>NC_051181.1:87942137-88262136 GCF_013339695.2 Rhipicephalus sanguineus | reverse complement strand
CGTCGTGGAATAAATGGTCTTCACAACAAATGACCGATTTCAGCTCATCAGATATATTTACAGGAATCCAGGCCGCTTTGCAGGTTTTGTAGGTTTCACTGCTGGTTTTCTTGTAAAAATCAATACTTGTTTGTACAGGACCCACTGGGGACGCAGTGGTTGAGGGCGTACAAATATTTCCAGATACCTTGCACCCCTAGCCTCCGTATAATTCTGAACACGCGAGGGTAGAACGAAAAGCCACTTCAGGTAGCTGGTGCGCATACATGGTAAGAGATGACAGCCGTGCAGACACGGATACAAAAGAAAAGATCATGGTAACAAGAACACCGTGTTCTCTTGATCTTTTCTTTAGTGTCTCTTGTGACCTCAGGAAACAGAGGGCTACGGAATAATTTTGACCGTCTAGAGTCCCTTTCATTTCATCTGAGTGTACGTACATACGTAGCCGTTTTATTTATTTATTTATTTATTTATTTATTTATTTATTTATTTATTTATTTATTTATTTATTTTCAACCCATTGAAATGCAACTGTCATGGCGGAATAGTCGAACACGGGCGCTCATGGTTAGCGTGCCAAAACCTTTGGTGCTAAGACACGACGACAGGCAATTTCTGTCTTGTGTTTATTAACGCATAATAAAAAAACACTTGTAAAGAAGTACTTTCATTTGTTCACATGGAACGTTGTCTGCACTTTGGTGGTATAAATACTAAGCTGGATGTCGGCTTCCTCCATTGATGCCCCAACCACCGTCCTTATGGCTTCTGCGCGCTGGCCATTTTTGCTTCTTCAGTATCTGGTATATTATTATTCCAGTTTAGCGTGTAGCATTCCCCTACTCTGTGCGTTACATTGATTTAACATTCATGGTTACAGAACATTATCAGCTATGTTGTCTGCTGTGTGTAGTCCCATGTGCCAACATTTAACAAATCATGATGTATTTTGTTCGCTTAAAAATGTCGCATATGCTTGAGATCTGCGTTTCTTGTGACCTTTTTAGGGCGAATAAAAATGAACAAAAATAACCACTCGAAGTTCTGAAATATCTCCACAAGATATTTCGCAAAAATATTGACAAATTGGAAAGTACGTATGCAACAAGAGCCACTATGCATGCTTGTTAGGGGAAGTGATCCATTAAAACAGGAAACGAGGTTTTTTTTTTTAGTCTTGTTCCTGACACTTTTTTTTTGCGGCTTCCTCTGTTGTACTTTGTCATGAAGGTACTTTTACATTCCGTTTTGTTTTCATTAGTAGTTCATTTTGACAGGCCATTTGTATTCCTCTTATTATTCTACAAAACGTGCTGGCATTTTTTTAGAGACAAAAACTGCAGTCTACCCGTACGTAGCGCAAGACTACAAGGAAATCTATGCATAATTCGCATAAATATAATAATCAACGTTTATTTTATTGTAATCTGAAATCTGTTTAATACTATAACATAACGCATGGTCTATAGAGAACAAGTCATGGCCACGAAACGGGACATTCACGTAGTTGAGGATGCCAGGAGATGCCGCTACAGAAGCCAAAATTGCGCGCGCGCTGCCCGCACCAGTGGAAAGGCGTAATTATTGGGATCTTGAAGCACCCTCTTCGTCTCGCTCTCCCGCGCACGATCCCGGGCGTTGTATTCAAAATCTTTGTCAGCACCACGAGCTGTTCCGACACACCCTGATACGATGCAGGAGCACATGGAGGCCTTGAAACAACGAGAATGCGGCCGACAAAACCGACCATGAAGTTACATGGCTTTGGCTACACAATAATGTAGTCTATCAGTTCAAAGAACGTTTGTGAGTTAATTTAAAACCGGGGATCATTTTGGAACCTCTTCTCAGGGCTTTGCAAGCGAAGTCGAAAGAGGCGAAAGTGGGTCTAAATTGAGGCCACTCTCCTTGCTGCGTGGCAAAATCTTCAAATGGCCCGGAAAGGTAGGCCCTCTGTGGCACGTTATTAGAATTACGCCTAAAATGCTTTAGTGGTTCCGTAGTATCTGAAACCGAGAGTCGTTTTCAATATTATACAGCGTTCGTGAGAAATGATTTTTTTGTGTACTTGTCATTCACTTAGGACGGGCCGCTTGGCCACCGCCGAGAGCTGGCACGACGTGTACATGTCCCGAAATCCTGGGGATACAAGCCCAGTACCCCTGATTGGTTCCAGATGATTGTCTTCGTCCAATTTTTAACTGCGTACAATCTAAAACCTTCATTGCAGTTGGAAAGTAAGCACATTGTGTGTTAAATGCTGTTTCTCCTTGCGTATGGAGTACTTTGTAGAAAACTCGCGTGTAATGCTGGCCCGGCAGCATAGCCTAAATCCTTACCGTCAATCTCTCCCCTCGGCGCATCGTATCGAGGAATTGGGACATGAGGCCTCCTTCGGGGTGTTCGTCCGACTCGCCCGTGCGGTACACCTTGACCATGATGTCGAAGTGGCCCGTCTGGTCACACCGGGTTACGGGAGTGTAATGTCTCGTTACCGGGCAGCCGTGAATGCTCGCGCTGACAAGGATGTGCTGACCGACGTAAATTCCGAGTCTCTGCGAAGGCAGGCGTACCCGCGACCGACAAGATCGATATGAAGAAACATGCCAAAGTATCCACCCTGCATTTACTCCGCTTCGTTAGACCACTTGTTGAAGTTGTTATGGGCGCTGCCTTCGGATATTCACACAAAGGATTGCTCAGTCTTGTGAATAGTGACATCAAATTAGGGAGCGCCAGAAGCGCAGGCTTCATTGGTACAGCTGTCTTCGTGTGTACTAGTCTACTGTAGTACGGGTGATTTAGTTGGTACAGATTAATAAACGGCTACGTTAGCAGCGCAAGATGGAGGCACTTGAGGGCATCCGTGATAGTTGCAGATAATCCCTAAGCGTATTCTTATGAAATGAGAACAAAAAAAAAATAGTCGGACCTTCCACTCCATGAAGATGGTCGGACAGCTAAACTGTCTTACGTGTACCGAGTGTTACGCCGAGCTCGCAGTTCGGAGTCGTCGGCTCTCCTCTTACGCTTCGCGAGCTCACAACGCTGCGTCTTCGCCACGGTGACGTCGTTTCCATTCAGAGTAAAGTTGGTGCCGACATTGCTCGTAAGCATTTTGCGGCTCGACATTGCCGAATACACGAGGTCTGTCCATCTCGAGTCTGTGTGCGCTGGTATATACGATTGGCTAGCGAGATCATGTCTTGTTAGGAAAGCGCCTGAGTCCGCATGATTGGCTGGCGAGATTACGTGATGTCGTCAATTCATCGCTAGGTCGAAATGCGCTTGCTTGTTCCTGATTGGTCAAAGCTGAGATCACGTGACCAGCTGGCTCAGCCAATGTTGTTTCGACAACCGCCTACTACTACTACTACTACTACTAACACTACTACTACTACTACTACTACTACTACTACTACTACTACTACTACTACTACTACTACTACTACTGTGACAAAAGTCAGGCAAATACAGCTTTGCCATAAAAAGCATTTCTTTTCTTTAGGAGTCTAGAGGGGCGATCGGAGATCTGTTCGTTCCGCTTGTTCGTTCTCCTGGGGGAGAACAAGCGCGCTGATTGGCTGAAGCCGGACAACTCACGCCATTATAAGGGGCGTGGCCATTTCTTTTTTTTCCTTGATGTTTTCTTTTTTGATGACGTCATGCCGCGTCATAACGAGCATGTCGTCTGCTAAAAGTGAACGGAGAGCGAGCCCGTTCGCTCGCGTTCTCTCGAGCGATCAATGGCGTCGCACGGCATGTATTTCGAGTGATGCGGCGGTTGCGGCTGCCGCAACAGCTGATTTTGAGGAAATGGCGCTTGCAACGGTGCTTCCTTGCTACGTTGGCGTTTCTCGAAGCAGATGGTGCGAAATGCGTTTGAAGAGATGAGCGAGTGTGAATTCCGGCGTCGCTTTCGTTTCTCGAAACGTACTGTACCTTGGTTGTGCGACGATCTCGGCCCCGTCATCGGGTGCCAACGAACCAGTGGGATTTAAACAGAGCGGAAGGCGTTGTGCGCGCTGAGATTTTTGCGATCGGATGCTTCCAGCGAGCTGTCGGCTGCGAGGAATTCAGCGGCCTGTCGCAGTCGTCCGTCAGGAACACGCCATTACTGTCGCTCACGGGCAAAAACGGTGGGTGGCCTTTTCCGGAGACCACAGACGCGAAGAGCGAACAAAGGCGGCGTTCGCGCGGCTCGGGCAGATTCCCGTTGTGGTCGGGTGCGTGGATGGTACGCTCATCGCAATCCCGAAGCCCCATGGCCTGAGCTCCGCGGACACGACGCATTACATGTCGGGGAAGGGACTCTACGCATTCAACACCACGATCGTGAGTATTATTCATGCATTGTATGCGTAACGAATTGTTTCATTTATATCGCTTAAACTTTCCGCTTTACTGAGGCTGTTGCAACTGAGTATAAGTGGGAGCGGTATTTTCGATCTATCCAGAACGGGAATTGGTTCGTTTCAGGGCACTTCGCTTAGGATAAGCGATGAAATCATGTGACGCGGAGTACACTTTGGTTCAGCGGCCTGCACAGTGCATAATATTACCGTTGCTCGTTCGCCATGTGTACCCGAAGCTTGATTCTCGATTTGTATTTGTTGAGATTAGCGCTCCCAGAATGTGCCGGCCGTAGTATGTCCTTATTGTTCATTGTCGTGATGGACGTTACATGGATCAATACATGGATGGATGAATAAACTTTATTTCGGTCCCTCGGAACGCGCCCTAGCATGTACATTAAATACGCATTGTTTCATAACCCTTTTTTCAGTCGAAGTTTTTCGTGTTGTAGATATTTTGTGATACATTGCCTTAAACATACAGCAATAATTTGGTTAAAAGGCTTTGGTGGCTGAAAGATGGGTTGTTCCAAGCAGTAAACATGCAGACTACCCTTTGACACTGCATTGTCCTCGTGTTAGAACTTATGGTACAAGTCCTACCCTGTCGATGATTTGTCCATAGCTATGTTTCAACAGTCAGTAACAGTGAAGACAGATGTAGTTACATTAACATAATACCCAACATTGTACCCAAGGTCATTTATGGGTACAAGTTTGACTGAATTGAATTCTGCAGACATGTGATGCCGACCTCTGGATGTCAGTCCATGTTTCCTGGGGTCATGTCATGACTAGTGGGTATGGCGGGGGAGCCCTCTCCGTCAGCACCTGGAAGCAAAACTTCGGCTTGCTTGGTAAGTGCTGTCAATGCTTGCCACATTCAAGACGTTATCACTACAGCTGTCATGCCGACCTCGTGCAGGAGACTCCAGCTATACATTAGAACCGTGGTTCCTGACACCAGTGCCCGGACGACCAGCACGTGGCACCCCTGATGACCACTACAACAAGGCCCACACCGCCATGCGCAATGTTGTGGAGTGGTGCATCGCTGTAAGCTTGTGCACAGCTGCTCAAGCATCATTGCTGCTTGTGCAGCTCTGCACGACATTGCGTTGGCGGCACATGAGCCTGTTCTCGAAGGAAATGATGACGACACCGACGATGCTGACTGCTGCCAGCAGCAGCTGAGCTACCACCACCACCACCACCACAACGGGAGCCAGCAGCAGCGCAACCGTGTAGTGAACCTGTTTCGAGAACTACAGGGCCTGCATGCTTGAGCACCTGCGCAGAGTACGCCGCCGCCTGCAACGACCTCGGCAGCATTGCGTGGTGCGTGTTTGTCTTTGTTCAATGTGTTTGTCACTGTTTTTTTTTACTACGCTTCAAATGTTTGCTACACATATCAACGAAACAGCGTTCTCCTATCAATGAATAACCCCCTTGAATAGGTTGGCAAAAAATGTGAAGCTCACCCTGACTCACTCGTGAAATATATTTTGCTCTTGGGGCTCACTCAAACTCAGACTCACCAAAATTTTCCTCAAGCGGATTCACTCGGACTCAGGCTCACTAAAATGTTTTCACCCGGACTCGAACTCACCAATGTATTACTCACTTGGACTCACAGCTCGATCTGAATCTGAGTGAGTCGACTCATGAGTGATTTTGCCGACCTATGCCCCCTTGTCACACAACGCCATGCTGATGAAATGCGTCGACCAGGTTGTAAAATATGGCGCTTCACACTAAGCACAAGTGAGAGCTCAACTGTGAATGGCACATGGTGCCATTCACAGCCAAAGTGGTAACCGGAAAAGGCTGTTTGAATCAGGACAGCAAGATGCGGTAGCTTTAGTGCAACAAGAATCGTGCTTGTAAATGAAATGAACAACAAGGGTAGTGTCAGAATTGAAATTTTATTACAAGTATCACGAGCAATGCACATAAAAAGCAAAATAAATAAATATCCTTTAAATTTAATGCCAAGGAAAAGAATACAAAAGTAGCTTCCTTTTATAATATACAAATGGAGTTATTACAAAGTGCCTGCAGCACGAAAGTCATTGTATTACATGAAAACAAGGCACAGTCGAACCGGTATTAATTGAACTCGCTAAAAAATGCAAGTTGTTGGTTGCTGATATGTCTTCCTCTATTATTGATTTCTGTTTGTACCCAATCCTGTTATCTAAACACTTCTAAGCAACAGAACACGTATTCGTCAACTGTTTTTTGGTCTTGTAATATTTCAAAATTGTGCAACCTAGACCTTTCACAAACGCTTTTCTTTTTTTCTAGGATGTGTAAAAATCGATAGAAAACGTACAGTGTGCCACAATATTCTACACGTATACACTATAAACATAGATACACTACAGTGCACTATGTGCATATACTACAAAATTGCCCAATGCATGACTTTGTATGAGATTTTAAAAAATGACATGGCAAAACATGATTTATAAATGAAACCACACTGTGCTATGCACATGTACTACAAAACTGCTGAATGCATCACCTCGCACGACGAGATTAAAAACAAATGACATCGCAGGACACGATTTACCATTGATCTACACTTTACTATGTACAATGAAACAGCACATCAGTGCTTCTGATATGCAGAAAAAGAAAATTAACTGAAAGAAAATTGCAGGGCACCATTGAAGCAAACCAGCGTATCATAGCTCGTGATGTGAACAAAAATAAATCTACATATATGTACAACTAGTCTTTACAAATCACTGTGCAGGTGCCTTCCGCTGCAATGAGGGCCCGGGCGAGGGTACCAACGCCTTGCAATTTGTGGACCGCGTCACCGAGAAGTTGAACCTGGCGCAGCTTTCCAATGATGCCTGGCCCTGCCGCCTGGTGTTTGCGGCTAGTAACTCCAGCGCCTCGGCCTGCCGGTTGCCCCCATCTCGCAGCTGCGGCATGAGCTGGAAACCAAGAAATGTGTTGCCATTATCATCTATAAATTTCCTGCTACCGACTCTTCGCTGGAAGCTTCTGTTCGTGAAGAGTTTCAGTGTGTGCAACAATTTCCTCTCTGTTGAAAATCCACTGACCCAACGGCATCCATGAATGGTGCTTGGTTCACCGCACAACCGCACCCCAAGTGCTGGGTAGCCAAAGCTTGGTTAACCTCCCTGCCTTTCCTCTTCGTATCTCTCTCTCTCTCTCTCAACGCACTTCGTTTGGACAGACCAAAGCGGTGCCGGAATTCATTTTCGCTCATCTCATCAAACGCATCTCACGCCTCTAACCATCTCTGCATGAGAAGCAACCAAACAGCCCTTTTCAGGGCTACACAATCGTTTGCCCGGCTTTACGCGATGACTGACACAATCTCCTTCCGAAACCCTAGCTGCTGCAGTATGCAAAACATACAGCAAGCAGGTGTAACACAGGTGCAAACATGTGCATTTGTGTATGATGGCTATGTGAAAAAGTTATATAACGAGCTTGCTTTTTGAACAGTATATTTAGCAATAGCACATTTTCAGTTTCACTTTTGAAGCAATTGACAAAACAGGGAAACATTTCAAGATGTTGAACATTTTTGCAATGCTACCTTTTTGCTACATTTCACCATAACTGCAAGGCAGGACACCTGTTTATTCCATCTGACAGTTATGCATACAACTTGCTCCTGCAACCGTTTGCCAAATTTTTTTTGTGCAGCCTTTTGTCTTTATGCCCACAGATGTCATCTCTTCACAAACATATGCCTGTACGCATGAGCATCACCTGTGAGCATGTAACACCATCTACAGTTAATCAAAAACATCAGCGAAACTTACGAGTTGGGGCACGGGAAAGATCCTGGGCCACATCCTCTTCAGCCACACCAGTAGCAGCTGGAGCAGGGCTCACCTGTTATAGTAAGAAGTTTCTTGATTGACACACTGAGTGCAATAAGAAGTATGGAATGGAAGTGGACAATAGCAATGTTTTTTTAGAATGTTTCAACAGCGGCATGCTATGACACACAGACTTCGGAGAGAGGGGTGGAGGGAGGCAAGCCTACTGGCTACGCACCTCACTCGACTCGAGGGTCTGAGAAATGGGTTGGAACACGTAGGGTGCTCTAATGAGCTTCGAAATATAGTTCGCGGCTGTTCTTTCGTCATCACCGCAAATGTGGCTGTTTCGCATTCTGTTCTGGGCGGCGCAACGTGTTAGCACCTCAGCTAACGCGGCGGCCGGGTGATCCACTCGATATTGTTTGAAAAAGTAAAACTAACAGCGCGTAATGGCTCGAAGCAAACGAGCCCACTTGTTCGCAGCATACAAGTAACAATGATATTCTAAGCCAGTGCTTACCGATTCAGACCACACGAACTATGGGCCTCGCACACTCGTCCCTGTCAAGCACGACGCGGCCGCGGTAATCCGAAATCTGGCCGCCTCGGGTGCCGCTGTAAAGCACAAGCGGGACGTGTAAGATGACCGACCACAATACAATTGTGCTCGCACTCACCTCGGCTGCCCTCGGAGTTTGGCAAGACCCTGCTGCGAATAGTAGCGCTCATTCCTCCATCGGGCCTGCCACTGGGCCCTGGTGTTACGCGCAGGGACTTCTTCGTTCAAAAGCGCTACTAGCTCCTGCCACATGTCGTCCCGGTCCTCCCTCGTGAAAGACGGCTCCAGCGGGCACGAGAGCGTCGCGATCTGTGGGTGCTCTTTCACAAAAGCCAGCAGAAGCTCCTTTTGACGATCCGACACCCGAGAACCAACGCAGACGTTGCGATCGGACGACATTTTGAAACTACGTCAGCCGCTACTTTTCTCTTTTTTTTTCGCGTGCGCGACACCATCTAGCGACGACGTCAAAAAAAACTAACATTATTAAATATCATCACTCAAAGCTGTTGCTGTTTGAAAGAGTGTTTGAGCTTGAGAAGCAAAAACAATAATTTTCTGTAAAGTAATTATATTTAATAAAAGGCGAGAAACGCTTCACGGTCCCTGTGCCGACGTCACAGGATGCGCGTCTACTTCCGGAATGCTATCTGCTTCACGATTGGCTGTTCTCTTCCTCTCGGCGGTTCTAGGCGGGAGCGCTGCGCCTCCTCTCACTTCTGTGACGTAGGCACCGCAGAACGAACGCGGAACGAACAGATCTCCGATCGCCCCCCTAGTAGGTTATTGTTACGGAGGCGTGCTGCAAAGTGGCGTTGCTGAGTTACGTTGAAGACCCACTTATACGGCCGACAGTGGGCGCGCTCTATTTGTTGATGCAACCTCGGCGGCCACGTGTTGCGGCGTAGGTATGGTGCAGCCGATTCGGCGCGCGTCGGTAGTGTGCCTACTATTCCTATGCGCTTCCCTTCTACTCTCTGAGCCGGGAATGTACCTCCTGCTGCGCCGCATCGCCTGCAGGTTTCGCTACACCAATCCGCCTTTCGCATTGTGCTAGGGCGCATGCCTTCTTCCTCTGGCGGGAAAGCCGCGAAACGCTGTGGTAGGGTATGGCATTGCGAAGGCTTTTGTTCTAGCGAGCCAGGTTGTCCCAGATCACTCCACGAAACTCCACTTCCCCGCCAAAACTGCAAAGGACGGCACAAAAAATGAAAAAGGCGGATTGTTGGCACCGGCATCACTTTCGTTGAGAGATGTGACGTGTTTTTCGGACACGGCTTATACAGACGCCTTTTGCGGACTCCATCTGGGCGCGGTTACACCAGCCTAGTCAAGAAACCCTTTCACGTTAAGTCGGTGCTTACTGACACCTACTTTCATGTGCAAGCAGTGGTGTTCAGGCTGCGCCGGACCAGTGACACCTGGTTTGTAATGCAAAATGGACGGTCTGGTATCAAGAACAAGCAATACTTGAATATTAAATATGAATGCCCTGCGTTCTATTAGTCGTGCACATGCATATCCTCCACTGATCTCACTACCAAGGGGAGTGACCAAAACGTACGCGTCACACTACACGTGTATATGAAATGATTTTCTTAGCGAACGAAAGGTACTTTGAGCGTATCTATCTAGAAATCTATCTATCTATCTAGCCGCCTACGTCTCGGTGCTCCCATGATCGCTTCCTTATGTTGGTGTGGACCAAAATTGGTACAGGAGGGTAAGTGGGTGTGACGAATATGACTATGTCGTCATGACATGAGTAACGTGGAAATCATACCGCGTATGTAGTCAAACCTTTTCCTCTAGAAATGCGTGACGCGTACCTGTACACCACGGGCCGTGGTGTGCAGGCATGCGCCACAGGTGATTGACAATTTATATTTACCCAGGAACGGCGAGAACAGACATTGGTAATTTAAATGCGAGAGTGCTAAGAGAAAGCGACATCGGCAGCGTTGACCCGACGAATGCAAATAATATACATCGTAATCCCAGCAGGAATCAAACTCGGGCATTCTGCGTGGCAGTCAGGTATTCTACCGCAGTGCCACGCCAGGATTTGCAACTGCTTTGTAAAAAGACCCTACGCAGGCGTAATGTCGGTGAAACGTCAACAGTGGTTGCAGTGCTGGCTATGTCATTTTATAATAAATCAATAAACATTACATATGCACTCTTATGACACAGGCATCATGTCGGCTTAACGTTAATTGTGGTTCCAGTGTTGGGTCCACTTTTTTAGCAGTCAAATAAACACTACATCTGCATTCCTATGATTCAACGAGCTATAGTCAAGCGTTGCTCGACCCCGGAGCAATAAGGTAACGAGAGTTACGTATGATATTCAGATCGTCGCACCGTAATGTGCACTTCGCTTGGATAATACTGACGTATGTGCTCTAACGTGAGTGCTGACGTTACGTCAGAACATAAGTTACCGTTTAAACGCCAGTGCAGTCGACGTCCTCGTAAGCCCGCGGTGTGCACACAACTACTACACTTACAAAAACACGTCAATCCACCTCGTAACGCTCGATTCTAAGCCGAAAATGCAACATACACGAATAATCGCTAACTGCTTCGCATGACACTGATTTCCACAAAGCGTGGGATCTGCTGAATTTTACCACTGAGCAGAGCGTCACGCCATCAGTCATGTTATCTCATAAAGTAGTCAGATTTCAATAGTATTGAAAGTTGGCTGTTTGGTACAGTAGCATGTTTGGGTACAGCGCGATAACAATGAAGATGGAATACAACAGAGGGGACACAGACGAGCGCTGACTGGCAACTGAAAATATTTATTTGAAAGACATATGAATGCTGACACGTTTTGTTTGCTTTTATGTTCACGTGTCCTTCGAATAAATCTTTTCTTCCGTATGCACTGAAATCCACCAAAGAAGTATAAATATCCCACGATAGGAATATAAAATTTATGCCTGTCGCCGCATTTCATTCTTTCTCTTTCCTAACTCTCTTACTCTTTCCATAACTCATAAGGCATTCCTTCCATAAAAAATCTCTTGTCAATTCACTTGCGCTTACGTTCACTCTTTGTCATCCGTGTGTCCTCTTATGCTTGCGTTTTATTCTCGAGGGTTATTGGCGTCCAAACTTAATGATGATTGTTTTTTTTAGAACTGAGGACACATTAGATCACTATGCTGAGGAGGCGGACCTTAGTAACTTGACCAATTCAAGTCAGTTACGATGCACCTACAATAAATCACATGAGGGATTTCGCATTTTGCCCCTATCTAAATACGGTAAAACAAGATTCGGAGGTTACATGTGTTAAAACTAGGATATGGTTATGAGGCATGCCTTCTGGTGAGGGTCTCCCGATTAACGTCCACTACCAGGCGTTATTTGACGTGCACGTAAATGAAAGCACACCTGTATTCTCGCATTAAGGCCCTTATCAAAACGACACCGCGATAGTCGGGAATCGAGCACACTACCTGAAGTTTCGTAGTCCCATACGTTAACTCCCAAGCTACTATATATAAGGTGTGGCTGCAAATTCAACTCTGTACATCAAACGTAGCATGCAAAGCCACAATCGCTAAGATACGGGGCCGGATGTATGTTCGCAGTCAGCAAGTCTGTTTGGATGGTGGCGCAAAACACAAGGCTGATATAGCGCACAACGAAACACGCACACGAGAAGGCACATAAGGACTCGACACAACGCTGCGTGGTGCTCTGATGCGCCTTCTTGTGCCCATGTTTTTTTTTTGCGCAGGCTACATCAAAGCTGTTCTGACAATTCACCAACAATCCCACGTTCCAAAGTATGGAAAAAAATCCTTTGTCCCACTGCGTACCTGGTAGCGGCTCCGCAGGGAGAAGCGTAGTAGGCGAACGTTGTGGGTGACGGTGATCCTGCGCTCAAGCCGCACCGTGTACCGGGCATTGGGGTCGACGAGCAGTACGTCGCCGGAAATGTGGGCGCCAATCTTGCGTATGAGCAACACAGCCAGTGTAACAGCTCCGAAGGTGGCCGCAGCGGAGGCCACGAAAATTAGAAGCTGTTGGGCCCGCCCGTGCAACATTCTGCTGCTTTTTTCGTCGCGGTTGTCTACTTGTACTATCCTCCCGGCTGTCCAGTAACGGCGATCGCTTCCTTCTTCTTCGTCGTTTTCCGCTTCCACACAGAACTAGGGCAGCGTCTGACGGGAGCTATGCTAGTAAATAAAGTTATTACACAAGCAGTTATATTTCGTTTTTGTAGCCCGTTTTGTACGCACACGAGCTATGCATCTGTGGTGTAGTGCTCAAGACAAGTTCTAGACAAAAACAAAGGTTACCGTCAAGGATGAATGCAAGGTTCTTGGGTGGCCAAAGCAACAAAGTAACAAAGTACAATGTTGTAGAAAAAATCCCACCATCTCCCCGTAAAGGGAACCCTGAGTAGTATGCGAAGCATCCATGAGTCCGACTTAGATTTCTGTAAATGTTTTATTTCCTTCATCACTCTTCATGGTCCTTCTATTCGAGGTTCCCCTGATGTTACTCGTCATATAAGACTTTAAGCTCAAGGGAACGGTTCCCCTCATGTTGTTACTCGTCATATATGGCTCAGGGGAACGTTTTCCCTTGAGTATAATGGCCTTGTGGTCCGTAAAGTTTAAAGTTAATGGCTCTTTCTGCAAAGGTTGCAGCTTGAAGTTTGAGAATGCGATGTCAACGCGTCCGTTTCGCTTCGGCTTCGCCAGCCCGCCGCACCGGATCAGCTGGGGCACTGGCTACGTCGACGCGACGCCGGGGAGACAGGCCTCGTTCATAAGCTGCTTCGCATCTAACGGTACCTTGCATGATTTATGGCGTAGTGGGTACCTTGCATGATTTATGGCGTAGAGGGTACCTTGCATGAATGACGATTACTTATGGCGAAGTGGGCACCTGGCATGATTTATTGCGTAGTGGGTACCTTGCATGATTTATACTAGAGCACGCACCGCAGTGGAGCGAGCGCTCTATCGCTCGTCCATATGTCAGGTAAACATTCCTTTCTGCACACCATGCGCGAGCTCTCCGCTCGTGCAAAAACTTCGTTCTCTTCTTTCTTCCATATATCTAGTGGTACCGTTTTCTCAGGTAAACATTCCTTTTTGCACACCATGCGCGAGCTCTTCCCTCGTGCCAGCATTTCGTTCTCTTCTTTCTTCCATACATCTAGTGGCACGCGGAACACTCGTCACGCCAGGGGGACAGGCCTCGTTCATAGGCTGCTTCGCATCTAAAAAACTATCGGTGGGGTGGTTGCTTTTTAAAAGACGCACTCTACCCCCACCTGATCCTAAATTAGATAAGGCAACGCAGGTCGTGTGGCGACGATTACAATCATTATCTTTTCCAAATTCTTATATACTGTCCAAGATAGATTCTTCGGCGTACAATCCGCAATGTAAATTCTGTCCCCAGGCGACCACCTTATTCTATATGGTCTGGGAATGCCAGGACAATCCCAATATGTCAGTCAAATATAATCCTGCATTAGTCGAGTGGGAGGCGACCCTGTCCAGCTCTGACCCAGGGCAGCAACAAGCCCTGGTCGACCGAGCCCGGATGGCCGCTAGAGCCAATGGTCTTCCGGACTAGGAGGTCCATGCATTAGAGATTCAAATTAACTTGTTTGAAATAAATGTTTTATTATCTCTCTAGAAGAATGAACTAGCCTTTCATCGCTTTATTTATACCCTAGGCGGCCGATTTATTCCTCATTCTTCGTCTCAATTCGAAACATTTCCCCGTTGTATGAGCCGCCGGTTTCATGGCCAATTCCCCGTAGTGGGTAGGAACCAAGAATTAAGGATAATCAGGCAAGCAAGCAAGCAAGCAATGGCTCAACCCACCACGAGGGATAAGCCATGAATTGTGCGGCAGTAGAGTTGCGAAAAAAAAAAGAAAAACTAAAATGCGAAGAATATAATTTGTAGGCAAGTAATAATATTAGTGGTGCTTCCGATTTCTTTATTCAATACTAGCAGCCTCTTTGAGTCATTTATATAATTTAATAGGGCATCATATATGCCACTCTTGCAGTGACACAGTGCTCACCCACAGGGAGAGTAATACCACTGCGGGGGTGAGTGCCATCAGGAAGAGGACATCATCATCATCATCATCATCATCATCATTATCATCATCACCTCAAGCTGAAGTTTTCGATAAGGTGGTTTGAAACATCTTTGCCTTAGATTGTGATTTTTGCCACATTATGTGGAGAAGGTCTCTATGGTTTCTGCTTGTTTAGAAATGTAACATTGTAACGAAGTAACGAAACCAGGCCTGTGCAAGTACAAATTTAGTGACGAAATTCGGCATCGCACTTTAATGTAACTTCAAGTTGTCTTGTGCTACACCATGAGCTTGTGGGAATCGAGAGCGCGCTGCCCTCGGGAGCCTCGTTCCCCAGCTAGCGCGTGCCGGCACCGCGCGGTTCGAGCGCAGGGAACCGCCTTTACACAGTAACATGGTGACGGCGGCTACGGCGCCACGTCCTTTTGTCTGGTGCAATCTATGCGTCACCTTTTTTCGGCGTACAGACATGCGTCCAGGCGCACATCGCCACACGTCATGCTAGCAGGCGTCACTGACCACGCCTGTCCGCATCGGCCGCCAGTGACAGCCCCCGGGCTTCTCTCCACCTGATCTCAGTTCTGTTTCGCGATGCCTCGCCGTGTCAGATGCTCTGAGGCATGCACGAGAGGTTTGCGCGCTGCTCTGGCAGGCTGCTTCTCGTCCGTGCGCTCGACTGCTGTCCTTGCCGTACACTCGACTGCTGTCGATTGTACGGCAAGCGTACACTCGATCGGTCTTGCGGAGTTCCCTGTACGGGCCTGCAAGCCCGCGATTGTCGCACTGTGCTGTATCTTTGGTTAATAAACTAGTGTTTGTTGAAAAACTGCCTCGAGTGCCTTTTCTGCGCCGTGTCGCAGATTCGACGAATCTGGTCGCGGCGTCTTTGTGTACGGCGGCGGTGGAGCAGGTCGCGTCCCTACCTGGTCGCACAAGTAGGATAGACTTCTTACAAACCTATCTTCACATAACTAGCGCCCAACGTGTTGGCCGTACTCACGACTCTGAGATTAAGAGTCTCTTGCCCTACCGACTGGGCTAGTTGGAGAAGTTCTCCAGACAGCTAGTCTGGAGAAGTTGATAGCCGGGAAGGTAGGAGGCGTAGCTGCGAGCTGCGTGGCTGGGAGTTGCGTGCTGCAAACCGCCGAAAGTCGCTGGAACGAGGGCTGGCAGGAACAGCAGGCCGGAGGAGCAGGTTGCCAGGAACGGGAGACGGAGCGACCATGCTCGGGCACGCGCCAAAGCTTGAATGGGCGGACCAGCTGCCGAGAGTCGCTGCCGAGGCCGCCAGGTAAGTTAGACAGAGTGGACGTGTCTGGAGGGCAGAAGGCAGGTCCCAGGCCACAGCAGGGAGGACCAGGGAATGGCAGGCCAGCAGGTCAGGAACAGGCTGGCGGCACGGTATAGCCAGGCGCAGGGACACGACTGGTCGATGCAGGAGCGGATGGAAATGCCACCGGCACAGCCGGCTTGCCAAGAGGGGGGCCTGCCTGACAGTGCTGCCCAGCAAAGGGGGCACTTCCCAGTGTATGGCTTGGACGACACGTCAGAGGGTATTTTCGGCGAGGAGAGTATTTTACCGCTTGTACACGTCTCTTCGCGCGCCTTAGTAATTATTCCCCATTCCCTGTCATGGTATGGAATGAAGTCCAGCTAGCTGTCAGTGGGGAAAACTTTGCCTAAGTGCGACATGATGCTTGCTTCCGTTTTCTTCCTATCTTTTTTTTTCTCTGTCTCTACTACTTTCTCTCTATTGCGTTGCTGTTCTCTCTTTCTTTTTCTTTCTGCATATCTGTCTCTCTATTTATCTCTTTCTTATTTTTTTTGTGACACGCTTTATTCTCTCCGTGCCTCATTTCCCTCCTCCTCCCGCTCACACCCCTTTCGCACTCCCTTGCTACCCTATACTACAGAAGGCTATGCTACACCCTGCTATCCGTGGGCTATCCGTGCCTGGATAGCCCAGTGTTTAGGACGTGCACATTCGTTGTCACTCTGTATTCGTTGTCAAGTTTATTTCAGGCCAGGCCGTAGCGGTAAGTAGTGAGATCTGTCCAAATTCTATGGCACATGTCCAGTCATGATGATGATAGTTTTCGGGCAAGGTCGCACATTTTACGCCGAGTAAGAACAGCTTCGTTGTAAGCAAATTCAGGATGTTTGCACAAAGTCGCGTGAGGCTTCTCCCCGTCGACCGCCGCGTCTAGCTTCGGGATGCTGGGATTGCTGCTCGGGAGTACGCACTTTCTTAGGACGCCCCACAGCTTTCTCGGCGCTATCGGGCGCAGCCAGGCTATTCCATGTAGCGCGGAGGCTGCGCGCGATGTCTGCGTCGGTGGGCGATGCCTTAACCACCGCGCATGCGCGGCTTGGCCAGGTCGTGCGGTATCTGGCCGTGATGCTTACTTCCTCTTTATTTATATCCTAGTTTTCCTCTCCCCCCTCTGACAACGGCATTGATTGTGGGCTTGCCAGGCACGTCGACTACACTGACGCCCAAAGTGTCAGACGTGACGTCGGTGGTTGCCTTAGAGCACAGACGTCAGTTTTATCGAAATGAACTGGACGCTAGAGTGTGATGATGTACACACCTTAATAAGTGGCTTTGCTGTATTAATCCGGGCTCAGAAATGGTTGACCATAGCTTGGTAAATCACAGAGTTGATATGTAATGTTTATTACATTTTTAGAAAAGCCGATAGCGAACACTGCAACCACAGTGGACCTTGCCGCGATATAACGCCATTATAGGGTCTTTTTCCTAAGCAGTATCAAGCACGGACGTAGATAATACCTGTGGCTAATACTTGATTTCCATGCACAATTCCCGGGTTCGATTGCGACTCTAACCGTGATTTCCAATCATTCGGTCCCTCTGATATGTCCCTCGCTGACAACGTTGCCGACACCTGGCCGCATATTCTGTGACACAAGGTTGATAGCGCGATCGCGTAAAGATTTTTGAAAGTACGCGTATGTTATCACCGTTCCTGGGTTGATACAAACTGTGATTCACCTGCGTCTCAACCAGCATTCCATAGGCCATAATATAAGGGTATGTGCCACACGTGACTGAAGCAAGTGGTTTCATGACGTTCGCGACAAGTACCCACGCTATTCATGCAATGACCTGTTCATTGTGTTCGTTATGCACTAATGCCCTCTGATGCGAAAATCTGGTGTGTATCAAGTTAAGGAGACGACACTGAGAGCGCCCAGACGTAGGCGGCTAATGGACAGGTACGTAGATAGAAACGGTGAAAGTGTCTTTGGTTCGGTATGAAATGCTTCGCATTTAGAAAAATCGGGCGGATTCCACACCTCGTGGTTATCAATTTCATATGAAGCAATCGGGCACTAGCGGTCGGTGCCGGCTTTTATCGCTTTGAGACAAGCGTTTCTAGGTGGTCCGACTTGTTCGTGTAAATTCAGTGCTACAGTCCGGTTATCGCATCCTTACCAGGCACGTCGAGTACATTGCAGTGTAAAGGGCAGCTCAGGGCCCAAATATCGAAAACCATGAAAAGGCTTACCTCTTGAATTTCCGCGGTTCCTGCGGGAACAGTATGTCATTCACTATGGCGCAAAGAAAACATTTTATTATGCTGGAGTGCATCAAAAAAAAAAAACGCTGCTTGTTCACACTGATTTTCACCCGCCTGCGGTATGTGTTGGAATAGCGACGAATAATGAATTTTTTTTCTGAAACTCGGCCACCTCGACAACTTTGAAGAAAGCATGGCTGGCAGCGAAGCCTTCATAATTAAACATGGTTCGTATTAAATGAAGTCAAATGACTTCCTTTTTGTACACCAGTGTGAATGAGCACCGGCTGTTTCCTCAAAATACGCCAAAATTACCTTAAGTGCAGTCTTTTTACAAGACATCGTGTTACAAGACATCGTGTTTAGCTTATTTTTGCAGGTATATTAGTTTATATCTGGCACATAATGAAAGCCTGGTGCGTATCAGTTTTTTATTGTCTCTTCTTTCAATTAAAATGAAGCGTATACTCTTCAACAAGATTTTGAAATACATTTGCAAAATCGTGGGAATTCCGCTTAGATATTTGCAGTGCGGGGAGGTTATCCTCAGAAAATGATTACTTGTGTGGCCTTCTATCCAATGACCCTGAGTGTCGGCGCACACACTTCGTGGATGAAGCCTGGCGGTCCGCATCAGAGAACAACGAATTTTCGTGTCTGGAGGCGGCAGGAGAGATGCCATGTTGCTTTTCGGGAGGCGTCCCTGAACGCAATTCTTTCGCACACTAGACGTAGGCACCTTGACCAGCACAGGTCATATTCTGCATAAAATTGTATCCGAAAAATTTTGATCCTAGGACATGACAAACTACGCAGTGCATGACTGGCGATACGTGAAAAATTACTGATATCAGATGTGCTAAAGAAATAAGTAGAATATCGCACGCGCATATATGCAGCACTGAGCAAGACATAGCTTCAGACAATGAAAATACTTGAACGTCTTTTCGAACCCTAGTGTTTATAATTGGGGCGTGTTCATTTGCTCTTCTTAATGTTGCAAAGTCATCTACGTTCGGAGTACTGTTGTAGTCTGCACTGCGCCGTTAGATCTTGCACCGACAGCCGACCTCCGCAGTTTACTTGAAGCACCATACTCTAGCAATTATCAATCAGCCGACACGCACACACGTACACACACGCACGCACGGGCGCATGTAATAATGATGAGTGTTCCATAAAGACCTAAGACATGTGTGGAGGCTGCATTTGCAGAAATTTAAGACAAATGCGTGTATTTTTTAGAGCCGCACTCGATGTAAAAGTGTCAAAAAACTGACAGCAGGTTCTTCTATCATTCGTGCATGCGTAAAAGTATTAAAGCAGTAAGCTGCGAAGCTCCAAAAAAGGAATTACAACTACATACAACTCGGAAGGGTCAAAACTATGAAAAAAAAGAAAGAAATGGGTAACTATAAAACCAGGTTAAAATATTGTGACAATTCCTACTAGGAGCACAGTTTATAGCTTCGTATTACAAGAAATAAAAACGCTTAAATCAAATTAAAACCCCATGCAGGTCTTCTATCAAAAGAAACAAAATGCTGCAACAACAGTAGTAATGTGCCAACCAATGAAATTCTGTTCAAGCGTTGATCAGCTTCAGGAGGATAAAGCTAATAACATGAGTATAGAGAAATGCAATGCTGCTTGATAGGCGACTGGTGAATTGATCTCAAGAGGCGTGTAATAATTTGTCAAGAAGGGCATAGCATAAGTTGAGGGACCCGAAAGGACGGGGCACAGCTAGCAATACGGAGGACAAACACCTTTCATAACGTAAAACCAAAGAGGCTGGCATGTAGCTACTCTACAAAAGGAAAACGGCAACAACGTTTCGTTCATTGAGGAAAAAACAAACGAAAAGGTGTACCTATACAAAACCATGGCGACTTTTCACACCACACACAAGATGTAAAAACGAGCGCATGCTGCTCCATATTTATGTGCCCTATAAAGGGAAAGAAAAAATATACATGCATGATTGTGCTTTGTAACGTGCGTAGTGGCGTGTTTTTTTTTTTCCTTTCGCATCCACATAGCAACAGCTGCTTGTTTACAATCGTGCACACGTGCGTATGAAAGTGCAGTCGAAATGCGATATTCACCTGCTCTGTTTTTCGCGCTGTGCCGTGCTTTAATAAGCACTGCAGAACCCATGTTCTATTACGCTAGTGACCAACTATACCATGGTAGCCTTTTGATGGGAAGGATGGATGAACCAGTGAGTTCTTCGGCGGGTTAAGATGCGAATACATATGATGGATGGCATGGAGCCTTCTCAAGCAGCACCAACACCGATGCGACTGACGATTTCGTCGAGTACTGTTGTCAGTGACACTTACTCGCGTCAGTTTGACTTTTTGCTCGAACTTTCTTGCTTTGATTTGCACCAGTGGCGAGAAAAACATTCACTGGCGGCTCTTACATAGCTTGTTGGTAAGACAAACATGTCCGTGCTTCCTTACCATTGATAACAGCACAGAATTCTGGCTTGATTTCAAGACGTGGAAAGATATAAAAATGCTTGTGCATGCTGCGGTCGTTCTTAATACTGTTCCGCCGCATCCGTGGCATAATGTCTGCTGAGCTTTCGCGTGTCCAAACCTTCAATATAACTCTCCAAACACTGTAATTCCACATGTTATACAGACTCGATATAATCAAAACAGTTGGGCGTGGATCAACACCTAACAGCTGCGCTGTTCAATTTCACTAGCACTCCTGCTTGTTGAATGCGTATTCACCTCTGAACCCACTTTAATCTACGTCACAGATGAACTGGCTGCTGTGGGAATTGGCAATTATTGATGCTGAATGCATTACACCGTGTCGATCGCGTATCCACTACATAGCTCTACCCTCTGCGAATTTTTAGTACCTTCGTAACGCGCACGTATGCGTGGTATCCTGTAATCTCCATATACAAATATATGGTGGAAACTACAAAGCACCTGCTTCTGATCATCTGCCCATCCACAATAGAAATTTCAGGCTGCTTCCAGTTGCACTGGATGACGGGCAACGGAAGACGGACAGTTAGACGACAGTGAAAAAACAAAAGAGTGCCTTAGTTGATCCGTAGACTTTTACTGTTTCCGGATGCCGAGTTGTCGGTTGTGTTGTCGACAATGGCAGAGCTGGTGCATACTATGAGAGATGGACGTGGTTGCATGTAATCGATTAGTGCTGAAAAACTCCACGCTTCCATTGCACGCGCTACGGCTTTTGAATGCATTACGCAGCATGTTTCTTCGATCACCGCATGCCTTTGATAGCTATAATGTAGTTGAGCAATCTTTCCTTTCTTCTGATTTGACTTTTTTCCGCCATTATCGATGACTGCAGTTTAATCCTTAGCGAGGCAATGCTTGAAGCGGCAGAATTTCAGAGGCTCTGTGTTTGAATGACGATGAATGCATTAAGTGGTCATCCGCCGACATAAAAGACGGAACGATTGAATGTTGGTAGAGAAACAGTAGAGATATTGAGAGAAGCGGTGTCGTAGCAGGCGAAGATGTCCATACATAACGCCATGTCAGAAGGCACAAAATTAAAATAATAAAACATTTTGTATGATGGAGTGCGATAGGCTGAACAATATTTGACTAACAAAATTGGCCGCGTATCTCCGTGCTTCGCTGCAAATGTCGTCGAAAGGCGATAGTCTTGTGCCGGCCATACTACACGACTCCTCCTCCTCTAATATGAACCGCCACATCATGCTTTCACTGTTTACTAACACAGGCCCTGGACAGCTTCCGGTTTCCTGCACTGGCGTAGGCTTGCAGGATTGGCGGGGAACAAATGCCTTGGCGAGTAGCCCGTAGAGTTTCAACACTTTTCTCCCTGTGTCTAGCAAAATATTTGATTTAAATATTCTTCTAACCTACACACTACACTAAAAGAGTTAGTCTTTAACTATAAGCGCCTTTCTTTTATGTGAAAGTGGAAAAAGAGCATTCCCTTACTCTGACAAATCTTTAAAAAACGCTTTACGCTTCGGTGTTGCAGAATAATAAATGGCGTGACCGGAAGTTTCTTGGGGTACACCACGTGTTCCTGCTGTCGCAATCTTGAAACCGTCTATAGCTTCGCATTTTCAGCGCAGCCTAAGAAACACTACCATTTTCAGCGCAGCCTAAGAAACATTAGGGTCTTTAGAATTACTTATCTATGTGTTTTCTAGTAAAGGAACACACCACCTAATATTTATGCATTGATCTTGCGGCTCATATTTGTGTATTATTTGCTTTTTGATCGATATTGCTCACAAGTATGAACGGCCGTACCAGTTCAAGATGGCTGGGCGTTCAGAGACTGGTTAAACTTTGGCCGGGTGGCTGAATCGGGTGACAGACAGGCAAACAGACAGACAGACAGACCAAAATTTGTGCATTTAGGTTCCCCAAGAAAGACTATCGTCTTTAAAAACTAGGCAGCTATTGGTCCACTCACATCTTTCAAAGGGGACATCAGTGAAGCTCATCACTTGTACCAATAAAGCTTTTTTCCACAATGTACTGTATGGTTGCGCATGAAGCGAACGCTGTGGAAGGCAAAGTGCACCGCGATGTATGCAGCACGCCATTCGATGTGCATGCACGCTAAACTGAACATATGTAATAACGTCAGCCCATTCTTTGAGGTTCACGCTCTGAGGTACGGCGATGTGAATGCCATCACTCGGCTATTTAAAGTCACTAGTGTGAAACACTCACCGAACTTAGTCAGGTAAGAATGCGCATGTAAACAAGCTTTGTGAAATTCCTGGTGACAATATTGTTACCAGACATGCATTAAAGGAAAATCAGAAAGCTAAGGAAAAATATTCGGGAAGTTTGCACTTAGTGGCGCAAAGCCTGGCACAGCGAAGCACGGGCCCATCGCAGCTCGCTGGGCAACCTATTTCTTCAAAGTTCTCTGTACATCTGGGAAGCCTTCTTTCGCTTTCTCTTTGTTTTTCTCTTTCTCTCTTCTCCCAGTTTTTTTTTGTCTCTGTTTATTTCTAATTTTTTCTCCCTCTTTCTTTCTATTTCTTTCTGTTTCCTATCTTTGTCACACTGTCTCTCTCTCTTTCTCGCTTGCTTGCTCTATTTTTTTTCTCTCTCTCTATTTATTTCTCTCCCTTCCTTTGATTATTTCTTTCTTTCTTCTTTCTGCATTTCTTCCTCGCTATTTCTTTCTCTCATTCTTTATATGCTATGCTTTACTCTCTCCCCTTTTCCTTTCCCTCCTATTCACTCTCACATCTCTCCCCCTCAAAATTTCCTACCATTTCTCCTCGTTCGGCGCGGTGATGTAGCGGTTACGGTGCTTGGCTGCTGACCCGATGGACGGTCGCGGGTTCGATCCCGGCTGCGGCGGTCTCATTTCGACGGGGGTCGAAATGCTAGAGACCCGTGTGCTGTGCGATGTCAGTGCACGTTAAAGAACACCAGACGGTCAAAGTATCCGGAGCCCTCCTCTAAGGCGTCTCTCATGATCATATCGTGGTTTTGGGACGTAAAAACACAAGATATTGTTGTTACCTTTTCTACGCCCTTGCTATAAAATACTGTACAAGGCTATGTTATGTTCTCACAGCGTGATAATTTTCGGTCACATTTTACGCCGCGCTAGAGCAGCTGCGCTGTTAAAATACAATTTTGTTTTCTCGATTAATTGCATGCCCGAAACACACTGCATCTAGTTCCGTAAGTGCGCGCTTGAAATAGATTTCATAGGCCTCTAAGGTCTCTGCCGACACATGAAGTCAAGTGGGCAAACCTCAACAGCTTTTTTTCTGGCATGAGTTTGTCCAGATATTTGGACATCAGTCCAACTGTGAGAAATAATAATAATATTTGGGGTTCAACGTCCCGAAACGTCCCAAATGCGGTAGAGGGCTTGTATACTTTGACAGCTATGTCGACGGTGATGATGATGATGACTATAGCTTTAATTTCAGATAGATGAGGAGGCCCCCTACACCCAGCCCCCGGCAGACAGGCCTAGGTGACACTGGGCCGGCACCTCCGCGATTAGATGCTGGTAATGAGGTCTTGACTCTTCGTGACTTCGACTGCCAGGAGGAAGACTTGTTGCTGTGAAGCAGGGTCCTCGTTCCGCAGCAGGGCTTCCCAGGCCTCTCCATACCATGCTGAATGCGCCGGTTCTCGTCCGCGTTGAGTGACGAGGCTGACGTACGTGTAATGGCGAAGAGCATATATCTTACGCCGTGGTAAGGGCACGACACAAGACGAGCTCCAACTCTTGCGCGCAGTATCACGTGCTGGCCGGGCTTGAATCCTAGTTCACGTACAAATATGCAAGGTTCAGATTTTGTAGAAACCTAAAGGAAATAGCACATCCGCAACATGTGGTTTATCAGGTAGGTCAGTTAAAATGTAAGCTCGATTTGGAGTTCATCTATATCCGCGCACTAATCAGCGGCTTTGATGCCTTGATCTTGTTGTGTTGCGAAGCAATCTATAGACAAAGAGATTTTGTCTACCAACGTTTAGTAGGATTAAAATATTTTTTCTCTGAAGCTTTTTTAACAAAAATATTACATTAAGGCAAATACTTTTTAAAATCAATTATTTGTCATACACCACAAGGGATCAAGATGGCGGATCAATTCTAGGGTAAATCTGCCACACTGACACAGCTGATGAACATTTTGTTTTTTTCATGAACAAGCAATGGCTGGAACCGACTTTCTGGTTTCTTTGCCACAGCCGAAGGTTTGGGGACAATAAAAACCCACAACTTATGGGCAATCCACTAACTTTTTCATTGCTGCTAAATGGGAGACGATGAGTAAAATAATATTATATTTGCACACACACAGCACAATAACAAGAACATATGAGAGGGTACAGTTAACATGTTTTGCCTATGTGAACATTCCTTAGACGTAAATCGCGTACGCGCGATGGGCTTGTATGTCTTTTTACAAATATATTATCAAGCACACTAGGCCACTTAATGTTTTACTCCAGGAAGGCGAACTACGGATCGTTTTCTCAGATAATTTTGCATGTGGGACAAGTGAAGTGATTCACTTGTCCCAAGGCGGTTTGATGCGATGAATCGCGCACGTCTGTTTTATATGCCCATCGCGACACTAAAACTAGGGAGATTGCGGAAGCCTTTTTCATTAAAAAGAATATCGATAGTTGCGTCAGCTCACCTTCTATATCGCTTTTAGATTGTGAAATCTCGTTTATGGACGACACCTGATTATGGTGGCTCCTTCCTTCATGTATTTCCCTTTCCATTCATGTTTTCCTGGTGTATATTATCTTCTGTGAATAAATCCAGGTTTGAGGCGGTTTGGCGTTTTGGCGGACAAGGCGGTTTGAGTCTGAAGCAGTACTTATAACAATCCCAGTAGCACACAAGCAGTATTGGCTAGGTCTCGGGAAATCATTAACTAAAGCATAGGCAATACGGTACCCTAGCATTTGTCACACGCTAGCGATAAACACGCACGCCTGACGTGTACCGGCGCACACTCACTACTGACAACGTACATCTACCGTAGGTATTTTGTGCTGGAGATCAATTCGTCGATTGACAACAAAGGAAAGCAGAATTCACATTATTGTTTATGCTGGAGCGCCTGGTTGTTCGCCCTGCGTTCGAGCACCGCAACGCCAATATTGTGCTCCGGCGTTATGCTGTTTGTACTCGTGATCTTCACAGGTGTTCGTACACACCACGGTGGTCTAGTGATTATGTCGCTCGACTTCTGACCCTAAGGTCGCGGGATCGAATCCCGGCCGGGACAGCCACATATCGATTGTGGTAAAATGCCAGGGGTATGTGTACTTAGGTTTAGGTCACATTAAATCAGATGTTCAAAATTTGCGGAGCCGTCCACTACGACGTCCCTCATAATTACGCCGATTTTGGGGCGTAAAACCTAACAATTATATTATTCACAGGTGCTTGAGAACATTAATTTGTAGGCTGCATTGATCAGAAAGAATGTCGTCAATAAGCTATCAGTAAGTTGTGAACAAGTGAAAAGTTGGTGACGGTAAAAAGAAAGGCGTCAAGTCCAAATTGACATTCACAATAAATCTTCGCTATAACATTTTACGAAGCTCCTACAAGGGTCACGCTAGTGTTCAGCCGGTTTATGCAATGTTTTAGCAAATATTGGCCGAGCTCACGCGTCATCTCAAGAATTGAGTATGTTCGCACCTGAAGACGCTTTTTTACTTTCGTGTTCAGGCAACAGCCAGAGGGATGCTCGTAATAACAGGAGAGTTTATTGCACGCCACCAGGAAATCCCCATGCCAGATGTCAGCAAATAGGTCTAAATGAGAATACCGGATTAATAGCGGCTTTCAGTGAGTACACCGCTGATGTACGACCGTAAAGTCATCCAATTTAGTTTTTGTTGCTATGGTGCATGCTATAAAATTCATACGCGACAACTCTATTATTCGAGACATACAATGTTCATGAAAAAATTAAGGAAATTAGGGGGCACGATTCAGGCACTGACGTTTGCTTATAAGTTCATTAATTCATTGAAAGAGCAATTGCACAGGTATCTGCTCATAAGCATATTGTAGGCAAAAGCGTTTTGCGATATTCTAAATCGAATGAGATGTGACTGTATTACATTTCACTCAGTGATGACTGTAAACTGGAATGCTAGATATGTCGCTACAGATTTCATATTGTTGTTTTTGCTATGTGTATGCTCCGTATGCGAAAACCTCAAATGGAAAACGGAGACGGGTCTAAGTGCGCTCTAACAATATTTTACACTCACGTACTTCAGTACCCATTTCTTTTTCATATATGACGGTTACGATGCTTATGAGCGCGGCGACGAGAAATGTTTGTGGGCACTTAGGCGTTACCCGTCCGAGTAGCGCTGCTGCTGGCTCCAAATGTGCAAAATCGCTGATTAAAGCTACAGTAATTATGCACACTAAAACGCTCTGATCGTCTATAAAACACCAAACAATCTTTCTGAGGGGGGCGGAGAGAAGGAATTTCAGCTCCAGTAACGTGTAACCTGGGGAGGGACAAAGCATGCTGTGGGCACCGCCTGTGCTGGCATTCGGCTGCTGCTTGTTGGGACTTCAGTTCTGGGTTGGCTTGCCTGCGCTGCTTGCTGGGCGCGTACAGTTTCATCGGCCCTGCATCGGCATTGTCTTTCGCAGGCGAGCGCGCGTTCTTGCTCCTTGCGAGCTTGCAGTTCAGCGTCCATCGCAGAAAGAGCGTTTCCGGAGCCAACCCGCTGCTTTCGCTCTCTTTGGCCACACGGCACGCGCTTATAGAGCGCTGGAAGAGCAGTGGTAGAAGAGCAATCGCACCCTTTCTGAGGCGGTGGCGCCCTCTCTTGCGTTGAACCGGCTTTAATCATTTAAATGAGAGGCAGATTTGCGTAAACTGTCTTCGTATTACACACCGCAACATACTAAGTATGCTTTACAGAAGAAAACTTGGCATTTGAAACCAATTTTGAGACGGAGTTTAACGAATTTCTGTTAACTACTGCAATTAAGTACTGATTATTCTTTATTTTAAATTAGTTCAAATCGTATTCGTTTATTCTGAACCAGTTTTCACCAATTATACACTTGCTTTTGACCATAGTTTGACAACTTCATTTACAGTGACGACGACATGAGACGCCTACAAGCCGAGGCCCACGAGTGCTTCGCCCCTCAAACGCACAGATTGAAAACATGAATGCAGGAACGCATAAAGTCTATATGTATAGATTCACGCTTGAGCGTTTCTGTACTGCAGGTGTAGGCGTGAGAAGCTCAGCAATGCAGAGCGACCACGAGGAATATTTTCAACGAGACATTTTTGGATGCATCTCTGTTTGCTCTCACATGACAGCAGAGATCCCGACAACAGCCGCAATAAATGACAGGAAGAACTGCGATTCACGCGCTCGGCTTGAAGCACATGACTAACGTGGTATACTCGCCTGTCTGCTGATGTGCAAGCTGAAGCGGAAGAGGTGCGCATTATACGTAAGTGACTGTGGCTGTTCGAGCACGACCTTGTACGGGGCGTTGCGATCTCTCAGAAGAATCGCCTTGTCATCTAACAGGTATCGGGTGAGGAGAATAATCAGCACCAGGGCACCTGCTGCCACCGAGACTGTCGCAAGAACAAAAGTAGAGTGGAGTAGAGTAGGGCGTTGTATGAGTGGCACACACCCATGCTGGGCGATTGCCCAAGAACGGGGTAGTTTTCAAGAAAATTCTTGAATTATAAACTAGGTTATCTCTGTTGAAATGATGAAAGAAATGAAAATAAAAAATTTCAAATATTAAGATGTGGATGCTTTTGACACAGCAGAGAGCCACGCATTTTGAACATTTGGTTTTTGAAAAACTGCGCACATGCGCACGATGACGACAATTAATACTGCGCTTTTCTGGCAGGGCTGTGTGTCGACAGCAATGTCACGCAATTAACCAAGTGATGCTCTCGCATTACAAGATAAAACTTCACTAGTTAGACGACCAGGGAGAGTACACCGTATTAATAAACATATAGGCCGACCATTTTTTTCGGGAATGTTGCCTGTAATTAGCTGTCGCCCTATATTCATGACCACAGGAACTCGATTTATAGTCGCGATCAAAGTTAGCAAAAGTACCGAGATAATGGAGTTCCGCGGTCATGTCCCCCATTTTTGAAACAGCGGCAACCACACTGGTACATTACATATGTGTATTTGCAGTAAATTTATACACCACAAAAATAAAAAGGAAGCATAGCATTACGAACACCTATCAAATCATTTTCAGATCGCCGTGAATGTTGCCTACAGTTCAGACAATATCTTCAGTTGGCAGATAAAAAAGTCACAGTTTCACCGCAAAGGCGAAGCAATGAATGCGATAGCAACAAATAGTAGTGTTACACGAAGTGAGGCTGGCAGCTAACTGTTTTGTATCCGATCTAGCGTAACTGCAAAACGCTGGTGTAAGACAATACGGCCGCTCCAGGGAGCGATGCTTTCCGCATAGTCACTTCGCGTTGAGAGCGCAGCACGTAGAAGGGTATACGAGCCGCCCGCTGCGATGGCTTTCGAGATAGAGCGCGCGCCAGCGATCGCGACCACGCCCTTAGATTAAAAGTTCAAAGTTGCTCCTTTCGCGACACTCCCACCCCCCCCTCGCGTCTTTTTTCATGCTCGTTAATGATGGGTGGGGCGTTTTCTGTCCTCCTCGATCGCAGGCCTCCCGAGCGGGGTGATGTTATCGCATGCATCCTTCGAGCGACGGAAACGGGACGGATCGTTTGATCTCTGCTTCAGCCGTGTTCGTCGCCCCCGCTCGCGTGCTTTTAGTCGCGGTAGAACATACGATGCGCGGGGGGATTTTATCGATTTGGACTTCATACCGGAAGGACATGACGACGACGGCGACGGCAAAAACACGTCGAGACTGTCCATATAATTGCTTTCGCAATAAAATCGTGGTAATGAGAATGAGGTCATTCGTAGGACTAGTAGTAGTAGTAATACGCTTTTATTCAGCCAAATTTATAGGCCGAGCATTTGCCACGCCTGCACGACCAGTCGACGCTGTTCTTCCCCTTCGGCGCCGATCCAGTCGAGCCAGGTGGTGATGGAAAGGGAAGTTGGAGGATAAGATCTGGAATGCTGAGCAGTTGGGCAGTAGAAAAGGCAGTGGGGCAGGTCTCCATATGCAGAGGGGAAATTGGGACCGCAGGGGTCAGATCTACATTTATAAAAAAAATAGGCGAGAGGGGGTGATCAGGCAATTCATTTGGATGCGCCGTAGAATTCGAGCCTCTAGCAGAGTTAGCTATGGATGAGGAGGAGAGTAAAGACGCTTGTCGAGTCGGAGCTGTAGGTATACCTCCTTGATAGTATGACGCAGGGAGATCTTCCCATCGTTCTTCACGGAGCTCCTACTGTCTTCCGAAGGTGTGGGCCAGGTAATGAACGGTGCCCGGTGCAATATATCACAGGCGGGCCGGCGTAGTCATTGTATGTAATTTCGCTGTCACCAACAGCTGGAAGCATTAAAAAACGGTCACAGTTTCGCTGCAAGGGCGAAGCAATGCATGCGATATCAAGAAACGGAAATGTCACACGAAGAACCACAAGCAGCTCGACACTTACAGCGCGCCGCTGAAGCACAAACAAGGACGCCCTAAAAGAACGCACAGTCATGCACAGGGCAAGCGTGAACTAACAACTGCCACAGTTGTTACGTATATGTGCTTGCGCAACGCGCTGCAAGTGTGGACAATGGAGAATCAGACACTCTTAGATATTTTTTAGGGGCGAAGCTCCTTAAGGCGGCACCCGTTCGTCCCTCGTAGTCGTCGTCGTCGTAGTAGTAGCAGTAGTAGTAGTCGTAGTCCGTAACAAGTCTTACGCTTTGACCTCCAAGGTGGTGCCGGTGGGAGATTTTTCCTGTGCGTTGTTGAACAATAAAAAATTCGCAGCGTGCGCGTTAACTAAAAGCCGAATTCTTCTGTCTCTCATTCCCCATTAGCAGCCATTGGCATGTTCCAGTAGGAAACGTTAGTAGAAGTAGAAGTGTAAGTGTTAGCTAAAAGCCGACTTCTTCTGTCTCTCATTCCCATTAGCAGCCATTGTTTACCTCCAAGGTAGTGCCTGGTGAGATTTCTCCTGTGCGTGATTAAACAATAAAAAAATTTGTTCAAAACGCCGTTGATTGATGAAATAAACCAACGAAAGACGCCAGATGTGTTGTAAAAGCAAAACGAAAGAACGCCAGATGTTTCTAAAGCAAAACGAAAAGACGCCAGCTGCTTAACGGAAGACGCCAGATGTTTTCTAAAGCAATGGTTTTCTAAACAATGACAATTCACAGCGTACGTGTAAAATTAAAGTGAGCTGCAAGTCGTCATAACTCATCGAACCTTTAGTATAAACGCGCCCGATCTCACGTCGGTTGGGCAGAATTCACGGAAGATTCACGGTTCACCGATGAACCTCCGCAGCTTCGCCCACTCATCATCATTCACTCCGTGGATATGCTGTGGCGCGTTGAGTCACCCCCTGCGTCTCCAGCCACAAGGGGCCGTCTGATGCAAGGTGTTCCCGGTGTTCTTTGTTTTTTTTTTTCTTCCACATCACGAGTGGGTACAGAAAAGGGCCACTTTATCGCGCGCGTCTCAAGGGCAGTTTTCAAATTGAAAGAAAATTAGGAGCGTTGCTCTATAGAAAACACGCCCACGCTCCTCCGAGATTTGCTTACCACCAGCGGTACACGGTGTATATAAATTGCTCGCCGCTATTTTGCCAGCGCCTACAAGGCGTGTGGCTGAATTGTCTAACGCAGCGTGCTGGGGAACGAGGGGTTGCTGGTTCGAATCCGCGGTAGCGTGCTTCAGAATTTTTTCTTCTGCTTTATTTTTCTTTGTGCCTTTTTTAAATACATATACGTATACGGGACATGACGGTGACGGAGACTGCAAAAATCAGCCGAGAGTGTCCATATAATTGCTATCAGAATAATACCTAAACACATGCAGCACACTTTCACGACGACTCACAAATGCAAGGAAAGGAAAGATAACGCTGTCAGACCGCGGTCAGCATAGAAGCACCTCCGATGAGGAGCCCACGCCACCGCAATAGCTCTGAACAAACACGAATCTCGCAGGCTTTACTCTTGCTATGTGCGTTAATGAAAGAAAGAAGTGGAAATTTCAAGGGCTCGTTCTTTCTTTGTTATACACAATATTATTGAGAACTAACAGACAATAATGCCAGGGAATGTATAGGGGACGTTATTAGTAGTAAATGTAACGTAAATGTGAAGAAAGAAAAGTGGACGAAAAGATAGCTTGCCGCGGGCCGGGACCGAACCTGCGACCTTCGAATAACGCGTCCGATGCTCTACATCGGACGCGTTAATATTATGTGCGTTAATACATCACATGTACGGCTTCGAATAGCAAATACAAATCTGAAAGGTTATGAGTTTGCTCGCTTGAGCCTGAGACGCCATGAGTTTTCGAAAAGATAAGCGCTGACCTATACAAAAAAATATATATTTTTTATTTGTTGGAGAGCTCAATACATACGGTCGAGCTATATTCGTATTTGACCAGTTTTCGAGAGAGAGAATAAAGTCTTTAATTGAGAACGTCACCGTATTCTGCACGTTCGTATGAACGAGCTGGATACAGCTGTCCGTACTGTCCGGAGAGAAGTGTGGTTAACAGGCATTGTTTCAAAGAGATTGTTTACTTAAAGGAGCACTGACGAAAGAATTTTGCACCTTGTTTTTCTTTTTTGTTGCAACAGATAGCTTATGATCCCCACTTATCACGGCTGCAAACCTCGTTTGCGCGAGTGCGCGACGGTTATTTATTTAGACACCTTTTTAGAGCTCCCAGTCGCAGTTTCGGTTTCAGACAGCACCGAGCTAGCCAGCACTACTTCCGGAGGGCGGGTAAACGCAGCTGACCACGTGACCACGCAAAATTGTGACGTAGGCGACGCGCGAGAGCGGGTGCAGCGGTCGCCGCACTTACGGTTCGTCTGCTGCGACAGTTCGTCTGACGCGGGACGCTTCGAGCTGCTTGCTTTTTGATCTGCGTTTCTCACGCTAGAAGTGCGGAGATCATCCGTGTCGTTGCCAGGCATGGTTCGAGCAGTCAATAGAGCGTTTTAGTCTGTCCGGGATTAAAAAAGGCGTCGCGTAAAACCAAATAAAGTGTCCCCAAGGTGGCACTAGGTCAAGTGGCACCAGCTATGGAGCATTAGAAACAACTAACAAAGGCGTAATCTATGTCCTCCGAGCATTCGGAAGCGCCCATTTTGACTCGTTAACCCTACAGCATAAATTATTTGACTATGGCTCCCAAAAACGGCGCCGAATGGGGACGAATACATTGCTGTCGAAGCTTAAGGAAATTAATCTAAAGCAAATGGAAGCATTAGTTCGGAGCTTACACGCTACAGAGCGCACGGCGGCCCCTTGATAGATTCGAAGTGGACGACAACCGCTTTTGGCAATGCGGCCATGTTTTTCGGAGGCGCGAACGCCTCGCTGGAGAAGCTTGCCGTGCACGTTGGATAGCTCTCGCGCGTGCGGCGACGGCCGATGTTCTGCGGCACCACGCCGTTGCGGCAGGCTTGCCGCTAGCGTGAGCGGGCCATAACAACTGCCAAATGGCACGACGAGCGAACAGCGGAAGGGAGCACAACCAGCACAAGCAAAGCCGCAGGCACGGAGGAGGAAATGGCAGGCAGCACAAGCGCACAAGCGCAAGGGCACAACCAGCAACCAGGGGGGGGGGGGGGATCGGAGATCTCTGTTCGTTCCGCGTTCGTTCTGGCGGTGTTACGTCACAAAAGTGGGCGGTCCGCAGCTCTCTTCCGCCGAGAGGAAGAGGACAGCCAATCGTCAAACGGTGAGCGGCGAGCTTTCCGAAAGTAGACGCGCATCATTTGTCCTCGGCAAAGGGACCGAATATTTCAAAACGAAGTGTTTCTCGCCTCTAATAAATACAGTTGTTATACGAAAATATATTGTTTTTGTTTTCAAGCTCAAGCAGTTTCTGAAACAGCAATAGATTGGAGTGCTTATATTTATTGGTGTTAGTTTTTCTAACGTGCTTGCCATGTTAGGTCGCGCACGCGAAAAAAAAAAAGAGAAAAGTAGCGGTTGGCGCAGTTTTTCAAAATGTCGTCCAACCGGAATGTCTGGCGTGGCACCCGGGTGTCGGATCGTCAAAGGGAGCTTCTGCTGGCTTTTATAAAAGAGCACCCACAGATAGCTACGCCGTCGCGCCCGCTTGGGCCGTCGTTCACGACTGAGGACCGGGACGACACGTGGCAGTAGGTGGTAGCGCTTTTCCCTGCGCGTAAGACCACAGCCCAGTGGTAGGCCCGTTCATTTCGTTCGCACTGTTCGTTTCGAGAACCGAAAGCGACGCCGCACTCGCTCATGGCTTCAAACGCATCTCGCAACTCCAACCGCAAGTGAAGCACACGTCGCAAGCGGCATTTTCTGAAAATCAGCTGTTGCGGCAGCCGCAACCGCCGCATCATGCCGTGCGAAGCCGTTTGTTCGCTCGAGAGAACGCGTGCGAACGGCCTCGCGATCCGTTCGTTTGTAGCAGACGACATGCTCGTTATGACGCGTTATGACGTCACCAAAAAATAAAAGATGAAGCAAAAAGAAAAATGGCTACGCCCCTCAGGGACGTGGTTTTTTCAGGCTTCGGCTAAGCGCGTGCGCCGCCAGAATGGGTGCAGAACGAACGGCTCAGAACAGAAAATTCCGATCACCCTACTCGTTATGACGCGAGATGACGTCACCAAAAAAGAAAAGATCAAGCAAAAAAAAAAAAGAAATGGCGACACCCCCGGCCTTGAGTGGCATCTCCCGCTTCAGCCAATCAGCGCGCTTGTTCTTCCCCAGGAGAACGAACAAGCGGAACGAACAGATCTCCGATCGCCCCCCAGGCAACACACACTCGTGACGTAGGTTTGTTTACATATCCGCCGCGTTGATGTCGGCGTCGCGAGGTGCTCGCATCTCGCTCAGTCGCGCGGCATGCACATTAAAATTGATTTTAAATATGTTCTAGGTCATGTTGGCCCTTGATATTTCGTAGACGTTGTGTATGGCTCCACATGCATCTATTTCGCTCATTATCTCACGTTCATTTTGTGTCAGCGCACCTTTAAGGTTACACCTCCCTAAAGTCATCCCAGAAAGCCTCTGTGACTGAGCTGGTTAATTTGCAGGGCTCGACGGCTTGTAAAAGTGCGTTTACTCATAACCTATGCAACAAAAAGTGCTGCACAAATTAAATTTGCCTGCCATTTCACCCACTAAACAAACAATTAGAAGATTTAAAAATGCTTAGGTTGGTGCGTTTAAATGGCTGTTATGAATTCCTCACAAAGCAAGCGCCAGGTGCAACAAAAGGAAGCAGCACTGATACCCGTAACAATGAATGAATGAATGAATGAATGAATGAATGAATGAATGAATGAATGAATGAATGAATGAATGAATGGACGGACGGATGGATGGACGGATGGATGGATGGACGGATGGATGGATGGACGGATGGATAGAAAGTCACGCAGAACTTTCTTTGGAAGGAGTGTATGTGATGGGTAGGCGTAGAGTATCATTGTTCCAACAAAATAATTCGGACCGCAAGACCATCCGGTGGCCGCTCGTTGGGAGAGCACGCCTTTGAAAATGTAGTGGCAGGGTCTGCGCATTCGATGTATCCCTAGCAAGCTCGCGTCGCTACCCAGGGAATCTGATTTGGTGTTGCCTCGCTCCAAAATAATAGTGTTCGGTGCCTTTAAAAGTTTGATAGAGGGACTGTGCGGATGCGGTCTGTAAAATGCTCAGTGTACGCGTGTGTAGCCGTAGAGCATAGGCACGCATGCATGCGCTTTTGAAAGCGAAAGGCTTACTGGCTCACTAATCGAGGAGTGTGACCCTCCGGCCGCCCGTCGTCGTCAACACTTACGGTAGCAAAAAACACAAAGCGGCCTACCACATCTCTACCGTTCAGTAAAGCTTATAAAGGTGAATTAAACATCGAGTAAAAAGAGCAATTCAAGAGTCTTGGAACCAGACCAAGACACAGACATCACACGACACTTTTATTATTGGGTTCTAAAGTGGATTACTACGTAAATATACGTAATTACCACTAATTAAAAGCAATGAAGAGTTGCGATTAGTAATGGACACTACTTGACATGAAGTCGAAACTCCGTGGTACTTCTGGCCACGCCCAATTGGGACTAATGAAGAGTTCATATATACTCATCAATTAATCAGAGTTCATAATTAACAGCTAAAATTGCAACGCCACAAGAAGTACGTGTGCGTTTAGAGATTTTTCTTACGGCGTGGTGTAAGATAGCACTGCATAGAGCGCGAGCACGCTGTAGCCTACAGGCCCCGATCCTCCCTGGATGTGTTGTCCCAGAGGAACAAAACGCTTCTTAACTGACAGTTTTCTGGAGACATGGCGTAATGTAGGCGAAGGTAATGCTGCGCATATGTGTGTTCTACTCCAGTCATTTGCTCCACTTCCCCCTATCTTTCAATCCGGGTTGGTGATCCTTTGCATTTTGCGTCACTTGTGATCGAGGGTGTCTGGTGGTTGTCCTAGAATCAAAGAACAAGGCTGAATAGCCGCTTGGCGGCTTACTCTCTCGTAGCTTCTTCTCTACCTTTATTTCCAAGACACCCGATCAGCAGGTGTTCGTGCTTGATTTCCCAAAGTAGGACGCTTGATTACCCAAACAAGGTCACGTGTTCGATTTGGGCCGCGGCGGTCGCAATTCGATGCAGGGGAACCGCTAGGGGTCCGTGAACTGTGCGATGTCAGTGGGCGTTAAAGAACGCCAGATGGTCCTAATTTCCGGAGCCCTCCACTGCGGCGTGCCTCATAATGATACCGTTGCAATGGCACGTAAAATCCCAGATATCACTATTGTTGGAACGGGGTTTCGCAACTGGCATAATTTTAGAACTTTGTTTAGATCTACACCGAGACACTGACACTAAGAAAATTGCAGCTCTTAATAAACCCTTTCGCTGGTCACGAAAAGGGGCATTATATAGGCTTTCAAGCTATTGTCTCTTCGCGAAGCATCTGGCCCTTACTTAGACACACAGGCTGCGTCAATAAAAGTAAAGTTCAGTTTATATCACACGTGAGCCGTTGGGATCGTAGATACAATGAACGTAATTTAACAGTCTGTGTAGAGGACCACCTATGTCTTTACAGGACTTCAAGAGTCTATATTAGTGCCTGAGCAGGACGGTGTTACGATGGAGCCGTCGGACATATATTACTTATTTTTGCTAACACTCGTAGGATTTGGATGCACCGTAGCGGTTAACAATAATACAGATGATGGGAAGGTGAGAAGCTAACTTTCGTAACGTGACTCTTCGCTTATCGCAATAATTTCCAGCTTCAGTGGAAGAAAGAAGCCTTTTAGCGTACTTGTAGCGAAAAAGTCTTAATATATGACGCATATAATTATTGACATATTTTTATCCAGGTTACATGTAGCCATCGCGTTGTACGCCAACCTTTAGTGTAGAGGTGAAAAGCAACCACAATGCACGAAAGGAAAACAAAATACATATTGACACATACCTTTTGTAACCACATTCGTACGATAAAGTGAACATATATGGTAGACGAAATCCAGTAATAGCGCAAGCGCCTTAGGTTAGAGTGTGGTCAGAGGTTACTGCTCTGACCGCATCAACCTCGCCGCATCGCATTTCTGGAGCAAGCTGTATTGTGAGTTCTTACTGTTTAGTGCATATTACTGACATACTCTTCAAAAGTTCTTTAGCGTGTAGCACAACGTGATACAGCGAATGCCTGAATTGTTACAGAATTAAATGAACGAGGAATATTCACTGTGGTTCTAGGTCGTTATGACGTGTATAGTTATAGAGCATGCTGAGTCTTGCAATAGTTTAAAACACGAGTCGATCACGCTGGAGGAGTACATTTTGTGCATTATAGCATATAGAGGCGTGTAGTGTTTGAAGGTACTGCGTGAGGTAGAGATACAGGAAACCACTTAGCCTCTAGTTATTTATTTATTTACTGAAACTGATGGCAGGATGTTTAAGAGTTTCATTAACTACATTCTGTATGAAACGTGATGCTGGCCGTTCTATAGTCACGCATACATCTTGCTGTACCAGACGAAGAGCGAGCCCTGAACTGCAGAAAGCGTAAATTTGTGCTCAGCATCAGTTGCAGGAAATATCTGCACCACAAATATTTATGGAATCATTAGATCATATCTGTGGTGCTTGAAACTCCTTTTCACAGATGTTTTTAATTTGCCTCGTGATGTTCTTTACCAGAAAGCAATTGAGGACGGAAGCTATAAGGACACTCCCTATTTACACATGTTCATGCTGTCACCTTTTTCATTCGAGGCACTAGCCTCAACAGACTGTTGCAGAGGAAGTTAAGTCACGCTATTCACCCATCTTCTAAATTCAGTCCTTTTTGACGAAGGCTTCCTCGGAGTGATTCAGCCGCATATGTTTTTACTAAAGCTCTCTCGTGTGTGTGTGGTTGTGATTGTCTTTTTTTTCCTTATTTATTTTCTCTCTCTCGCTATCAACCCCCAATTCCCCAACCCCACTGCAGGGTAGCATACCGGATACAAACTTCTGGTTAACCTCCCTGCCTTCCTCTGCTCTTTCTCTCTCCAAGAAAATGTGACTCGCGGGAACCAACCACTTAAGAGTGGGCACACGCAAGCCGCTGACCACTGTCATTCGTTACAGAAGTTGCGTGAAAGAAAAAATTAAAAAGCAAGCGAAAAGAAACGGCACAACCAAAACTGTTGCCGCAGATTGTGCAGAAATTGTTGTGAGGGCATGAAGCTCACTTCTGTTTCTTCTTTCGCAAAGATATTCTTAAAATCGGAAATTTACCATTTTACATAGCATCAACACAGTGCACATATTGCCTTACAGATGGTACCTCGCTTCTCCGGAGAATGACGCATAATATCGTGGTGGGTTCTTCCCAACCTCACAAAAATTATGATTTGTGGCGTAGTGGGTACGTTGCTAGTGTACTTGTATTAGTAGCCACAATAGAGTTAATAGAGTTAATAACGGGCTCTAGGAAATGCCGCTCTTCGAGCTTTAGTTGTGACTGTGCTGCGCTTTCCGCGCAGGCCTGGCGTTTTTTCGTCACAAGGTATTATTTTTCTGTGATGTCACAAAATTTATAAGTCACTCAATAGAACTGCTGCTCTCAAAGGCGTTCGTTATAAACGTTAATGTCATATTCTCCTTTTGAGTTGTGGAGTTAAAGTTTGTTTCATGAATCCGTACCAAAGTAGGTATACCTCTCCTGCGACTGCAATGTTAATGAGCCTAATCATGTGGAACAAGTAGAACCTGATATATATCGAAAGGTTAGTCACACCTCTTCTTCAAGCTATGGTGCAGCTGGTATGAACGGTGAGATCCTTAATAGTGTGCTGCAACGGGTTACCAGTTGCATCACGTATAGATGGCATCTGCATCGACACTCCCACCACTCACCTCAACATTTAACACGAACGCTGTCTCGTTAAATGACCAATATACTTAGCAAGAGCTCAGGCGTCAGCGTCATTGAAACTTACAGAGAAAGAGAAGTGATTTTAGGATAAGCTTGTCTGGAAGCCTCCAGAAATATTTTACTTAACGTATGTGCGTGTATGGAATGTTATATTTTCTGATTTTCTAGGTTATGATTGTTTGGCGGGCAGTGAAAATGGTGCGCATTCGAAGGTGTATACAGTTTCATTTTCTTTTCAACGAAAGTATTCCCAGCAACAGTTTGCGTGTAAACCTTTTGGACGTGATAACATATGTTACTAGTTAAAGTTCGGAGTTTGAAGTGCATTTGTGATATGCATTATCATAAAAACTTTGTCCAAATAATAGTATTGCCCCGCTTCTCCATGTCATCATAAAAAGGATGTCTCAGTTGAGTAAACTATGCGGAAGCATTTTCTCTCTGTGCCCCTTTCGTATACGTACTACACTACTCATACAATAAACTACGTATTATTCTGATCATGACACATTTTGCAGTATTTTTTGTAATTTTGTGCATACACTGTGCGCAACGCCTCTGTACCAATTTAGTGTGCACTGCTCGCGTAGTGCAATAAATATCACGAGTGGCAAGCTAGCTTTATGGCCGCGATATGTGTCGGCAGCTTTATGCCTGTAAGAAATAGGACAGCGTAATGCATGTATATAATTGCTACAAAATGCACCCCGTAGGTCTCACTGAAGCAAGTGAATATCGTACAGTTATTCTGAATGACTAGCTATTAAAAAAAGCATAGACACAAAAAACGGTAAGCGCCAATTGTCACAAACACGAAAATGTGAACTATTTAAGGCTCACATTGCAGCTGCTTAGCCATGACAGTAAATTTACCTAACGTATGCGCTTGTGTGTGTTAATAAATCAGCAGACGTGCGCATTTCGCAGCTGGGATCTACATAGGCTTTGAGTTTTATTTTTTATTACGTGCTGCTTTCGTTTGGCATGTGTATTTTATTACAGCCATTTCTCGGTTGCTCGAAGCACCTGTTTACAGCGTTAAAACAGCTGCACAATCGCGCTTAAAAGAGCAATTTTGCAGCATCTAAACGAGACCTCCTTGGCACACATTTTCGGTCGATGTGAAGCGCGCCTAGTTATTGCGAAAAATTTGGAAACGCCTCTTTTTCAGCATTGTAAATTAGAACACAAAACTGTGCAACCAACTGCGCTACGATGGGCGCGTTCCAGTTGCACATCGTTCACTCCCACAGCAACATTCATTCATTCATTGCCACTCTACATGATACGACAAACCTAGTCCATATCGCTCCGACGTACGAACTGCGGTTTTTCAATTATGACACATACCTTGCCTACCTGACTAAACAAATTTTGCTTGTCCCACCCCTCTATCTGCAAAGTTCGTAATATTTCCTCGAAGGATGTCTTGGTGATTCAGTTTTCGTGCGCCACCCCACTACTTTTTTCACATATGGTGATGCGCCGTGAGGTGTCATGTGTTTGCAGCATCGCTCATTTTCTGGTGCATAGCGTACACTACTTTGTATAGGTTTTCTTCCTTGCGAAGAGCTTTGGTCTCGTGCTTTCTTTTTTCTGCGTAGCGCTTAACGAATATTTAGGCAGGGTAGGGAGAGGTGTCAACCCGTGACTTCGCGCTTTTTTCCCACTTCTACTCAGTCATGCACTTATGTGTGCATGTCTGCGATTAAAATTTAGACTCTTCGCGTAAAACTGCCATAAAGCTAAAATATGCACTAATAAATGTGAATATATTTGTCTGAAGCCGAACGCGGTCGTATAATACGAGCACTCATTTATGGCGTTGCGTTGCCTAACTATTCGCTAATGTGGGCTCCATTTTCGGCATCTGCTATCAGTTATGTGTCTTTAGGCCCAGTTGTGCGAAAGCACCCAGTAAGTTCACAGAGTAGCTAAGCTCCGCCCCTTAGCGCTTGCATCGACGCGGCTGTGTTCCATGAAATATTTCTCGCACTATATTTTCCTGCGGAAGATTTTTGATTTTTTTCCGTTAAACTTTAGTTTCAGATTTATTTGCACAAGCAGTGAAAAAAGATTATGCAGGATACTGAGCTTTCTTACTGTAACCCTGCGATGGGTGCTTTTGATGGCACTCGAGATTTTTTTTTACAAAAAATGCTACGATAGTCAGGCTCCAGTCGTTGACATACACGAATCATACGTCGTGACGAAAATACTATGAAACTGCCCAAATGAGATTGAAACGGCTAATTAACAAAGACATGTTAGTTAAATTTTAAATGATTTACTTGACAGCAGTTTTGTATGCCGTCGCACATTATGACATACCCATTTTTTTAATCGCGAAAGCTTCGACGTAATTTGACATACTGATCACTGAATCCTAATATCTAGGCTGACCTCTCCGGGATTTTCATTAAAGAATATTATCTCTCTCTAATATAGAAACCGAGCGCGTCCGGTGCACAGGAAACGCGGCCTCTCCCTGACGTCAGGCAAGAGCTTCCTGTGACGAGATAGTTAAAAAATTTGAACGCTTGTTGAGCAGGTTTCTTGTCATGGAAAGAGGCAAGTGATCTGACTTGCAGCAGCGCACCGCCTCGCCTGTTAGTGCGCTATTTGGTGCTTATCTCTTCTTTTCTTGTTTTTTATGCGTTGTGCGCAACAAAGCCGCAATATCCACCTTTTCTCTTTTCATATGGCAGAAACCTCCGGCGCAGCTGCTGCGGCACCTCTTCCGGCAGATAGGCAAATGAGATCTTTGCGCCAGTTTCATCCCCTACAGGAGGAAGGCATCTTTGGTGGAGTGTAAGGGCCCGGTGCTATCGGGACGATCCCGATAGCATCTGGCATGTTCTTATCGCATGCTTCCCGCCAGTGTTCGTTCTCCAACTGTTGTGACGTAACGAGACCAAGCAACCAGTACGCTGGCCAAATCCAGCAGATGATATTTCGGGTCCGAGATTATGTATGCTTGTTTCTAAACGTGTGTGCGAGAGTAATATTATTAGTGTATATTGTTTAAGAAAGCAACAGGTAAAGCACCACACCGCGCACCAAAGAGTAAGCGTTCAACTTATCTACTTAATGCGATTTGACGTTTTTCTCCACTAGATTGTACTTCGACGCGCCTGGATTCACCTGCCGTCCTTTCTGGTCTGACGTAACAGAGCGGCCGCGTTTACTGTGTGCCCGGCGTGCAGGGTCTCGATATCACCATAAAACTTCGATGATGAAGTTTAATCAAATTACGCACAATTTTGGCGATTTCTGAGAAATAGGTCTGTTACAAATTGTCACGGCCTACAACTGTCCTGTAAAACAACTGCTCTCAGGTCAATACAATTAAGAAGGTAATCGTCGAGCCTATGCTAATTAGCAATTTCACCTTCCCTTTAGCCTCGACATAGAGTTCGTCTGAGGACAGGTGCCTGACTGTCTAGCATTTCAAAAAATATTTGCTGTGGTTCAACGCGGTTAAACCAAATTTATCGAGCGATAGCTTGGTTTTGCTTGCTTTGGCTGCCAGGCAGGCTTCCATGTAGCAGCAACTACCCCAACTACAGTTGCCCCCACAAGACAATACACAGACGCTGCTCGGCGCGTCAGCTTGGATGCAGCCAGAGCCCCTGGGAGTGGCGGCACGAATGACTGACCTTGTTATAGTTCACTTTAACCATGGGCCGATATTCGTTAACGCGAATGCGCCACGCTAAGGTTGTGGTCGAATCTCTTTGCCGGTGTTGCGACCATAGAGTTTCCTACAATACTTACTAGAGGGAAATCTCGCGCTAGTGTCTATGGAAGCTGCAACGCATGGCGTTTCAGCCAGCAAGGGAATGATGGGTAGTACATGGATTTGCTCTAAACTTCGTTCCTTTGGCTCCGTTTGGCTCCGCGTCGCCTGCATCCACTTTGTCGCAAAACGAAGTTCACCAAAAGTCCAGCAGTTCAACTTCACCACCTTATTCTTTTTAGGCTAGCCAATTGAAATATGGCTGTGAAGTTCACAACGGTCTATTCTTTTATCCGAAACGAACGCCAAAACACAGCAATAAACAAAGCCACAAGTGCGTTCGAAGCCGTAAGCACAAAGATTAGACAAATTCCCATGGTGGCTGAACGGTCGCAGCGCCAGAGTCCCCTCTAGTTAATTTTAGGAATCTCTATGGTTGCGACCACACACGAGGCACGTGGTGTGAAGCACGTGATCAATGTGCCAGAGACATTGGCATGAGCTTGGCTGAGCTTGACGGTCAGATTCACGAGGCCAGGTGTTTTCTCGATTATTGCCCGAAGGAGAGGACCTATTGCCCTAAAAATATGCGTTCTTTCAAAAAATATCACACTCCATCTGATGTAGCAATCTTACATCTCTGTTCATGTTTATGAACCTACCGTTTCATCGTCCTGCTGTGCGCTCTGGTCCATACAAGCGGTTTTGTGCCGCTCCTCAACGCAGCATGTACCTTCCGGCAAGCGAGATGCTTTAATGTTCTTTCTGGTCACTCTCGTTCGCAGAGCAGCGGAGGAGCGAAGGGAGGACATTCTACAACAATCCGAGGCCTAAAATACTGCGTTGACGTCGGCTTTCGCGTAAGTGTATACGAGTGTTTTCAATACAACACGTGTTCCTCTCTATCTTAATAACATGGCTTTGCCAACATAACAGCCACAAGGTAGCGATAGAACAAGGTGCCTCGATGTAGGAGTCCTTCCAGTAGCATGCTTAACCATACCGTATAAAAGCTGAATTTTGTGAAAAGCAGAGTAGCGAACAAAGCACTGTGAAAGCTTGTTCCACAGTTACATTTTATTGTACTCTAACACTCGCACTTCGAACGATGGTGGCGATCAAAGAGACATATCAGTAATAATAATATCTAGAATTTTATGAAGTACACGAGTGTCACTTGCATTAAAACCCCATCGAAACAAACGAGCGCGCGCGCGCGTGTGTGTGTGTGTGTGTGTGTGTGTGTGTGTGTGTGTGTGTGTGTGTGTGTGTGTGTGTGTGTGTGTGTGTGTGTGTGTGTGTGTGTGTGTGTGTGTGTGTGTGTGTGTGTGTGTGTGTGTGTGTGAGAGAGTCTTTCGCTACGCATAAGGCCCAAAAACACTACGTACTATATGCGTCACGCTAATTTAGGTATTTTTAAAACCTACACATTGAGCCTACAATTCCTCTTGAAGCCCTTGCACGACCTGGAATCGCCACGACCTTCGTTTGAAATTGAACAGAATGTTCCGATAGGAAGACTTCTTCACGTTTGAAATTGGAAATGCTCAACACTCTTGGAAAGCATGGACGGCAGATTCATTAACTAAATACTGACCGTTGATTTGTCACAAAAAGCACTACCCCCTTAGTAAGCGAGCGCAGTAAAATAAAAATGAGTGAATTTCGCTACCTTATTAGCAGGGGAATAGTACTGACTCGAATGGTTAGTGCTTTACTAAATTGTTATTAACCGCTCTAGAAATTTAGCAACCCGTTCTAACTCTAGTGGACAACAAACAGCCAACTCAAGGTTTACGCCTATTTTGTTTATATCTGCGACTGCATTAGCAGATCAGGTTAATTTTAACGCGATAGCGTTAGAGAGCTCGTGTCGCAGAAATTCCGGTGTCGGCGTCGGCACCATTGGTTGTGAGCGAAAAATCGTCCGTGAGCGAAAAATCGAGAAAGAAGCAAATAAAATAAAGAATAAGATCTTCTGTCCCATTGAGGATCGAACCCGGGCCGTTCGCGTGGCAAGCAGGTGTCCTACCACAAAGCCACGATGTTACTTGCAGCTGCTTCAGAAAAAAACACTACATAAATGTCATGTACTGAACGAGTCTCCTTAACGCATTTTGTTCGGCAGGTGTCATGAAAAAAACGAGCCCACTCGGCGATTTGTAGGCGCATTGGCGAGACCATCAAACTACGTCGAAAAAGGCCGGGATAGTGCAGCCATCGCCGCTAAAAACACACACGAACGTTCAAACAGCTCTAAAAATGGACAAATGGAAAATGGAAAAGATATCAAGCCAACGCTGGCTTTCTAGAGGAGGCGTTGATCAAGCAAATAGCAAACGCTAGATAATGTGCTGCCATCTGTGAGGCATTGTGAGAAATATGTCTCGACTTAAAGAGTCGAGACATATTTCTCCGAGATAGCAAGCGCGCGGCGTGCATCTTGGAGGCCATGTGATTCTTGTTTTAGATCGAAAACCTCTACCATTTGCGCGCGCGCGCGCATGTGTATCTGTGTGCGTGTGTGTGTAACAATACAGATTAATAAGTATGCACTTAGTGGTTGAAGTGCGCACTAGGGGCCGCATTTCGCTATCGCGTTCAACTCTTAAATGCGAAGCTTAAGGGTCCTTCAATTTTTTGTTTCAAAAGCATATAGAACATGAAATTAAAAAAAAACACGAAACACCATTGATCTTGTACACTATTTAATGACCGGTAATTACTTGAACTAATTACCACTTTAAGTGCGCATCACAACAACGCCCACAGAGGCATGAACGGACCGCTAATGAGAACACACACACAAACGCACACACAGAATATGAAGATTTCTACGTGCCTGATGTCTACTCCAACAACAGCTTGAAAGCTATTTATGCTCCTACTTTGGGATAGCACACCGTGTTTCGGTTAGCAGCCATTAAATTTAGAAGAATAACTGATGTTTTCTACCCAATGTATCGCGATCTCCTATATGCACATATGTGTGTCACAATTACCAGGAAGCTATCATTCCAATGTAATAAAAAAAATTAAAGTTCGTCTAAATTTTACAAACGACCGTGACGATTACGGCACCACATAGTGCGGCATCTACGAAGCATTTGGCAACGTAGGTGGTTTCGTTGTTACGTAATTACAAACACTCAGAAAGCCCCCATGGTTAGTAACAGAAAAATTTGCGAGCTTTACTAGCTGCGGGTTAGTAAAGACATGTCCCGAGGCCCGTAGCCTAGGGGAGGTAGGCTACAGTCAAGGCCTTCGGCAAGTGCGCAAGTGCGCCCCCCTCCCTTCCGGAAAAGAAATATCCTGGCTATGTGCCTGGATGTCGCATATGTAATAAAATAAGCTGGAAAGCAGTAAATACATGCATCTGTTGTTACTAACATTTTTTAAGACGAAAGTGTTTTATGCCGGGGTCCACCATGACTTTCATGTCGTATTTCCGTCACGGAAGTACGTCAGCAAAATGAACGCCATCAGATGGCAAAGAAAAAAAAAACTATAAGAAAGAGTTCCGTTGCCGGGAAGCGAACCCGTGACCTCTAGGTCCGCGACGATGGCTGGCTGGCGTTTAGCCCACTGAGCTACCGCCAAACACATTACGGAGGCGACGTGAACGCGCCTTTTATCTTTCACACTTGCCTCTCACAGTGCTTGTGAATGGATGGATGCTATGAGCGTCCCCTTTATAGCGGGGTGGTGACATTTGCGCCACCATGCTCGAAAAAAAAACAAAAAAAAAAACGCGCCGTTGGAACGACAGTGCAATTCGGCGCGTTTCCAATACAAGTTTAATTTCGTCAACGCTTCAATACACCGTGATCTGGTGGCTTTAGCGCAAGCCACACTCATAGCATCCGTCCATATAGAAAAATAGCTCTCCGACACTCGCCTGGCTGTCGCACCGCGTTCCCCGCTCACCCTGTGAGAAGTAACGGCCAGGCCAGAGGGAAGACACGTGCGTAGCGTTTCTCTTGGCATTTCACGACGCTTTGAAGGAGTTCATATCGAGCATTTGTGTTTATTATGTGCTTTTGATGCCATCTTTGCGCGGGATCCACCATGTGCGGTGTCCACGTATGTATTAAGAGCTTCAGCTACCGCAAGGGATAAATCATGATCATGGGCGTTTGTCGTCGGTACGGAGATGTGCCACTAGGCATCAACGTGAGTGCGATGCGTCCACACCAAGCGATGCTATATCTACCAAACAACAGCAGACACTGTACAAGCTCTGATATACCAATGCACTATAAACAATAAATTACTTCTGTGACGACATGTTTTACTTTCGGGTTATACTGATTTCTATGAAGGAGGGATCAGCCATCTTTTCTAAAGTGTGAGAAACAATGACACCAAATTTATCTTTATTTCTGCTGGTTTTCATGAGTAAACATAACAAGTATGGAGACCAGCCGCTTGTCTATAAGCGTCATCATAACTCATTATGCTTATTACTTACCACAGCGAATTCACCAATGTCTCTTCGAAGCAGGTTGTTGATTTTTTTGATGAGAGAAAATTTCTCAAGTATGTGTCCATGGATTTCAGAATTCATTAACAAGTGATTGCGACGAAAGGTTCAAAATGAAAGAAAGTTCGCCAACATTTCATGGAATGTATTACGCTTGGGATGTGATGGCAAGTAGACTGTACATCTTACTGCAAGCAATCCGTTAAAATAAAGCCATGTGCGGGGTCGCATACTGAATATGCAGCGAGGATAGTCTTGCCTAAGGCTTGGAAGTCCCAGTAAGCTATATCGCTCGGCATATGTAGGCACGCACACGTACGCGGCAGTGCATTGGCGCGCGCACGCACGCGCACAAACACACACACACACACACACACACGCACACACACACACACACACACACGCACGCACGCACACACCACACAAACACACACGCACAAGAGCGCGCGCGTCTCTTACGTATGCATTGAAAAATACACCCTAGGCAATTATACTAAAACATAAATCTTTCAGTGTTCTGTCATATCTGGCCTCTATTCGCTTTACTACTGCGAGAACCTTGAAGATTGTCAACTCAATAGGAGAATGTCTTATTACTTCCTGAAAGCTGTAATTCATTTTGCAGAAATTTCCTAGATTGAAAACCGAAGCGATTAAGTTATTATTTACCGGCAACCAAATGAGCCTGACACGAAATATTTGAAAGCCATTGCACAATAATGTAGTTAGGTGATGTCCCATGGTTAAACACTGAGTAACGTTTCGTCAAGAATTCTCCAACCCGCATCGTGTATACGGTTTTAATACATGGAGCTTTTACAGCGTGCAAACGAACTAGCTTTGTGGCCCGACTCTGGGTAGGGATTCATGCCTACTGACGTTCGCGCGACAAACAAAAAACAAACATCTTGCATTTGAATTAACGTATGCGCAGAATATTTTATTCGGTTCGACTATAAGGCGAATTCCATAACTGTTAAATGCCTTTCTGAACGGGGATTACTGCTTTGTTCATATGTACACAGCGCTGAAAGGCAATTCAAGAACTAAGTGCTATCATACATTTTATAAGACGTGCAAGTTCTTGTGTGATCAGCAAGATACCTTAGATGCCAATGCCAGTTACGCCGTTACTCAGTCTGACATGTTCTTTCCCTTGTAGTGTTCATTCAGAAGATGCTGTCCTCCGTATGGCTGTGAGCACCCTATATACAGATGCATCGTGCCGTAGTGTGTGCTCCCTCAAGAGGAAGTTTCTCGTATACTACACAACACTGACTTTCCAAATGCGGCGAGTGAACGTTTAAAGGTGCTTCCGAAATAAAGTTCATCGCAAGTTCTTTCTCTCAGCGGTATCGATTGCATCAAGCGCATGCCTTGTACTAGTGTTCCTGTATAGGCTCCTCCCACATGGAGTGGAGATGATCATTGCTTGAGAAATGTCAAGGGGGGGGGGGGGGGGGGGGGCTGTAGGCCGCCGCAGTCAATAATTAAAGCTCTGTGCGCTAAGGAAAGCCTCCAGCGAAGCACCCTGTTCAAGCATTTTTCATCTCTTCGAGACTCCGTCTTCTCCGGCACTTCTGCCTTCAGAGGGAGCAGCGTTGCGTAGAACTTTCAGTTTCTGGCGCCGCCCGCACCGCTGAAGAAATTCAGAAAAAATCACAGCACATCCACGAAGTGAATGGTTATGATGCAGCTTGCTCCAGAGGTTAAATCCGGTAAACCGTGAATCCTCTTTACATCTGCTCAATCATCGTCATATAAAGAAGTGACACGAGAGTTGTCGTGGTGTGATTGTACATACACAATGTTTATAACACAATGTTACATAACACAATGTTAGTTATATACACTATGTTTATAATTTACATATTGATGTACTGTATACATTTTGTTCAGAAGCTCATTTACGGATCAGATAAGCTCGGGGCAACGTTTGCTTTTTAGTATAATGGCTTCTTCATATTCTTCATATTGGCTTCTCAGCTTGGGGTCAGATTGTCTTTGCGCCCGCTTCGCTGCGGCCTCGTGGGCCCGTGCCACCTCCGGGTCCGCTTGTGGACGAGCCTGTTTAGCTTCGGCATCGCGAGCCCTCGCTGCTGCCGCCGCCTTGGTGCTGCTAGTGGATAGTGCTTGCTGTCGGCGCTCGCGTCTCTCTTCAGCCTCGAGAGCTCTCACCGCAAGGTCTTGGCGGCGAGCCCGCTTGCTGCTGCCTCGGCTTCTTCGGATTCTTCTTCTCCGTCTTCTTCTCGGCGTGTTCCGCCGAGAGCGGAGCACGCGCCCTTGAATCGTGCACTTGACTAGCGGACACGGCTGGAGGGACCTGAGTCCCAAGAACTTGGAATCGAAGACATGGCTTCTGCGTGTCAGCTTTGTATTCTACCACATTTCTCTGAATTTCTTCCTGCCCCTGCCACGTGCCCTGTTATTCACGTCACATTCATGCTTCACGTCTTGGTGGATCCCGGCATAAGACACCTTTGTGTTAAAAGTTCTAATTACCCGAAGATCGGCAGCACAGCCAGCCAGAGCGGGAAACCGAAACAGGGCAAACAACAGGGAACCTGAAAGCACCATTTCAGATGGCATTGCTGCTTACATAATGAACGGCGGGCAATCAGCGCTCGGGAGCCACATCAATAATAACGATAAAAATATGTGGCATCTCACGTGCAAAAACCGCGATATTATCCCGAGGCACGCCGCAGTGTAGGGCTACGGAAATTTCGACCACCTCTTCTTTTTAACGCGCACTGGTATGCCACTGTACACGTGCCTATAGCACTTTCGATCCATTGAAATGCGACCGCCGCGACCGGTATCGAACCCGCGACCTTCGGGTCAGCAGCCGAGCATCGTAACCGCTGTACCCTCGCGATGGACGGGAGTCTAATCAGAGTCCCGAGTCTCCGTCGTCGAAAGCACGGAGCAGCGGATCGCTTATGGCCCGTCGATCAGTTACGTCAGGACTTCGGTGACGGTGCTTACCATGTATGGGGTCGCAGACCTCGTCAAGCTTGAAAACGACTTTTTGTTTGCGTCCGCCTCAGTGTCCATGTGATACTGAAATAAAGGTTGATTCATTGAAGCCGCGACGTTCGTTAGAGCGTGACCACTTCGGCGCCAGAAGACATGTTACAAACACTGTGTAGAAAAAAAGAGGATGTCTGGCTTACCGGCACTTTGATTTCAATCTTTTGTTAGCATTATCTAGGTCAAATTGCCATTATCACACATATGACGTATACCAGGCCACCGCTATATAAACAAAATTGTTACCCTCATTAAAGTCACTACTTCATTCGATATATGAGTGAAGTACGTGACACCAGTACTTTCTAAGAGAAATTATTATCATTATTGTTATTATTTCGTCTGTTATATTTTGTCTGCCGGTTGTGCCCGTGCGCGTTTTCCGTAATAATGGACTGACATCAACTTTCCCAGTTCGCCATGTTACCATTTATTCGAATGGACACATCTTGAAGAAAAGGAAAGGATTATATGCGTGAAACTAAGCTGCATTCCCCATAAAGTGTCACTGCTTAGAGTAACTTTACCACGTGCGTCTCACCGGCTGAGCCTTATGAGTGATGCGTGCTTGGCGACCCAACGTGGTGGACATTTGGTGAAACAGCGTAGGAACGTATCATCTCTGCGACTATAATATCTCGCTGAATTATTACGGGGAAGCATCTTTCAATTTGTGTGCGATCATTTGCTCCTTCTTTAATGATGGCCACATCAGATGTCTCCTTGTTGTGTGACACCTGTCAACTTTTCGTTGCGGCCGCGCAATGTGAAATGGACGGCGCACATGCGCGACGCCTCACCTAGCTGCCTCAGACAGCTGACTCACGCGCGCAAGTGAAATCACGAGAAGCCGCGTGATATGAAACGGCACGGAAAAACTGATGTGGGGAATAAGTCGCGCAATTATCTCTTGTAATAAATGGCAGGCTTATTTTAAGGACAGGTTTATTTTAATATAAACAAACATATCAGAAAATCTCATATTACACTTATACATACAACTTATCCAATAATCACGTATCGACGCATATTATTTGTACGAGGTGTGCTGAAAAAACAAGAACCTTCTTTTTCCGGACTTAACTACTGAAGTGCGCGCGACTTTCTTCGGTAAAAATATGGAGGGAACATTCATGCGCACGAGTTATTTTTTCTTTCTACCCGCATAAAGCGTCAGTCTGCCCTTGAGTGAGGATGTGTAGCAAGCGCTTGTCGGAATATACTAAGTTGTATTACGGAGCAACGTGTGCAGCCATATTCCATCAGATTTTGCCAAAAGCTTGGCGATACCCATGCGGAATCCTCTTCCAAGATTCAACAGGATTCCTGTGACGATGGAATCAGTAGCTCTCAGATAAAGGAGTTGTGCAGCCGCTTCAAAGATGGCCGCACGTCAGTGGACAGTCAACCGCGTTCAGGCAGACTCTCCAGGAGCCGGAATAAGAATGTTGTTGAGCAAGCGCGCACTTTGGTCATGGAGAACCGTCGCATCACAGTACGGAGAACCGTCGCGTCACATGTAGCGACGGAGCGCCGGTGAAGCGTAGGGGGGAGGCATTCGCACCCTCGGCGACGAAGTGACGCCCCCTCTTGTGCGGCCTCGGAGTCGGCCGCAGCTTCCCGAACAGTTTTAACGATTTTCAATTATTAATTACGATTACTTCTTGCTTATTTTTGTTAATTATATTATTTTAGACCTTCTTCCTTCATTTTAACCCGGTTTCGAACATTGCTAGCCTTGTTATGGCCTTTATTCGGCGCTTTACAGCGAGCGTGATCACGCCGTATGAGATGCATGGATGGACGACAAGGCGGGCCCTCAAAGTGCTCGGCACTTAAAAATACTATTGCCGTCACTGCTCCCCCAACGTAGCTCCGTGCGGCATCGTGTGGCATCGGTGGTATCGTGAACAGGAATACCAAAAATACCGTGAAATCAAATACAATGTGTAACGGTGCCAAATGGATAGGAGTACGCATTAAAGTGGATTCAAAAAGTAAACTGAATGTGAATCAATACACATTAAGGTAAGTCCAGATTGAATGAACGTGCAATAAAGTGAACTAGTAGAGAGAGACAATAAAACGAGAGAAAGGCAGGGAGGTTACCCAGAATTGTAGCATCCGGGTTGCTACCCTACGCTAAGGGGAGGGGGAAAGTGAACCAATTGTATCAAGAGCGAGTCAGGTGAAATAAGTGTGAATGAGGAAATAATAAACTGACCTAGGTGTAAATGAGAAATGACAAGTGTAAATGAGAAGTCACTTAGGTGTAAGTGAAGAGGGAATCAAATAATTTAGGTGAATCAAGAGGTGAATCAATGTGAATCAAGAGCCTATGAACGTGCATTAATGTGAATTAGGAGCACCAAGACTGATTAAGAGTGCTACGAGAACCTCGTTTACTAGTTATTTCGCCTGTGATCTTCGAGCGTTATCTAAAGGGACCCGGGGCCTTTTCTTTTTTTTTCTGCTTATTTCATTTCTTTGGAGCACTTTTCTGCCTGATAGTGTACTGCTTCCGACACACGTTACACCGTGCTTGTTAACTGTACGCGGCTGGACTTAAATGCCACATTTGCATTCAACAATGCATCAATATTATTTATTTTGCAAATGCACGATTGTGACTTTTCGATAGGGTCAATCAAAAGAGAAAGGGTTTCGTCACACTTCCGTCGGAAACTGCGTCTGCGCCTGAGTCAGTGTGACCAATGAACAAGCGCCATGCTCCATATACAGTTCGCTCACTCGCGGGGAAAAAGTCCACAGCTGCGTCGAAGTGCCTGCAATGCTGTCGCCGCGAACGTGCCCTCGACACACTCATTCACAGGTGGGAGAGTGATTACTCTGCGGGCAGAGGAGACACCAAGAAGAATCGGCAGCTTCACCTTTCTTCCTCGTTAAGCGGCTTCCTGAGGTAAGTTTCACCGATTGAAGACTTTTCACAGAGCATAAGGATATATTTAACCTTGTTGAGCACCTTAAAAACTGAGCTCATGTGTGCCTATACAACAAAAGTTAAATAAACAGAGGTGAACAGCCTCAGACTGGCTGGCCGCTTTTCTCATAAGTGAGCAAAGATAGCAAAGTAGCGGTTTGGGCGTATCGGTAGAGTTCATCATAAAACAGCCCACACGCACGAAGGCGAAAAAGTTTCGTTCTTCTTTGCCTTCGTGTGTGTGCGATGCTTTATGATGAGGCATAGATAGGTCCACCTACAGAAACGTCGGCCCGCCACCTCGTCCACCCTGTCTCTGTTTATCGAGCATGTATTGCTAATTGCGTTTCCATCTGTCGACTCCCATCTCTATACTTTCGAGTCTAGTGCCTATGCAGTGTTACTTGAAAGGATATACAATGTCACGCAATCACCGATGGCGGGCACCTTCAGACTATAGCAGGCAAGTCTTACCAGTAATATGCTCGAACTTTAATAAATCTAACGAAATTCTTTATTGCGGTGGCGCGCGCTTCGTTTGTACAGCTGAAAACACGTGTTGAAGTGTAATTTTAACTGCAAGCCTCCTGAATACTATAAGCTTTTTAGCTTGACAAGACTGTACGCTACAGAAGCTAATGAGCACGCAACGCATATCGACTGGTAGCGGTGAGAACTTGCTATCAGACATTTCATGCACTGATGACACTGCGTAATGGCAAGTGTTATTCGAATAGCAAAATCAAGCACCTGAAAAGTTAGAGCCTGTGCACAGCCTACTCATGTATATGCTGATTGCAAAGAGGATGATCCAGTGTAGGGCTTGTTATTTAAAGATTTAAAGGACACATGTTGATATTTTGCTGCAGCCCGAATATATCGGATTTTTTAGGTTCTTGGTGTGGTCAGTCCTAAAAAAAAGCCTAGAAAGAGTGAAAATTTATGGCTTACAACTGTAATAAATAATGATTGCGTGACAAGAACCAACGTGTATAAATTACGAACAGCGTTGCTGTCATCCAGAAGGTTTACGAGGACATCGAAGTTCTTATTCCGGTAGCTTTCCTTTTCATTCACCTATCTGTTTATCTGTGCATAAAGATACGAGCCGCTATAGTTGTAGCAGCCAAATTTGATCGCCTCTCATGAAATTTCAGGAACACTGTGTTGGTTAGAAAGAGAAAGGTGATCGACAGCATTGCTTTTTTAGTGCAGCCTTGGCTCCGCAGTGCTTTTCATCTGCTCACTGTTGTGTTATGATTATGGAAACTTACACACCAGTGGAGTATCACACCAGTCCACGGGCTGATAACAGTACCATGTTCTATGTCATTCATTTCATATGTTGATGAGAGATGCGTGCCCCAAATTTTTATAACCCACAAGCATCTTGTGTTCGGATGCTCGTAAGAAAAAAAAAGCGCATAATTGAAGCGCAACGCGGAAAATGCACTCGGTGCCTCGTGTTATATACTGTCTGTCAGTAACTCCTCAGGATCCAATAAAATTCGTTGTCTGTCTGTCTGTCTGTCTGTCTGTCTGTCTGTCTGTCTGTCTGTCTGTCTGTCTGTCTGTCTGTCTGTCTGTCTGTCTGTCTGTCTGTCTGTCTGTCTGTCTGTCTGTCTGTCTGTCTGCAATATTTAAGTGACGCATGGATGAATAAAGACGACCTAAACACGCAGGATACTTTGCCATTCGTATTAAACTTCCGGTATTTCCATCTAACACGCTGTTCAGTGTATGCATTTTTGTTACTAGCGCCGTGCCAGAAAATGGCATGGAACAACTGTAGAGATGAAGTAAAAAAACATGGTTCATACCTCCACTATAGGAATCGGAATAACACGAAAGTAAAGCGTGCCCTTACAGAAGTAACTGAATGTTTACAGCACATTCATATAAGATAGTTTGCACAATCTATATTGATGTCTGGCAGCTAAAGCACCGTTTAAGTGGATGTACCCACTTTGATGATTGGTGGTACATCTCCATCCCGACGACTAACGTCCGTGCTAAATGATTAAACGAACCCTTGTGATAGATGTAATAGTTAACGGGGAAAGCGTAATCAGAGACCGAGGTGCGTGCCAGAAGAGCGTCGCATATTGGACGCACAACTTGGTCGCCATCCCGCGGCATGTTAAAATGTGGTTGAACACCACGTCCGGATAAGAGGGAAACGCAAAGTGCGTCGTGCCGCCTCGGTAGCCCCAAGGAGGTTTTAAACAATTTTTTGTTTAACCTCCTTGGGTAGCCCGGCCGTGATTTTTCTCGGGGCGAGCGCGTGAGCGGGGAACGCGCCGCTACAGCCAGGTGAGGCAGGGGGTGAGGCAGAGCTATTTTTGGTTTTTATTAGCGTGATGCTATGAGCGAGGCCGACGCTTTTACAACGCTTGCGATAAGGTCGCCACCTCGTGGCGTGTTAAGGCATTGACAAAATGGAAATTCTATTGAAAACGCTTCGAATGGGATGGACGTGTAACGCGTTACATGTGCTAATCACGGAGGCCACAGTAATGACGAATTACTTTACTTTACCGCTCCCAGAGGGCAACACCACCTCGCCGACCGGGGGACTGGTAGATATAAAAAGCGCGTTTCTAAATCCTCTGGAGTCTGTAACCATGGCGCAGTGGATAGCGTGTCCGGCATCTGTTGTTGCGGATGGAGCGGTTGTGGTTCGATGCCCGTTGACGGAACTTTTTTTCTTTGCCATCTGATCGTGTAATTTTTTCGACGTCATTTCCGTGACGGAAATACCTCACTGAAGTCTTGGTGGACCCCGCCATAAAGCACTTTCGTGTTACAAATATTACAACGGCGTCACGGTTACATATAAATTGAGAGTGCATGTGTAACCTCAGCGTAAGCTTCGTTTGTAGAACCACAGCTGCAGTGTTTTGAAAGAAAGTGATGAAGAAAGATAGTAAAATATTGCATGTGCTGCAGAGCCTAACTGATAATAATATTATATTTCGAACCACAGTCATACTGATACATAGCTAATTAGGAGAGGTGCTTATGACACCCCAGTACACCAGCTGATGCGGAGGCATTCGTGTGGTTGTGTGTACAAACTTCAGGCACGTATTTTGCATCGCAGTTCAAGATCATCGCCATAGGCGTGTCTTGCACCGTACATGTTGCTCATGTCCACTAGAAAAGGCAATGGCCTAAAATGGGTGAATTGTGAAAATATACTGGTTTGCTGTTTTTCACTCACGTGGTGCAACTCACTCTGGGAATCGGCCACAAGTCGGGTGGTAGAATGGTTTGAAGAATAGAAAGTGCCATCCACTGAAACAAAAATTACCAAAGTTGTAGAGCTTTGTGAAAATGTTAAATATCCAGCAGAAAATGTATAATAATGTGGGTATGCCGTACATGGTGGCCCACTTCTTCATTGTCAATTACCGTCTACGCGAACATGGTGCGGCAAGCTCAAGCCCGGGCTCTGTCTGCGCGGCATAAAATACCGTGAAGCTAGATGAGCTGTCGATTACAACGACTCTGTTGTGCTGGTGTTTTTTGAACCACATTTCGTCGTATACCTGGGAGCACCACGTAGACATACAGAGTACCGCTCAAGAACCCTTTCTGGGAATGATTCGGTCAGACTGACATAACAAACAGTTACAAATGGTTACACATCGCTGTATTTTTCTAGTCTTACAGTACCTCTTAATTTTTGCACCGTGATGTCATGAATATCACCACACTATTATAATAGAGCGCAGTGGAATGCGGTAACTCAAGTACTGTCCAATGTGACTTCGCTTCAATTAGAATGCATAACCATGCTTCTTTCCTAAGCAGATTTTTCTCTTGATAGTTACTGAGGCGGTTGTCAAAGCGACTGTGGATAACATAAACCGCAGGATTTAGCATGTCGACGGTTGCTGTGGTGATGGTGAAGTGATGTTTACGTGCAGCGACTGCGTCTTGTGCTTGTATTTTTAAGCTCAGACCGAGATGCTTGGCAAATAAAGCTGAAAATGTGGAAAAAAGTCACAGTCTCACCGCAAGGGCGAAGCAATCAATGCGATAGCAATACATTGTAATGTTACACGATGTTAGGCCGGCAGCTAACCCTTTTGGTTCCGATCTCGCGTAACTCTGTAAAACTTTGCTGTAAAAGAATATGGCCGTTCCAGGGAGAAATTCTCTTTCCGCACAGCACGTGGATGGGTATACGAGCTGCCCGCTGATGGTTGCAGAGATAGCGCGCGCGCCAGCGATCGCGACCGTGCCCTTAGAATTGAAGTTCAAAGTGGCTGTTCAAGCGACAACGCCCCCCCCCCCCCAGCCCCTTGCGTCTTTCATGTTCTTTCAAGACGGGTGGGGCGTTACCTCTCTGCTTTAACAGCAGGCCTCCTAAGCGGGGTGATGTTATCACATGCGACATCCGAGTGACGGAGAGGGGCCGGCTCCTTTGATCATTGCTTCAGCCGCGCTCGAAGTTGAATCGTTATTGATGTTAACCGTCTGTGACAATAAATTTTTCTAAACACCCACTCGCGCACTTTTACCCGCGGTAGAACATACGGTGCGCGGGGGGCAGTTATCAAATGGGAATTTTTACGGGATATGACGGCGACGCCAAAACACCCGTCGAGAGTGTCCATATAATTGGTATTTGCAATAACAGCTGTGTGTTCGTTATCAGGTGTACAGCACGCACTTCCGCTAACATGTGCACGGCGTTCGAGCTAAAATGTTCGGCGAGTACGACGTAGAATTTCCCGGATCTTTACGCATAGGAATTTGCGACCTTTATTTGCGCCAAGCTAGAAAGACGGTGCCTTATTCCCAAAGCAGCGACATGGAACATTTCTGTACGACCCTTGGATTATATATATATATATATATATATATATATATATAATATATATTATATATAATATATATATATATATATATATATATATTATATATATATATATATATATATATATATATATATATATATATATATATATATATATATATATATGTATATATATATAATGTCAGAGTTTCCCGCAAGGGCGAAGCAATGAATGCGCTAGCAAGAAAAGCGGCCCGTGACGGACGCGCTGCTACACTGCATTAAAATCCGCCCCCCCGGGAGCAACTATACTCGCGGACAACTTTTCCTGGCAATGAAGCGAAGGCTACAGAGCCCCAATGCACGTATCTTACCGCTAATGAACGTAGTCCCACAATTGCGTCCGTATTTTCTGCGTGAGATACACCTTCATTTTCTATATGTAGCTTTTAGGGGCGAAGCTCCTTAAGGCGGCACCCGTTCGTCCCTCGTAGTCGTCGTAGTAGTCCGTAACAAGTCTTACGCTTTGACCTCCAAGGTGGTGCCGGTGGGAGATTTCTCCTGTGCGTTGTTGAACAATAAAAAATTCGCAGCGTGCGCGTTAACTAAAAGCCGAATTCTTCTGTCTCTCATTCCCCATTAGCAGCCATTGGCATGTTCCAGTAGGAAACGTTAGTAGAAGTAGAAGTGTAAGTGTTAGCTAAAAGCCGACTTCTTCTGTCTCTCATTCCCATTAGCAGCCATTGTTTACCTCCAAGGTAGTGCCTGGTGAGATTTCTCCTGTGCGTGATTAAACAATAAAAATTTTGTTCAAAACGCCGTTGATTGATGAAATAAACCAACGAAAGACGCCAGATGTTTTGTAAAAGCAGAACGAAAGAACGCCAGATGTTCTTCTAAAAGTGTAGTAGTAGTAGTTGTATGTAGCCACCTCGCCCGATGGTCAACGGGCGAGGTGGTCCGGCAACGGCGCGAGGACCCTGCCGTACGAGAGTTAAATCACACTAAAAGACATACTTTGCGGGCGATACACTCTAGTGAGCTTTCAACTTTTCGTCTTAATGTACATGATAAAGAAATTATTTCTACGAAAAACGCAAGGCACACCTTGAGCAATATATTTGGTTTTGGAACGCTAAATGGAACCATGAGGCGATGCGAAGCCGGAGCACTTGCACGATCGCGTTCCGTTGGCTTTCGTTGGGCATGCTACCGACCTCGCGTCGTGGAACGCGCGTCCTGTCTTCCCTCTAGCCTTGCCTTTAATTCGCACAGGGCGAGCGGGGAATGCGGTCGCTCTTGGCGCTCTTTCGCTCGGGAGCGGACTTCTTCCTTGCATTTCACCGATCACAAGTGATAATGAAGGGACCACGTAAACCAACAGTACAATAAAAGTTTGATGTTTAATATATACACGATGTTTCACACTCTTTATATTATGTACTGGGCGCATTTCACGGAAGAGTTTCACGGTTTACAGATGATTCCCTCCGTAGCTTCGCCCCACTCATCATCATTCACCCCGTGGATATGCTGTGATTTTTTGGGACGGAACGCAGCGCTCACAAGCGAGATTTATGTAGTTCTTTTACTTTATACGTTGTCACATTGCGTTTTTGCGTGCGTGTAAAAGTCGCGCCTTTTGCCCGTACCTTAGACGCTAAGGAGCGTTTGCGTCGAAATGCAACGCTATACTCGCGGACAACTTTTCTTGGCAATGAAGGGAAAGCTACGGGGGCGGAGCATCTGCACATGGACTGCTACGCGAAGTAGTCCGGTTTGGCGCGCGTCTCGTAACGCCGTGGAAAGTGATGCCTAGCGTAGCATTTCGACGCAAACGCTGCTCAGCGTTTAAGGTGCGGGTACAAGGCGCTACTTCTTCACGCACGCAAAAACGCAAAGTGGCAACGTAAAAAGTCAAAGAAATACAAATATCTCGCTCGTGTGCGCTGTGTTCCGGTTCAAAAAGCTACTTTTAGAAAATGAAGGAGTATTTCATATATGTCACAGAGAAAATACGGACGCAATAGTGGGACTACATTCATTAGCGGTAGGATACGTGCATTGTAGCCTGTAGCCTTCGCTTCATTGCCAAGAAAAGTTGTCCGCGAGTATAGCCATCACTTTCCACGGCGTTAGGAGCAAGGAGGTTAAAAAATATTGCTGAGTGGCGATTACTGCGCAAGAGTGAAGCCGCGCCCACCAACAGATGGCGGCTGCGCCCGCCATCTTAGTAGGGGCATAATAAAACAACGGCGTTTGACGAAGGAAGGCGAGCGTTTTCCTCGCACGCCACACGAGTTTAATATGGCAACTTTCACGGGTCAGATACTGCTCAAAGTGTGTCTTTGTGTTACTAGTTTTCATAAATAAGCCTCAAAGTCATGGCAAATTTTAGTAGAGATAAATCGTCAATACTCCTCTCCACGGGTTACTTTTGTCGGCAACAACGATCTTTTATTTTATAATTAACGTAGTATTTACACTAACAGAACAAAACCATTTGATCTCTAACTAGGCACCACCAGAAAAGAGCGTGTTTCCGAGCTCTTTGGTGGGCAAAAGCTGGCTTCACTTTGGCTGGCAAGGCGTTTCGTGAGCTTCCACTCCAGAATTTTTTTTAAACCTCCTTGGTTAGGAGAGGTGCGCCAAACCGGACTACTTCGCGTAGCAGTACATGTGCAGATGCTTCGCCCCGTAGCTTTACCTTCATTGCCAAGGAAAGCTGTCCGCGAGCAGACAGCGCGAGCAGACAGCAGAAGGGCAAGGTTCTCCCTGCGCAAATATTAGAAGAAGCGAGCGAGCTGGCCGAAGACTTTTATGTGTGCCTGTTTAGGGAGCCTTCATGTGCGCGTCTCCGGGCCTCCGTCGGAGGCACGGAGTTCATGAAGGCTGCCTACACCCGTTGCGCTCCTCGCGCTATCTCGCTGGTAATGAAGAAACGCTTATAAGCGCCTGCCGTCTCTGAGTCCTGCCAGCGGTAAAGGGTGTGTATATAACGCTCGCCGTTAGCTGCCTGAAGGATCTGCTCTTTGTGGCGTAATGGCTAGCGCCACGCGCTGCGCAGCGAGATGTTGCTGGTTCGATTCCGCGCTTCGGAAGCATTTTTCTGAATAATTTTTCTGTGGGACTTATATATATATATATATATATATATATATATTATATACATACTTATACATATACGGTGCATGACGACGGGGACGGCAAAAACCAGCCGAGACTGTCCATATACTTGCTATCGCAATAAAACATGGTTGATCCCTATGTCATAAAAATAGGTATAACACGGAAGTGAACTATGTCTTCACAGACAGTAGTTCACTGTTAATGCATATCAATATACCAGAAATTGCACAAGTTGTAATGGTGTTTGGCAGCTATAGCACCGATAGACGTGGATGAACCCACGTTGACGCCTAGTGGCACATCTCCATCCCAATGACTAACGGCAAACATCACGATTTAACCTTGGCCGTAGCTGAAACAGTTAACATACACCTGGACATAGCATATGCTGAATCTCGCAGAAAGATGGCATCAACAAGCACATACATCTGGCACTCGATATGCGCTCGTTCAAAGCATCGTCATTTGTGGAACGAAATCCCAATGTGTGCGCTCTCCAGTAATAGGGTTACCTACGTCTGTGGTCGTGCATATGTCATACAGTGCTTAGGGAACGCAAGAGGAAGAGTACGTAGCTTGAGCCGTGGACGCGGGAAGGCGTTCCGGTTTCCGCTGTCTTGTCTCTCGCTGCACCAAAAGCTAAAACTACCGAAGTGCTCACTGTGGGCGCTCGTTAGTCTCATGATGCAGTACTTCCCCTCACCGATCCCAGACTGCGACACCGCTCCTTGCCAACCAAGGTCACAGTGAAAGGGGGAAGATGTGAGAGATATAATGCACGTTTGTGTAACCTCATGTATGAGCGTTGGTAGCGCAGTGGTTAGAACGCCTGATATGCATCGTCGCAGACCGAGTGATCGTGGCTTCGCCTCCCAGGTCATCGAGGTAAACGAAACTGCTTATTTGTCATTTGTGTTTCACTGGCGTATTTCCGTGACGGAAATATGTCAGTGGTACGCGCACTAAAGACATACTGTCGTGCACATCAGGTTGTTTTGCAGCTAAGGCACAGGCACACAACGTTTGCAAGACAAAAACAGCCATGTATGAATGAGCTGAAACACTGCAGACGTCGAACACGTCGGCAGACGGTGTCACGTGATGTCATTTTTACGTCATGGAGACATTCCGGCAGATGGCACCAAGGGACGCCCACGAGAGCAGTAGTGTTAAAAGTGGATAAAGTAACATTCGACGATTAGGACTACCATTCCTAATGCAATGTTCGGCAATTTCTACAATATTATGGCGTGGCCTATCTGCCGGACTAAGAAGAGGGAGAAGAGTGGACAATGAGAGAAGACCTCTCAGTAGCTACAGCTTTGTCCTGTGCGGGCTCGCCATGTAAGTATTTTGTAAATAAGCCCCAAATCTCTACTGTGAACGCAACAACGTATTATCTGTGCAGAAACGCACACAATTTATGATATTGGAATTTATGTTGTCTGAAAGCTGGATAAACACGCGTCGAGCTGCGCTCAAATTGCACATTGTGGAGTGTCGTACTCGTCGGTAATTTCTTTCTTCCTTCGAATATTCTTGCATTTTTGCCCTCTCCGTCGGGGTCTTGTTTTGGGCATGCATTGATTTGCAAATAATAGAAGAGGTACGTATGTTCAACGCCGGCGCTGTCATTATGGCGTCCTAGTGTTGTGATCTTTTTGTAGTACCAAGCGCACTCGTGCCTCATGTACCGCACAATATCTGTATATTTATGGACACGTTGTTCTACGTGCGAACACAATGCGCAGCTCAATACTACGAAACTACAGATAACTTCATGTAGAAAAGGCGTACTAGCTAACCCGCGTCCAGGGACCAACAGGGAACCAGGAAAAAGAGGATGGTACCAGCAGTCATGCTCAATAGTCGTATTTATTCAACGATAGGTTTGTTGCAGAAGTCATGTCGTAGTGAGTAAGAAAATTATTCTTTTCAAATATTGAATGTTTTCACATTTCCCTCAGCTTCAACTTCGAGTGTGTAGCAGCTGAAATCAGGCTTCTGAAGTTTTCGGCTGGGTATTTTATGGATATCGATTTCTGTTTTGACATTTCACATCTGAGTCACGAAACGCGAACACGAATGCCAAGTGAATGATGCCCCGAGCGTATTGCTGAAGAGCGCACTGAAAAGTGCTTGTAAGAAACTAACCCTGTCAAACGTTCAGCTTAATGCCGCATGCAAGAGACTAGGCAGTGTACCGTCGAACTGCTGAAACGTGGTGGTAAATTCACGCAAGGTCGTCCTCATATGTGGACCTACACTGTAGTTACAAGCACAAACCTCTTGGCCTTTGAAACCAAAGACGGGTCAACGAGCACGTGACATCATAGATAGTGAAGCAATACACCGACGCCAGTCTCTATTGTAGAATTTGTTTGCTCTCCCTTCCACGGGGAAAATAAGCTGCGACAGTACCCATATGTGCTCGAATACCCCCTTCCCCTCCGAGTGCCCAGAACCCCCCGCAAACTTCATAATGATAACGGCAGTTTCCATGAGCCAAATATGGGTTGGAACAGATACGACCACACCAGTCGCGCGCAAATGAAAGGGCTTTTTCAAAGGACGGCCCCACATCTTCCACTTGTAAGAGACCTTACGAGAACGGACAACTGGGCTAGTTGTGGAAACTCATGTTAAGGCAGGTAGCGCAGAGAGACACGGACACAAGCGAAGATTGTCCTGTGCACTTATTCTTCGCTTGTGACCGTGTTCTTTGCGCTACCTGCCTTAATAAGAGACCTTGGTGCGCGCCACGTATGAAGGACTTGCCCAGGCGCACGACTAACTCCGTGAGCCGCATCGCAGGCAGTCTGGCCTCCAAAGTGGCTGGTATGACAACACGACAGTTTAGTAAAGGTAGATATAATCAAAGTACATTATTAGACCTATGGCAAGCTGCAGGGTTGCACGCTGCAGGTTTTTATGCTTATATGGCAGATTTTCCTCTCATTAGTATGCAGGTGAAGCACACCTCATAAAAACGCGATAAGGCAGGATACAGTGTAGCGGGAGTAGTCAATAACAAGGCGTTTTAATGAGTCATTTGCTGCGTACTTCTTTTTTCTTGCTTCCGGTCAGCCGTACGCATTTTCGTCGCCTGAGCTGTTGCGTACTGTACTAGCACACAGCGCCGAGCAGCTGCTTACTTTCATATAGCACGGATCAACAGCTGCAACACTCCACGTTTACTTTTTCGCAGCGCTGATTCCACCACATATTTTTTCGAAGCCTCTTTAGAGAGCTATTCTGCCACGCGTGGGAGACACATGAATTCGCGTTGATATCGCATATGTGTTCGCATTTGGCGGTACAGCATTGAAGCGGGCAGAAATTAACTATGTAGAATAATTCCACTGAGCTGGAAATAGCTGAATGCGACGGTTTTGAATGCAATAAACAACATGAAATTGAATTTCTTGCAGTCATAGGCAGTTTTCATAAGTAAGTCATAAGTGCTGGCAACTAGCACAGCAGTTTTCTAGATAGCTACGTTATTTTTTCAACTCATTTAAAACACTACAGGTCTCGTGAAAATGAATGAGATGTGACTTTATAAAACAGCACAATACAAAATGCTACTGAAACAAATACGAAATTCATGCCGACCTAATGCTGACTTGAAATCTAATTATTTGAAGTCCATATTTTCGGAATTTTACCCGCTCATGGCATGAAGCAACTGGCGTCTGGCTGCATGTGTGACAGGTGTTCTGAAAAGCCAATTTTAAGGCATATTTGAAAAAAATATAAATTGTCATTCTGTCTGTCTGTCATTAGTATAACCAGTTTAAATATTGCAATGGTCTCCTAGTAGAATTAATGCTTTTCCTCAATATAAATACCGAATAGTTTGCAAATGAAAAAAAGATATCATGTACCCATTTGTAGCATGAAACTCAAATGAAATCTAGTTGGAATTCTCAGAATATGAGTGTCACTGTTGACGAGAAATTTGTCCTGGTCCAGGGATTTTTAATAGGCCGGGGAATGAAAAGTTTGTATGAATTCGCTTTGGAGCTTCGTGCTGCAAGCAGGAGGTCTTTCCCCCATCATGAAACCTGTTCCACAGTGTGCGCTTAGGCAGAGACATAATTTGCAATACTTGGCCTAAGCGAAGTTCAACGTCATCTATTAATTGCCTCTTTAGTGTAGTTGGAAGTTTCTTGTCAGCAATTTCCGACCCATAGTGTTATTATATTCATTTCGGAGCTCTTAGCCTAAAAGGAATCTTCGAATCCGTTAAAATTTTCATTGCGTCAGCCAACCGTTTCTATTTATGTATTTAATTCGTTAGTATTTTACCGCTAGCTGAATCCTCACTCGTTAAATGAAGAAAGCGCCTTACATAGCCAACCGCATGTTTCGGTTCGTTACCTGCAAAATATGGTGGCGTATGCAGTTCCCTTAGCGCGTGGCCACGTTTGTATCTGTCGAAGTAGACGCTCATTTTAATCGCAGGCTTAGAGAAAATGCGCGAAACGTGAAAACAATCAGCGAAATGTCCAATCCGTCTCAGTTCTGCGAAAAATGCTCCTGCCAAGCAGTGTGAGAAGACATTAGAACCAACCACACAGAGTGCCATGCAACGAATAGTGAAATGAGTAACTCTAAGAGATAGGAAGACGGCAGAGTGGATCGAAGAACAAATAGGTGTAGCCGATATCCTAGCTGATATTAAAAGAAAAAACGTAATGGATCTAGCCTGGCAATGTCACGAGAAAGACAGGTTACGGATTGTCAGTTAGAGCTGGAGTGGATATCTATGAACGGGAAGCACGGCCGAGGATGAGCAAAAGTTGGATGGAATGGAGAAATTCAGGTGTTCGCCGGTATAAATGGAATGGGCTCGCGCAGCACAGGGTGGATTGGAGATCGCTGGGAGGAGGAGGAGGTGGGGGAATGAACTTTATTGATTTTTAATGGGAGTGGGAATGGGTGTGCCAGGCTCGACTAGGGGCTAGCTTGGGACCCACGGGGCAGCAACTCTAGCAGAACAGTCCGCCAGCATGGTGTGCCTATACCAGCTTATGCTCCTTAGAGACCTCTCTCACGCTTCTGGTGAGGGAGGTGGCTGCAAGAGCTGATCGGGGGGGGGGGGGTAGTTGGGGCACACCCATAATATGTGGTCTTGTCCTTGCTCTGGTTAACCTCCCTGTCTTTCCTTTATATTTCTCTCTCTCTCTCTCTCTCTCTCTCTCTATATATATATATATATATATATATATATATATATATATATATATATATATATATATATATATATATATATATATATAAATGAAGGAACGAAGTGGAAATCTTAAGGGCTCGTTTTTCTTTGTCATACACAATAATAATGAGTCCTAAGAGACAATAATGCCACGGGCAGTATAGGGGATGTTATTAGCAGTAATAAAGGTAAATGTCGAATAAAGAAAAGTGGACGAAAAGATAACTTGCCGCGGGCAGGGACCGAACCTGCGACCTTCGAATAATGCGTCCGATGCTCTACCAACTGAGCTACCACGGCGGCCATCACCCCGTCCACTTTAAGGGGTATATATGTACGTTAAACGTGAGAGTGTCAGTCAGCGCCGCCGGTAGCCATGACGGCGAGTGTGGAACACTGGTATTTCTGCCTGTTGGGGTCATGTAGCATGTGAACTTATTACGAGCTAGCAGCTGACGAAGAATCCCTCGCATACCACCTGAAAGCATCAAGTCTGCCAGAACGAGACCCTCGCTATGAATGAAGGAAAGAAGTGGAAATCTTAAGAGCTCGTTTTTCTTTGTGATACACAATATTAATGAGCACTAACAGACAGTAATGCCAAGAAAAGAATAGGGAATGTTATTAGTAGCAAATGTCTGCTTCTACAGTAAGTAGCAAACTACCTTGTATTCTTCAAAATTTGCGCACAGTTGTTTGGATTGTTCGCCTGTGTAAATGTTTATTCTTATTATTTTTGTACATTTCACGTAAATTTATGACCGTACTTTCGCCCATGTTATCTGAGCATTCTCGTGGATGATGCCTTGCACAACATTTAGAGGAGTGCGGATGCTCTATTTCCGCAGTGCGTGATTGTTCTTCCCTTTGCCCTTTGCGGAACACTTGCATCATGTGGGAAGCGCAGCCGCAGCGTTGCACTCAAGTCCATAAATCTACCGAGCTATCTCCAATTGCGTGTAGGGTTCTTATGTGGGCTAATATCCGGCGACAGCCTGCTGGTGATTGATCACGGCAGCTGTACCCGATTCCCTCAAATGCGAATCTGAATCATGTCACTAGCGCGCACACTCCAACAGTGCTATCAGCAGTGTCTTTAAATACCAGCTGCAGACATTTCGCGCGCTTCCTGCGCGTATAACACCTGCCACGGCCGCACAGCGTCATGCAAGACGAATTATTAAGCTATAATGTAGTGGATCATACCAACGAAGTGATTGGGTAGTGGATCATACCAACGAAGTGACTGGCGCGTGTAGGGGAGTCTAGTGAAAGAGAACAAAAAGGATGGAGTTGTGTTGGATCGTGTTTGTCTGAGTTGCTCTTGTACGTTACATTTGGTGGCAGCGGTGACAACGGTAACCCATGCTTACACGGCGCAAGGCTTCCGCGGCGACAGCAATAGTCGGTGGTTCAGCGATTAACCCTATGGAGGACGATACGTCGTCTCCGGCCGTGGGACCTGCTGTCCCGACTACGGAGGGAAGCTTGGCAGAGGCCGCGGGAGCCCCCGTCTCATCAAACATCCCGCCACCCGCACCCCGTCAGCCTCTTCCGTCGGAGTTTGATGTCCAGGGCGCACCAACTCACCCTCCACAGTCAAGCACCGGGCCCAGTCTACCTATGGCATATTGCCTACAAGCCCTGGCTTCACAAGGTGAGGCCGACAGAAGAGCCCTCATGCAAGATTTCGAGACTCGCTTTGCTACTCGCCTGCTATCTCTTGAGACCGCGCTTGCCCAGCGTACCTCCACGGCAGATGACGTCGTCGCAGACCTGGCTGCACGGGTTTCTGTCATCGAGGCGCAGTCTAACCGTCAGCAACGCGTGTCTACATCGGTCGAACAAAACAACATCGGTCGAGCTCAGTCTAGGTTTTTTGGAGCACACCTTCTACCACCTACCTTTGATGGTACCACATCGTGGGCAGCATTTCTGGTGCAGTTCGAGTCTATTGCTACCTTAAACGGCTGGACAGTTCAAGACAAAGTCCAGGTGCTCGTTCTGCAACTCCGTGACGCCGCGGCTGAATACCTCGAGCACATTCCCCAAGAAGCCCGTCTCCTTTCACTTGGCCCCTTCACCGAGATGCCAACTCTGCCGGTGAAGCTTGGAGATCCGCCGCAGCGTGTTGAAGCACTTGTGGACACAGGGGCTGCTTTCAGTTTTCTCACGTCGAGTTTCTTGTTTGGAAGATTTTCGCTGAACCCTGCACAGGTCGATCGGCCCCATCTCGTCCTGGCTGACGGAGCTGCTCTACCTAGCCTAGGCGAAGTCTACTTGAATGTGTGCGCGCTTGGGAAGAAAGCGAGACATCGGTTCCTTGTCGTCCCAAACCTGTGTGTGCCAGTGACCTTAGGCTGTGATTGGTGTGCAGCGCTTGGCGTTCGTTTGCAGTTTAGCGGCACTGATTGCACCATTGACCTGATATCTACCACGTCGATACCACCGCCAGCAACTCTTGAAGCCTCCAATAAAGCTTGTCCTTGGCAGTCGTATTTCCCGTTACATCAAGTAATTTACAGCACTGTTCGCAAAGTCTGTTCCGTGCTCGCTGCCAACTACCGCATGATGAAATGTGTGGTTACTAAATTTTCTTCGCAATTCGGCATTCCAAACACGAGGTCGTGTATGGCCGTTGGTGCAAACAGAAGTGAACAACCCGAAGTTGGAAAATCATCACCTCTTTTGCATCCTGTGATTACGGCAACTTCAGTTACCATACCCTTCTCGTCTGCTGCGTGGGTGCCCGTTTACAGCCATGCGAAGTCTTTTGCCGACACGGACATTCTTGTAGAAAGCACCGTTTGCTCCCGGCATGGAGGTGAATTCGCAATGCCGCGGGCCCTTCATCGCTGTTCCGGCAATACCTTTGCAGTGCTTGTCTTCAATGTGTCCGACAGTAACCTGCGCGTGCCGTCAGACACCGTTCTCGGTACCTGTACCTACCTTGAAGCCCCGTCTGTCGTGGCAGTAGTGCAGCCCGGAGCACCTTCCCCACCAGCTACTTCACCCTTAGATTGGAGTGAATTCAACTTCGGTCCCAACTTAACTCCGTCACAGAAATCGGAGATTCAAGCACTTCTACGAAAATTCCGTAACTGCGTCGCCATGTCACCCAGTGAGCTCGGCCACACTCCCTTAATGCAGCACAGAATCGATACCGGATCTGAAATTCCTATTCGACATCACCCGCGGCGAGTCTCTGCCTCTGAACGCGCAGAAATCGCTAAGCAAGTGGATGACATGCTTAAACGTGGTATCGTATCGCGCTCGTCCAGTCCCTGGTCGTCCCCCGTAGTACTCGTCAGAAAGAAAGACGGCACGATTCGTTTCTGTGTGGATTATCGACGACTAAACAGTGTCACCAAACCGGACGTGTATCCACTGCCTCGTCTTGATGATGCCCTTGACCGCCTGCATGGTGCCAGTTTTTTCACTACGCTGGATCTTCTTTCTGGCTATTGGCAAGTAGAACTAGACCCAAATGACGCTGAGAAGACCGCCTTTACAACTCCCGACGGACTATACCACTTTAACCGCCTGCCATTTGGCCTCTCCAACGCTCCCGCTACATTTCAGCGATTAATGGACCGGGTTCTTGGGCATCTGAAGTGGTCGATAGCTTTGGTTTACTCAGACGACATCGTCGTTTATGCTCCTACGTTTCCCGAACACCTCAGGCGCTTGGAAATGGTCCTGCGTGCACTACAACACGCTCGTCTTTGCATTAAGCCTTCAAAGTGCTTCTTCGGCTTCACGGAAGTTACTTACTTGGGACACGTAGTCAGCGCCAAAGGCATCAGCCCGGATCCGACCAAGCTCCAAGCTATCGCCTGTATTCCGCCTGAAACCACGGCTAAGCAGCTTAAAAGTTTCCTAGGCTATGCTTCATATTTCCGGCGCTTTGTCCCTGACTTCGCTTCCCGCGCAGCACCTCTCAACGAATTGTTGAAGAAAGAAGTTCGCTGGAAATGGGGTCCCGATCAAGAAGCTGCCTTCCGCGACCTCCAGACTACCCTTCAGGCGCCACCGACACTCGCGCACTATGACGAGAATGCGCCGACTATTCTACACACGGACGCCAGCGGGCTTGGCCTCGGAGCTGTTCTCTTGCAACTTAACGAGGACGGCCAGGAGAGGCCGGTCGCTTATGCTAGCCGCCGCCTCAGTGAACCAGAGAGCCGATACCACGCCTCCGAACTTGAGTGCCTGGCGGTAGTTTGGGCAGTCGAAAAATTTCGCCTGTACGTTTATGGTAAAACCTTCACGGTCGTTACCGACAACGTCGCCCTTCGCTGGCTTCAAACAAAAAAAGACCTCAACGCTAAGTTAGCCAGGTGGGCTCTAAAGCTGCAAGATTATACCTTTTCCGTTGTCCATCGGAGTGGCGCTCGCCATCAGGACGCTGACTACCTTTCTCGCCACCCGACAGCTCTCAAAGGCACCTCGCCAGTCACCGCAGTGCTTGATTTACGCGCCACACAGCCACAAGACACAGAAATCATCGATATAATCCAGCGGTTGTCCGGGGAAGTACGCACTCCCAAGCGTCGTCGTGAAAGTCTCGCTGCGTCTTATGTCGTCCGAGATGGAATCCTTTTTCACCGAAATCATCGGGATGGGTCGTGTGTGCCTGTCGTGCCTGCAGCCATGCGACAATCGGTGCTGTTCATGTGCCATGACACCCCGACTGCCGGTCACCTCGGGCTTCACAAGACACTGGCACGCATCAAAGAGAGGTTTTAGTGGCGGCGCATGCAGACTGACGTCTCCCGCTACGTTTTGTCGTGCACGGTCTGTCAGGCGCGGAAGGCCGTCAGAAATCCGCCACCGGTCCCCATGCAACCTATTCATCCTCCGGAAACGCCTTTTGAGATAGTGGGACTTGACCACATGGGCCCGTTTCCACGTACGTCGCGCGGCAACAGGTTCCTCATCGTTGCCACGGACCATCTCACGAAGTGGACCGAAATCAGGGCCGTCCCTAACTCTTCGGCGCAGCACGTCCTCACGTTCATAAACGAGTGCATCGTTTTTCGACACGGTACACCACGCTTGCTCATCACCGACCGCGGCACGGCCTTCACGTCGCGTGCATTCAGAAACCTACTGAATAACCATGGAATTCAACATGCAGCGGCCACCCCTCAGCACCCACAAACAAACGGTCTGGTGGAACGTACAAACCGTACCATAAAGAACATACTGTCGTCGTACGTGAATCCTAGTCATGACAATTGGGACGAATACGTTGCCGCAGCTGTCTTCGCCCTCAATACGTCACAGCAGGAAATCACACGGGAGTCACCGTTCAAACTTGTCTACGGAAGGACGCCAAGGCTTCCGCAAGAGAGTTTCTTTGGTTTGAGCACAACGGCGCACCACCGTCCGGACGACACCAGTACTGCGGAGCTCCTTCGGAAGGCTCGCTTTTGAGCGCACCTGGCCATAGCGCATCACCAGGCGAAATTCCGCTCGCCTTCTCGTGAGAATTACACCCCTTTCAAACCGGGAGACCTAGTGCTGGTTAGACGCACCCAGCGTGCTCCACAGCGCTGCCAGAAGTTTATTCCCCGGTTTTCGGGTCCATTTCGGGTGGTGAAAGCCCTAGGCCCTGTTACGTTCCGCTTGGAAGTTATTCCAGAACTGGGCACCAAAAGCCGAAACCGTGTTTTTCCCGCCCATGCAAGACAGTTGAAACATTATGTGCCGCGTGATTTTTGTATTCCCACCTCTTCGTCTTCAAGCTCCGACTCAGGGGGAGAGGGGGTGGCGAATGTAGTGGATCATACCAACGAAGTGATTGGGTAGTGGATCATACCAACGAAGTGACTGGCGCGTGTAGGGGAGTCTAGTGAAAGAGAACAAAAAGGATGGAGTTGTGTTGGATCGTGTTTGTCTGAGTTGCTCTTGTACGTTACAGTATTAAGCGTACAGCCGTTACGGCAAGTACTCAGCGCTCGCACCATAAATATGTTGTCAGGCTGGGTGGCGCCGTCCAATTGCTGTTTCTGGTAGTGAGGCCTCTGGCTGGTGAGTATGGGAGTTCCACGGATTCACCTAATGCATTGGCGCACTGAAACTTACGGCATAGCTTAACAACTCTTTCAGACTGATTGTAGTAAACGTGGTGTTCGACATGGGGCGCGGCATTCAACCATTCTTTTACGAAAGTCTGGGCGCATATCATCATTTGTTTGTTTAATTGTGAAAACACGGGAAATAAGGCATGCACTGTTAACCGGCAGACCTAAAAGTAGGAAATTGCTGCTACTGAACTACGAAGTAACTTAGAAACGACGCAAAGGAAATAATCAAAAGTGCCATACACTCTAAGAAAAAAGAGAGTCAAAAGAGGGTCATGGAACCGTGACTCTCTTCGGGTGTCCATCTGACCCCTTTTGGAAGGTACAGGCAGAGAAAAAGAGTTCGCATTTGGGAAGGAGTCACTGGACCCTCCTGAAGCGCGTTTCGATTGGCTTCGGTATACGGAAGAGCCGCCGTATACGCCATACATATCGCACGCTCGCCCTTTGGCGCCGTTGTGGCGCATTGCTCGGCAACGTAGACGGGGTTGGCACCGGGGTGGCGCACCGCTCTCCTCTCTCAGTCGTCTCAGTCTCCTGGTCTATTGGAATGCGTTGCGTGGTTGCGTAGGTTGCGCATCTTCGGTGGTGTTGACGCCGGCTCGAGCCAAGCACGAAGTCACGCTTGGAGGGCGAAATATTCATGGAGCTGCGGACACCGACAACGGCCGCCAGTTAACGGTGAGTGTACTGCTTTCGTAGGTACTAATTATACAGCTTTAGCTGGTCGTCTGCAGCAGCTCTGCGGAACCTGCCAGCCATTTCCAACAGTAGTCTGTATCCGCTGGGCTGTTGCGGATGCCCAACTAAAGCTGTCAGTTAACGAGTTGACACCGTTATGCGCGTTGCTGTACAAGCTCCCATAAAGTTAGCGATGGAAACAATAATCGAGGGTCATTTCTTGCTGATCGCACGTCGTGTCTGCACTACTGAAGGTGCAAGATGTCGTTTTGAGATGCACTTTAGTCTACTTCATAATAACATTTCCATCGACCTTGAGTGTGCAGCGTGCTTCCACGCGTGGGAACGTGAAAAAAAAGCCTGTGTACAGAACGCTGAGACGCACTATATGTAATGGTTTTTGTTGGCTTAAAGACAGTAGTTTGAGGTGCAGATAAAGTACGGTGGCTTCCAGAACGTACGCGGTAGTCATTCAAGTTGGACACGCCTCGCCGGTAAAGTGAAAAAGCTCTAGACTTTCGACGGCGCGCGTTGTTGCGGCCGCCGGCGTGCACTCTTTTCCCTCGTTTCTGTTTGCTGTTTTCGTGGTTTGCATACACTGCGATGACGTTGGGCGCTATAACAGAATCGAGTGAGTGTACGTGATTGTGGGAGTTATGTGCGCTAATTCTAGCATATGACATGTCTGATCTCGACGTAGACGGCGTATGCACGCGCTGGGTGTCGTTCCGGCCCTAGTACTCGCATCTGTTTACCTGTGTATTTAAGGATGGTTTACGTTTGTAAAACATGCGGTCAATAACCGCTCACGGCATGCCCCTGGCTGCCGTAGGATGTGCTTTGTTGTTAGCCTTTATTATGTCTGTGTGAACCACTTATTGTGTAGGTTTTGCAAACCTTTACTGCAATTTCATTTTCTCATCATGATATCACGTTCTGCTTTTCGGATACCGTTTTTCATGGTGCTCACGCTGGACAGGAGCGACAACCTAGCAAGCCACAAGTCTGATGCCTCAAGCCGTCACCAATTTGGATTTATTTTTAATCACAAGGAATAAATATGGAAACATGATGGCAATTTCTGCTGTTCATTTAGCACCACATGACACTGTGCACATCACAGTCACACATTTTGGTTGGCTATACTCATAGAAGCATGTGAATGAGGAATACCCAAACTTCTTAATTGGAAATCACAGACCATCTTTTCGCGCTTTCTACATAACTTTGCTGGAAAACATGTGTTGTTTTGACGAGTTTTAATAAAATAATGCTAAAACTGAACTATTCTTTTTTTACAGTCGCTGGGCAGTACGGCAAGTATTATTGGAGTTGCTTAAAATGAATGCTGCACTATTTCTAACAGTAGTCGCGCAAAAGTAGAGCAAGGATCAAATGAGTAGCTTAAAATACTTGTGGAGTCGCTTGATGCTTCGGTGTGGGTCCCTTGACCCCCCTAGAAGCGTTACCGGCAAGAGTCGTCTGACTCCCTATAAGTGGTAACGTGATCCTCCCGATAAGAGTCTTTGCACTGTTCCTAAAGGATCAGGGGACTCTCCTAGAGCGAGCCGACCCTGACCCACCAAGAGAGTCACCGTGACTATTTAAAGAGAGTCGTATACGTGGCAAGTCAGAACTCTCCGAAAGAGTCACGCATACTCTTTTTTTTTCTTAGTGTGCGCACATATAATTCCCCGCGAACAAAGAACAAAGAACAAAGAACAAAGTTCAAGTCATAAGTGCGGTCACCCATACCATCGCAGATATAGTCCACGCAAGTATTTTATGCTCCTAGTAGTTCATCACAAGAAATCCAAGCACACAAGTCAGACAGACCTAAAGGCTTGCCTAGCGCAGGCTGCCAGACCTCTCCCCTCTGCCTGTTGCAATAAGCGCGCGCTGTAATGCATTATGAACGAATGCCCCAGAGCGTTAGTAATCGACCTGTACTAGCTCCATGTGGTATCGAGAATGGTAGCTAGACTGGTAGCCAGACTGGCAAAAGCTGTGGTAGTGGCAACCGTAGCATGCAGCAGAAAGCTGAAAGCTGGTGGTTTGGAGCCAGCTGATACTAGACCTCGGATAAGTACTTTCTGGTTTCTCTTCTCCCTGATAGCAGCGACAAGCCGTAAAATTGCTCTTCATGTTTCTCGAGGGCATTAATTTGATAAGCTCGAAGATAGCGTGAAACATACCCGCTATATTGTTGAACGACAGAAAGGGAAAACGAAAGAAGGCACTGATTAACACTCCCAGGTTTAAATGCGCAGGTATACATGAGAAAGTGGACGGGAGGACGACCGCCACTGTTGTTCAATACGTAGAACATCGGACACATCATTCGAAGATTGCAGGTTCGGTCCTCGTCGACGGCAAGTTGTCTTTTCGTCCACTTCAATTTCTTCACGTTCATATCACAGTTACTACAAATAACACCCCCTATACTTTCGTTGGCTTGGCTGTATGTTAGTTCTCATTATCATTATATACATGTACTTCAATTCTAAATACCCTGGCCATATATTTTCTTTCCTTTTGCTTTCCCGCGTTCCTGCTCCTACGACGTTTCTGTCTACCACCATCTTCTCGATGCCGGATAGCATGTACATCGTCAGTATTCACCGTGTTTTGGCAAAGAAATTTCTGTCTGTTCTGTTCTGTTCTGTTCTAACTCTTTCTTCCATTTGGCGGTATGAACAGGGCGGACATTAGTCAATTTTCGAGCCGTGCAGGACAGCCGGGCGTTATGTGTAGCTCAGCAAAACCTGGGTATGTTTGCAGCGTCTGTTATAAGTGCAGGTTATGCACACGTGCCCGCTTCCACAAAATGTGCTCCTTGGCATCAACAGACTGCTCGACAACGATAACCGGTATCTGCAATAACTTGTGACTATGGTTGTCCCTGCATGCATCTAAGGCCATAAATGAAGTGTCTCCTCATTTCTTTCGCTGAAGTGTTCTCTGAAAAGGTTTAAATAACATGAACTCTCTTACAATCATAACGCTACAATTAAAAGTTGGTAGTCTGGTTTGATAGCGCTTAAAACTCCCCGACTACGTTTTTATTTATTCATTTCATGTAACAGCGAAACAGCGAAGGAATATGCGACTAGAAAACTTGGTTGAGCTGCGATGTTTAACAAACGCTGCTCATTCTCAGATACCCTTTTTCGAACCTCCCCAGGAAACTAAAATGGTCGTAAAATTATGGCGCCGCGTTGAAAGCATGCACGTCACGCGACCTGGAAGTTCTCACATTTCAGAACAGTTGCGATTTCTAAATCCTTGCAAACAGGTGCCATTCCAAATACCTTCTGCATAGCTCTTCCTTAGACTTGCTTCCTTGTATGGTTGCGGAAAGCCACCAATCAGACTTTCGACCGAGCGGTTTCGCCGACGGGACGGAAATGAGTTGCACGTTAATTTTGACGTCATTGCAACTACAACTATTGCGCAGCACGTATTGCAAGCCATACGAAGCTTTTCGTGTCAGGCGGTTTCCTGGTGTTCGGGAGAGATAGGAATCTGATGCAGCGTACCTAATACCTTGACACGTCCAGACAGCTGTTTACAATAGATCGTTGGAATTGCACAAAACGTCCTCTGCCATCTTCATTATCTTGTTTTTGCGTTTGCCGAAACCACAACGGCATTATAAAGTAGATTGGTAACAGTGTAGAATAGAGGCACGCTAAGACTCCGTTAAATATCGCCTTTTGTGCTAGTGTATATAGCGTGAGGTCTTCTGTGCAAGATAAGACGATTACTGATGCCATTCCCCATCAAGTAGCTTCAGTGTACTCTGAATGCGCTAAGGTAAGTGGCCTGTGCAGTACGATATATATATATATATATATATATATAGCTCACATTAGTGACGGCGAACACATTGCATACGTCATCGGATAAATTTGGCTTAAATGTAATATGTCTCATCTATCTCAATGTTTTCAGAACATGATTTACAAAGAGAGAATCGGTGGGTTTAAACAGATTGCATTGTAAACGCATATTTACTGTTTGAACATAAACAGGAACATCGTTATGCACTCTGTCATTGGTATGACTCAGGACGCGATAAAAGGCTATACAATATACGCAGTATATTGTTGGTGCAATAAAGAGGAGTATAATAACTATTCTAGCGATCAAAGGAGCACGGCACGGAAGTGTACGACGCGGACACAGATGCCCCTGCGTGCTAGTAGTTATTAAGGCGACAGCCTCGCGTGCCTCATAAAACGCGAAAAGTGACCGTCAGCGTCGGCGGCGCCCGCGTCAACCTGAACGATGCCAAAAATATTCATCATGCGATACATCAGCATATGACTCAAGACGTCACACACCTCCAAAATTTGAGATGCAATCATGGCGTCATCGCATGACATCTTCGTTTGCTCGAAGGTGGGGCGATCGCGGAGCCGCCGCAGAAGCACGTGAGGTTGAGAAAGCTTCCAATGCCTTCGATCCCGGAAGCTCATTCCCAGGATTTTGGGGCACCTGTACGTGGCGCCATCTCTCGGCGGCAACAACGGCGCCCTGCCATAACTCAATGGGAAATAGGCGAAAAAAAATATTCTCTCTCGAAAAAGGCTAGTTATTATAAACAGTTACGAGTTCTGTACAGCACAGACCCACTGGAACGATTCGGCAAAATTACAGTATCGCACAACAAAGCGTGTGACTTCCCAGGACAATTGAACACCGCCCGATAGAAGCACATGGGGCCCTATTGTAAAATATTAAACACTCTGGGAAGCCACGTGGTTTACAGTGTGCCACTGTAATTTTAACAGAATGTTCATATAAGTCTGGTGTATAGAACCGGGCGTAGTTTTTGATAACTATCATTTTTTATTAGATAGGATTTCTTTCGCCTATTTCTCATTCAGTTACGGCAGGCCACCGCTGTCGCCGACGACAGAGGGCACGATATGCACATGTCCTCAAAATCTGGTCTTGGTGCAAAACTACGTTAGGCAGAAAAAGCTTTCAGGAGGGATAAATACAATCAACTGAGAACACAAAGAAGAATAATAAAATGGATTCCGCCTTCGAGTCTTAGGCGAATGGATATGAGACCGTGTGACATCCGTAATCTTGTGTTCTCTTGTGGACTGAGAGGTTACTATTGTTTAAGAGTAGGGGCCCCAAACGTTTTGGCGCCTCATTTAAGTAGCGTCAAAATCACTGCACATGCGCGAAAGGCAAAGGGCGCTTAGGTTTCGCTTCAGGCACGCCACACCGGGAAACCTTAAAACTTGCTCAGATAGCTTTGCGTTCACAAACATGGCGGCACCTAACTGATGACGTCATTAATAATTGGCCAAGCTTGCACGAAACCACGCAAGGCTTGAAGCAGCGCAACTGCACGATCCTGAAGACTAACCTGGTTACTTCTAGGTTGTTACTAGCTTTAGCTAGGTGATGCAGGTTCTTTCTAGGTTGCTTCTAGGTCGAAGCTAGGCTTTAGCTGGATAATACTGGGTTGTTTCTACGTTGATTCTCACTGCAGAGAGGTTCGACTTAAACCACAGAGTCACAGACACGACACGGATGTCCAAACACAAAAGACAGAACCTCGCTGAAACAACGCGGTCGTACCTCTCATAGATCTACGGGCACGTCGTCGTTAGCATATAGGCCTTCCATCGCTTCCGGGTCTTCTCGCTGCCCTCGTTGCTTTTCATGTTCCCTAGTATTCTCGCGTTGTACGTACTCGGGGTTTTCAGCTCGCCGCCGCCGCTTCGGTAATATGCAGCTGTTATATACCTTCCTCTTGAGGGATAGTGGTAGACTGGCATTCATGATTTTATAATTCTTGCCGAATGAGCCCAATCGCATCCTTATTGCAGTTATTTCACTCTCATGGTTCGGCACCGCCGTTACTACCTCTCCTAAGTAGACGTACTCCTTTACAGCTTCCAGTGTCGCGCCATCTATCGCAAAGCGCTGCTCTCTACCAGGATTGTTCCACATTACTTTATTGTTATGCATATTAATTTTTCAGACCTACTCTTCTACTTTCCGTATCCAGTTCAGTAATCACGAGCTGTACTTCATCTCCCGCGTTACTCATCAATGCAATATCGTCAGCGAATCGCAGGTTATGAGTGTGCATATATATATATATATATATATATATATATATATATATATATATATATATATATATATATATATATATATATATATATATATATTCTGTGCACATATATATGCACAGAATATATATATTCTGACGAAGGCCATGCCACGGCCGAAACGTAAATGAGTAAAAATACGCAATTTTCGCAAGCGTGCTCCTTCATTTCTTCAACGACATGTGCACCGGACCTTCAGAACTTTCTTTTCAAATATATATATATATATATATATATATATATATATATATATATATATATATATATATATATATATATACATATATATATATATATATATATATATTCGTGTGTGTGCGTCAGATGACCTGCTACGCGCCTGGTAAAGAGGTCACCTGACCTATTTACCAGGCGACTAAAGCTCAAGGACGGCATTTCGAATCAAAGGTTTTCGAAATCCTCCCAAACACCATGAAGTTTCAGGGAATGAGGGCTACCTGGCAGCTCACTTTCGCCAACGGTGCGAACTTGAGTGCGTACTCGAAAAGAACAGGCTATATTACAGTGTTCCGAATTTGAAGTAGGAGCAAAATATTGTCAGAAGTACCACAACCCAAGATATATACACATTCAGGGACAAAGAAAATTTGGATATCTAAGAGAGGTGCTTCGGCTACTGCTCATGTTCGTCCATGACACCAGGTTCGATTGTTAATAGTGGTGATGGAGTGAGTGGGGCAAATGTAGTATGCACAACGACGTAGTTGTTACGAGATGAACGTCTGACGGCGCCACGTTTCATAGGCGATGTTTGGCGGTTCAATAGCCAGCAATATATGCAAGGCTAAATCAGTCAGAAAGAAACAACATTCCTCTTCCTGGTCCTCACATGAAGCGAGATATTGAGCTGGCATCCTTGGCAAGGCTTTCGAACCTTACATTCGCGCCACACCCGCAAACAATGGCTACACAAAACGACTTCAATGTCTGTTCTATATGTTGAGAAGCGTCATGTCCTATATCAGCATGTGTATATGTTTTTTTTATATTGTGCTCATGCAGTATAAGTGCGCCTTTAACTTCGTGAACCACCGGTAGCTTAGGTATGGTGAAGTTACAGGCAACATCCACAAAAGACCATGGAGGATCCATAGGGCGCCATTTAGCCGATTTCAAGCCTAATTATCGAAATGTGTCCAACGCGGCGTTGAAATGTGAGCCAGCTCCTGCTCTTAACCTCTGGAGAAGCGCCGTACCTGCGAAGAACTCTCCCAGTCTTGAGAGCTGTATCAACAAGGCCTGAGACGCCAAAAAGGCAGAGCGGAAGAGACTCGGCTTCATTGGTGACCGTCTTGTCTGAAGCCGCCTGAGGAACTGCCATCGCCAATTGAAGACCCTTCCTGTGCACTGCCTCTAAGCGTTCGAACTGGCTCGGTGATGGTGATATTAGCGGCAGCTGATAAAGAATACGGCTTGTTATGAGCTTTCAATTTCAGCGTGGTCATGGGATTGTTGCCCCAACGTGCTCATGCCACGCGACAAAGAGCGTTTATCCTTTGCACTGATGTAGTCACAATACCGTCAACCGCGCTTCGCCATCGTAGCTTGTTGCTGATCGTGACGCCCAGGAAACGGACACTTGATGCACAACGAATTGAGTGGACTCGAATATGTAGTGACAGACGTGTTGACTTCCGTCTCATTGCCGGGAAGAGCTTGAAGGCCGTTTTTCCCTCTGATAAGGACAGGCCAAGTGTCGTTCTTTAATTAATGGCTCCCTGTGCTATCCGGGCCAAACGTTTGTGCTGGTACCCCGATATCCAAATGCAGATGTCATCGGCATAGATGGATATTGTAATTGCTTTCAGAGCTAAGTTCATAGTTTCAGGAAGGCCAGCCATGGCGGCGTTAAAAAGCAAGGGAGATAGAACACTTCCTTGTGGGATGCCGAGGAAAACGCTTGGCTCTTCGCTCGTTACATTTACAAGCTCATTCCAGGCGCGGAAGCAAAGTTTCTTGTGCTGAACGACTTGGGCGCTATGTACTGCAGCCATCAACAAGTGTACGCCAACCGATCAGTGTGCACACAAACGGATAGCTGCGCAGGGGCTCTCTGCATACCCTGCCTTGGCGTGTCATGGTTGGGACGTCTGGATATTGTGGTTACCTCCACAACGGTATAAGACGCAGCAATCACCGCTGCTTGGCGAAAATTACGATCCTTTACTGCACGAGATGTTGTAGTGCTGACGGACTCCGAGTCGGCGCTTCAAAGACTGCATCATGGCCTACCTCAAGAAAAGTTCACAAAGCAATCTCTGGTGCTCATTCTTGGCAAGAGCTTTAATATAGTTTTATTGGATTCTATCCCACCTTGGCATTGAATGCAATCAAAAGGCTGATGTCCTTGCATGCGAAGCGCAGACATCTCTTCCAAAAGTAAGAACTTCTAAGACTTACCAGAACAACAAAGATGCGATACGCAATCATTTCAATGCGATCTACCAGTTTCCACACCAAGCATGCGCACTCCATGGGCTTTCTCGTAAACAAGCGACGCTGTTGTACCGCATAACCCCGTCTTGGTCATTCAAGACAGGGCGATACGCTTCCCCGTTTTGTGCCTTCTGCGGTGAGATCAGAGACATTGAACATATTATTATGGTGTTATTATTATTATTGTGAACATATTATGCTGTTTAGACTGCTGCTTTTTTTCTATATGCGTCTTGTGTTATATATTGCTGAATTATGTTGATACATTATTAATATATCGCTGCTGTTAGCGCCAATGAGGGGACAGGCGGCCCTGTCAAGCTGTGTAAACGAGAGCTTTTCCCGCCTGCCCCTCCGTAGCAGTCACTGTATTGATGCGAAAATAAAAGTCATTGTCACTGTCATTGTCATTCTTTGGCTTTTCCCGCAGTTTGATGTGGAAAGAGCAGCGATGGTCCGCATCTTGCAAAAAGCTTATCATAGGCACCAGACATTTGAAGACGTCATTTTTCCTCAAGGACCCGCGGCAACGAGGAGGAGCGTGGAACGAATTTTGCTGGTCTTCCTGCGAGACACTGGGCTCTCCAACAAGTGGTGACAGATACCTACAATGCAGGAGATGCTCAGGCGGAACATTTACCGGCCATGCAGGCCAGGCTAACCCCGCCTGCTGCAACATCACAACCACCACCACCACCATCTTCAACCACCGGCATTTTTTCTGATCCAATGTGAAAAAAAAAATGGAGAGGGGCGAAGCATGTAGAGAAGGGTGTTTTAGTTCCACTAACGTGAAAGCTGCGGAGGGGTGAAGCATGCAGTGTGCGCCGGTGTTAGCAAAATCACTGCTAATGGGCATTGAGATGCAGAATAAAGATTAGACAGAGACCCGCAGTCCGCTTTTAGTTAACGTGCACCCTGCGAATCATTATTGTTCAGCTACGCACAAGAGAAATCTCCTACCGGCACTACATTGCAGGACAAGATCCAGTGCCTATGTATACGCGGTGTGTGAACGGTTGTGCAGCGTGAGCAGTCGGTTTTTTTTTTTCAATCAAGAAACGCGCTAGCAGACGCTGCCAGCGTCAGCATTGTCTCTCGCGGGCGAGGGTGCGTTCTCGTTCTTTGCGAGCTGGTAGTTCAGAGTTCAACACAGAAGGAGCGTTTCGATGGTCAACGCGCGCCGTTCGCTCACTCTCGCCACACGGCCAACGCTCAGGCGGTGGCGCCCGACAGCAGACGCTCAAGCTCTGCGCTCACGCTCATGGAGCGTCCCGACAGCAGACGACGATGCACGATGCACGCCGACGCGTCGTAACCCTAAGGTTCTTCGCCCCTAAAATCAACATTTCTAATGTTGGCTTCAACAGAACTCGGACGACGCATGAGCTTTGCCTTGCAGGGTAGAACGCGGTAGCGTAATCAGGCCCCTTGCACATCGCATTCAACCGTGCCTGCAAGGAAAGGAAGGTTTGCGCGCGTAACATTGGCCATTTCAAACTATCCTAGAATGTCCAATGTATGTACTGTTACGGAGTTCCCACTACGCCATAATTCTTCTTTTTGCAAATTGGCGTAGTACCCACTATGGCTCCGTAAAGTGCGACACGCACCTGCGCAGCTGCACACTTCCAAATGGGTTGGCAGCTTTAAACGACGTCATCATTGCGCAATTCACATGCTTCGACGCCTGGTGAGATTCTGCGTTTCTTCCACGCCTTAGTACATGCGTTAAGAAGACTCTTCCATTGCATTCTTATAGCGTTTTTCTGCGACTTAGCTTGAAGCAGTGGCGTATCTCCATGGTAGAACAACTGCTGGCCACGCCAAAGTCCTTTATTCGATTCTCACTCGGAGCGAATGTTTTTCGTTCTTTATTTATTTGCATCTTTCTCGAATTTTGCACACGGGCAACGCAGATTTTTTCGCTCACATCCAAGGATGCCACAGCCGACATCGACACCGGAATTTCTGCGAAACGAGCTCCTTAACGCTATCTCGTTAATAATCGCCAATCATCTCGCGGACGTCTCGGTAACGCAGCTGCTATATGCCACAAGTATTTCAAGAAACATGTGTCGCTCGCATGAAAACTGCCAGTCAGAGGCCTATGTGGCCTGACCGTGTCAACCGTGTTGCTCGGCAAGGTGTTATCGCAACCTGGAATTCAGTCCAGTTTGTTAGAACATCTGGATATGTTTCAAATGCATTCATGATTGAATACCTTGGCCTATATTCAGTATAATCGCAGATGTCCACCAAATGTAGGTCATACTTCTACCAACATTATATCTACACTCACGACCGAAGTCAGCAGTTTCGCAGTGTTTGTCTATTGCCAGTAATTGACCAGTTTTCAAGTCAATTTGCGATATCTGAACGGGCTCATGCTACATATAGGAGAAGATGTTCAGATGAAGGCAACTCTGAAGGGCGTGAAAGCCATTAACAATACTTTACAAGAAAGTCATTGAATGATAAAGAGCAAGTAGGCAGCTCAACCAAGCGGCTAGGTTTAGAAAAATGAATGCGATAGCAAGAAACTAATGCTATACGAAGCGAGGTTCGCCAAAAGATACTCTTAGTTTGAACAGCGCTCCTGTTACAAAGGCGGCCCAAGCAGCGAAGAAAACTAGCGTGCTCCAAGTGTCGAGCTGTGACACTTGATAGTTCGCGCTCATCTTCTCTTTGTTCGTTTAGCGGCGTCCCTTGAGCTCGAGTGACTTTAGTACGCTCCGTAACATTAGCGCGGACATCACGGTGAAAGCTTGAAACATCCCTTTTCCCGTCCCCTCGAGAAAACCGCGCGAGCAGATAGCAGAAGGGCAAGGTTCTCCCTGAGCAAATATAAGAAGCGAGCGAGCTCGCCGACGACTTTTAAATGCGCCCGTCGCGCACCTAGCGCCATCTCGCTGGTAATGAAGAAACTCTTATACGCGCCTGCCGTCTCTGAGTCCGTCCAGCAGTGAAGGGTGTGTATATAACGCTTGCCGTTAGCTACATGGAGGATCTGCGTTTCGTGGCGCAGTGGTTGGCGCCACTCGCTGCATAGCAAGAGGTCCTGGTTCGATTCCGCGCTTCAGAAGCATTTTTCTGAATTATTTTTCTTTGGGGCTTTTATATATACATGCATACCTATACATATACGGTGCATGACGGCGGCGACGGCAAAATCCAGCCGAGACTCCATATAATTGCTATCGCAAAAAAAAACTTTTTTCTGGTAGAAACTGAAAATGGGCGCACCGAACATCGGGGCCTCAAAAGAGGACTGTCTTCTCTATCTTTTTCTTCTTTCTCTCAGTTGCACCGAACATATTAAGCTATACACCATCTCGCCCAACATTACACTCTTCTAGAGGAAATTCACTTTAGTGACTGGACGCTTTAATTTGAAGTATGAAACAGTATTTCAAGGTACTGTAGAGACAAGGCTCATAAAACACGAGCACCTGTCAGTGTGTATAGCTAGTCTCATTTACTGTTGCTGCTCGAGACTTCTGCTTCTGTCCATGAGCTCCACCTCAGAGAGTCATGTCACTTAACGGTTCGACTAGGACTTAACAGGTCTTATCAATTTCCTGGAGGCGTACTTTCCTTTTGTTTGGCAACAAAGCAGGTTTGGGCCAACGATGCAGATTTAGGACCTTTGAGGAAGGAGTGCTTGAGGTGCTCACTGAAGATGAAAGTTGCGCGACCATTTGCAGAGATTGTGTAGGTCTAAGACAAGTTCGAATCCCGCATGCGGCAGCTAAAGGGACCGTCGAGTAAAGTTCATTCAGAGGAACACGCAAGCACCGTCTCGGAGATGGCGGAACATAGAGTGCCGTATGTTGATGATTTCATGACTTTGTTGCGGTACGATGGAGCAATGCGATCGATTGAGGATGTGAAAGTAATTTAATGCGTGTCTCGTGAGACCATGTACTTGCGCCTATGTTTTCTGTAGCGTTATACAAAGAGACTGTCAATTGTGAATGTAATCACAGAAGCATTTGGAGGTATCATGCGGTCGTGGTAAGCTGTCGGTCTCCAGTCTGTTGATTTGCAGTCGGGAATTTTAAAGGGAAGTACATGTACCTCGGTAATGACGATGACTTTACGCGAATCGGAAGGTGCGTATATATTGCTGCTTGTAAATTGACCTGTCATGGGTGAGCGTCCGTCACCTTTAACACCAGATGACGCGCCGTGGTTCGTAATGAGCGTGTTAGCGCACTGTACCGTAGGGCTTTTGATGCCGCTGCTCTAGTGTCATGACCTGCAGAAATTTTAAATAAGTGGTCTTTTTTTCTGTTTGACAGCCTTATTGTCCTAATTTGGCCACATAAAAGCCCTGTATTCCAATAGTTACCCAAAGCTGTCGATGGCGATGTGATGCGGGTTCTTTTTCTATTTACGACAGCTCTCTAAGACTTGAGCGTCGGAGAGCTTTGTCAAGGACAAAGCCGTTGGTTTAACAAACAACACACACAACTTTTAATTATACATTGAAGGAGAAATGACTATACACAGCTAAACAATTAATAAAAAGATGACTGCACACGTTAAACCACTCTTAAGAAAAGACGAAATTCGAGTACAGAGACCTAAACTATAGAGTAGTTCTGACGCTGCTGAGCAGCGCAGCGGGGAACAGTAGAAGTACGGTATCACCAACCAGCGGAGGCTAGGCCGGTGGAGTTCACGAGTGTGGCTGGCGTTGATGAGGGCACGGTGGCTACTGGGCGACGCGCTGAGATGCCTGGAGAAACAGGCCCAGGCACCTGAGTGCACAGCGTGGGCCGTTAGCCCTACTGCTGCTGCTTGCCTGCCGGAACCAGAGTCCGCAGGCTTTGGGGTGGAGTTCGGGCACCATGGCTATGGTCTCGCACGGGAACACGATGGCAGGAGGCCACGGCCGGTTGAAGTCTTGGTGGCTCGGGTCCGAAACCCGACGGCCATCTTCAGCGCCCAGTGCGGTGACGACCTTCTCCTTGCCTCGTTACCTTCGAATTCTCTCGTGGTGTTCACCTATTGGCCTCTGGAATTTGCGTGGTGACTTCCCATTGGGCGACTTGCACGTCGAAGCTTTGCACCACGCGCTCTCGCGCTGGACGTTGTTTCGACATTGTCGTCTTCGTCTTTTATTTGGCCACCGTTTGCGCGCGCTAGTCGTCTTCTTTTTTTCATGTAGCGCTCTTTTGAAAGGCGCACACTTCAAACGCGCGCCACACATCACAAGCGAGCAAACATGCTGAGGTCTGTCCCTCCTATACATCTGTTGCAAAATCAAACATACGTTTCAATTCTACTGGCATCCGGCGGTGTCCCCGATCAGCGCTATCCGACCGGTGGGACGTGCGTGCCGGCGTGGCGGAAACAACGCGTACACGAATCCTGCGCTGCAATAATGCCTTGCTTGTTGTAACTTTTGGGTGAATATGAATTCTTATTTTCATGAATATCATGCAGGCTTTTATCGATGTGGTTAGAAGGAACCAAGTTCACTCATGATGGCCAGCGTAAACAACAGAAGATACACGGAGAGCAGAGGCGATACAGGGCCCGTGTCGTGTCTATTCTTTTAAAGACGATAGTCTTTCTTGGGGAACATAAACGCAGAAATTTTGGTGTGTCTTTCTGTCTGTCTTTCTGTTTGTCGGCACATCACTCGATTCAGCCATCCGGCCAAAGTTGAACCACTTGCTTACCGCCCACCCATCTTGAACTGGTACGGCTGTTCATACTTGTGAACGTTATCGATCAAAAAGTAAATATTACGCATATCTGAGGCGCAACATCATTAGGTAAGTATTAGGTGGTGTGTTCCTTTAATGGAAAATACATAGATACGCAATTTTAAAGGCCCTAGTTTCTTAAGCTGCGCTGAAAATGCGACTGCGCTGAAACTTGTCTTCCTCCGTGCCCTCTGCACAAGCTCATGTTGTGTTTCGGTTCCAGTTCAGTATTGCACTGTACGGATGACAGGGGGCGCCGCTCTGGCATTCCTGTTTTACCTAGGCGACGTGTAAATAAGAGAGTTTGTGGAGAGTACTCGTTGAGTGCGGACGTTTCTTCTCCTTCGGCGCATCGCGCCAAACGGCGTGTTCGGGCTGGCCGGCGTCCCCGCCGGTCGCGTTGGTCACCGCCGATCTTCACCTGCCGCTGCGCCGGGCCTACCAGCCCGCAACACAGCACTCATGTTTCCCGACGTATTGCCAGATGACGTCCATATCTCACGTAGCGCCTCTTCTATCGTCTTCAGATGACATTTGCTGCGAAGCCCGCAGATACGCGGCCAATCTTTTGTCTCTTGTTATGTTTCCGCTGGTCATCACGATTACATTCCGACTTCTCCAAAGTCATACCTTGTGAATACAGCATAGTTTAGTAAACGCACACGTACGGGGTAACGACCGCGTTCTCTTTGTCAGCAGGCAATCAACTTTTCATTAGATGCTGGGTGAACCGATCTTCTTCCGTTTCGAAGTTGATTGCTGTCCGGCCATTCCACAGGGACGATGAGCAGTCATCATCATCACCATCATCATCATCATCAGCTTGACAACGCCCACTGAAGGGCAAAGGCCTCTCCCATGCTCCGCAATCAATCCAGTCCTCTGCTTGCTGCTGCCACGTTATACAGGCAAACTTGTTCATCTCATCTGCCCACCCAACCTTCTGTCTCCCACTGGCGCGTTCGCGCTCTGTTGGAATACAGTTAGTTATTCTTAATGACTAGCGGTTATCTTGTCAACATGCTACATGCCGTGCCAATGCACATTTCTTCTTGATTTCTACTAAGATGTCATCAACACCCGTTTGTTCCCTGACCCACTTTTCTTTCCTTGTCCCTTATTGCTACACCTATCATTTTCATTTTCATTGCTCGCTGCGTCGTCTTCACTTGAGGTTGAATCCTCTTTGTAAGCATCCTGGTTTCTGCTTCGTAGGTAAGTGCAGGTAAGATGCATCTGTTATATACAATCCTCTTGAGGGATAGTGGTAAACTACCATTCATGATTTTAGAATGATTGCCGAAGAATATCAGGTCAGGTTGCCGGGTCAGGTTGCCGGAACTTTGTCAGGTTGCCGGGACAACCTGACAAAGAATACCATCCTTATTCTTTGTCAGGTTGTCCCGATCCATTTAACCCAGGCGCCAGCCAACTTGGCTGGCGCTTAGATTAAATTAAGCGGAAAAACGTGTAGTCACTTCAGTCTCCTGGTTTTGTTCCGCGGTTGCTACCTGTCTTGAGTGGACGTATTGCTTTACAAAAATTCCTGCGCCTCGCTACCCATCGCAAAGCGCCATTCTCTTCCGAGACTGTAGCACAATACTTTAGTTTTCTGCATATTAATTCCAGACCTACAGTTTTGGTTTCCTTGTCCAATGCAGCAATCATAACTTGCAATTAGTCCCTTGAGTTACTCATGAATGCAATGTCATCAGCCATGAGGCAATGGGAACACAATCTTGTGAAGACGTCAATGCGTATTCTTCTAAAAAGCTATCTGATTGGCGGAAAATAATGTCGGACGTGGCCTCAGGTACTTAAAATGATACGCAAGCAAAAACTTCAGGAAATGCAAGGCCAAATTAATTTGAGTAAATACGTAGTTTTCGACAAGAGCGGCCACAGAAGACGACCACTGCCTGAATGCTCACCATTTTTGGACTAGATCCAGGTGCGCCGCTGCATTGATTTTGCCCACACTTGACAGAGGGTGCTCGTAGACCATTGAAAAACTAAAAAAAACTAGTTTTTAACGGCAAATAGTGGGTGCTGGGTTTGGAGAAGATGACAGCAAGTTGTCCAATATATTGGACAATTCTCCATAGCCGGGACCTCAAGAGGATAGTGAACCGAATGTTACAGCTAAGTTAATTGCCGTTTCTCGCTTTTTCCAAAGGGCGACATGTGCAGAGGCTTTATGTCGACCAAATCTCATTCGATAAGTACGCGCGTACAGTTGAATTGAGTATTGTGATGCTGTTTTCGCGCAACCTACAGCGCAGCCGTGCCAGCGCATGGATCTGACGCTGTATCATTAGCTACAACTGCAGAACAGCTGGCCAAACGCAAGTGCAGTGCGCGGGAAAATATGCCATCATATGGTTCAGTAAGGCGTTCGAAATTGACAAGTCTATGTTCTCGCATACGTGTCAGAGAAGCGCCGGCGAGTGCGACGGCGGCGGTTGGTGAGCGGAGGCGTTGCTGGAAGCGCGTCGCATCTATGCTGATCGCTTCTGTGCGGACACCGTACACCAAGAAAAACGCTTCATTTAGGTTAGCCGATGCCACAGCTGTGCTGTAAAGTCCTTCGTACTCATCGCAATCGTGTATCCTGAAACCCCAGAAGTGCCGATAACCAAGTAGACGGACTCGGTCGGTAAGCTATGCCTAACCTTTGGTGGCAATCATGGTGGTAGAATATGATGGTGGAAGTGATACTTGGTCGGGCTTATCTCGACGCAGGCCGAAGGTAAAAGTTTGTGCCTTTTAGCTCCGCACGCATTTTCACTGTTACCTTAAAGTGCCGCTGAGGTAAGTGAGTGTGCAAGAATTGCCAGAGTTGCGTTTCTAGCGTGACGGTATCAAGCGGCGGCTGTTTTCTGGTCTACCCGCTGGAAGGGCTCATTTACTTCTCGGCAACTGCGCGCCGATGTAACACAGATACTGTCGCTGTTCACACCGACACTTCTAGACTTGTAAACATCACAATGGAGCAGCACATCGCGGATGTAAACCTGATAAGTACGTGCGTAAAATGTAAACATTCACGGCTGCTGTGCTCCACAAATCTTGAGGCGGTTACGCCGCATGAATAAAAAAAAAAGCGTGCTGAAAAGCTTAATGATCGGCGTTGGCTTCTTTGAACTGTAAACATATTTTTCTACACATTGAACAGCAAAACATTAGAAGTGACAGTGATTTCACATAATGTCACGTGCACTTCCATCATGCCACCGTCATCCAGCTTGTTCACCAAGCCATCCACCGAAACACGTTTTGCTCGCCACCATCAGCCAGCATTTTCCACTTAACACCAAAAAAAAGCTCGCCACCACCACCACCATCTGCCACCATTCTTCCACTCTCGCCACCATCAGCCAGCATTTTCCACTTAACACCAACAGAAGCTCGCCACCACCACCACCATCTGCCACCATTTTAAAAGCTATCTGATTCCTACAACCAGGCGTTATATGGCTTTCTTCTACAAACAAGTCCACCGCTTGTAAAAAAGGCTTCGTATGGCAAAATAATGCTTATTTTCCAAAGTTCGGGACCCTTATCAAACTTAGTATTCGTAAGAGCAACCGTTTGTACAGCCGTAATATGGATTAGTCATACAACCAAAATCACTCGGAAATTTTTAGTAGTGGACTCACAAAAGCAGCAAGCAGCTGAGGTTTATCTATGAAAAATGTGGCAGTATGTACTTGCCTAAGTCTTCATCTGTGAAGTATTTCTATACCCAGAAAATATATGTCGGTACACGTAAGTGAATGTAACATGCCGTTCACCATCTAACTTGGGTGCATATTGAAAGTAACAGCTAAGACGCATTTCTGTATGGTTGTAATGATTGGACAAAGAGAGTGAGTTCATCGACTTAATCGGTTCAGTTTGTTTGGCGTAAATGCAGTGTAAAATACTTGAGAACGCAATAAAAATTCCTGCTAAATTGGGGCACAATAAACTTAGAAGCCCCGGTATGCTAACCGAAAACTATTGTTCAAATTCAATATAAATTTAGAAGGTGACAGGCCTATCGAAATAATCCAATTAAGGGTTTTACGTGTTAAAGACGTAACATGGTTACGAGGGACGGCGTGGCGGGCTACTCCAGGTTAATTTTGTGCACATGGAGTTACTTAACATGCACTTTAATCTAAGTGCACCAACGATGTGGTATTTCACCTTCATCGAAATGCAGACACCACGTCCAAGGATTGAAGCCTTTGGCTGCTAACGAATCACAGTGGCAGGATTATGGAACATCGTATTGCAAATCTAAAGAAGGCTTAAGGAGGCCTCAAGAATAAAAAAAATTAAATGTGGCAAAACAAAGCTGGAATCTAATATTTGAGAAATGTTTAAATTACCGCTACAAAATTTTAAGGTGCCTATTGTTTGTTTTTTGATCAGCAGCTTTACAGCGGAGCTGTCAAGCTTTTCGTCATGTCGTGCAGAAGCGACAGAAAACCGTAATCATCAACCGCCACGCGCTCTCTTCATCCTCTTCGGGATCTTCCGCTTTGCTCCGAGAACACGTGTGCCGATTTGCGCGGCATCGGATGCAATATCTCTAATGGACGAGAAAACGAGTGCGGAGAGAGAGAAAGAAAAATGGGAAAAATTGAGAGAAAGAAACAGAAGAAAGGCAGAGTAACGTAAAAAGACACACAAAGAAATATAGAAATATATAGAGCGAAAGCAAGATGAAAAATACATAGAATAAGACAGACCAAGACTGAAAGAGAAATAAAAATAGAAAGTGAGAGAAATAAACAAAGAGAGAGAAAGAAATAGAGGCAAAGAAAGAGATAGAAAGGAAGGCGGAGCGAGAAATACATATATACAGACAGAGAGAAAGAAAGAGAAAAAACAAAAAGATAGAATTGTGACATGTCCTTGCCAAAGGCAAGCATAATTAGCCACGTGACATGTTCCCGCCAAAACCACATAAAAGTCCCCGAAAATTTAGACATCTTGCACCAAGTCGCGCAAGGCTGTCTCACAGCGGAAATAATGCTCTCCTAGCCAGCCCGACTTCCACCAGCCACCTCTAGCTACTACGTGCTCTCTGGAATAGCTGGGAACGACACTGCGCATGCCTTAATGTAGGACGGTGATCGAGGTATGGGACCGACCAGAATGAAAGGGCTGGTTGGGCTTGATGGGACTTGGTAAATAGTGAAACCTAGCTAATCTTGGCAACACCTGGCATCACCTAGCAATACATAGAAAAACCTAGCAATAACTTAGCCAAGCCGGGATTAGCTAGCAGACTAGCACCACTGTGACCCAGCGTTGCTCGACTTCGTGCAAGCTGTGTGAATTTTTTGTAGGAATATTCTGCTGAGAATTTACAGCACGTTATTGCCGCCATTCGTTGCTCTGCGCGCAATTCACTTCACGATGGAAAGCTCGTTTACCCAAGTGTATCGTGAAAACAGGTGCTTGAGGTACATTTCGATGCAGCGCGCAAGCGCTTCCGCGTTGCTACAGTGATCGATTACTAACCAAGCCAGAATAACATTACAACAGCTGCAAATGTATATCAGAATTCTTGCGACTGCTTAACTTATACACTGAACTAGAGGCGACTGAAGTCATTCCTGCATGTGTGCCATACATCCTTTGGATTAACTCGCAAATTACGCGTTGTTATTTTTTATTTTACTAAAACATCAAATTTTATGTGGTTGGTGCCCCACGCCAGCTGTTCCACAGTTTTTGCAGATTTTCCCAGCGAACACTCGCACACGGAAGATGTGGATGTTTTTGAACTCAGGCATACATGTTCACGGGTACATTAAAGGCTGATGGTAGCTGCAGGCTCTTCATTGCTGCAGCGTGCCGACGCTTATGACCGAACAGCCACGTATACAGGACTTCCCTGTGATGGAGGAAAATACATTCTAATGGTTCGAAAAACGACAGTTTATACTGCATTCAAACAAGATGCAGAGAACTATATACCTCGATAAGCTTGCGAGATTATGCTTCGAATAAAGTGACCAGCTTCTAGAGAACATAATTGCCTAAAATTTTTATTGCGCATTCCTTGTCAAACTATATTTTTTTGTGCTGACACCGCTGTACGAGTTGATAAACACTTTAATTTGCGAAACATTGCAAGCGCTTTGACGAGCTCATGAACATTGATATACTGTCTCCTCCTCTTCGAAAGTTTTGACAAATAAATATCCGATATTATTCTTATTCTCTCTTCATATCGTTTCAAATCGGTATTACATTTCATATAAATACTGTGAAGAGTCGCACATTCCCTTTAAATCGCAATGAGTCAGTCAAGTCGGCCTCACAACGCTTCACAGAAAAGACCAGCGTGCACCCTATGGCACAGACGTGGTCACCAACGTTCTCCTGAAAATAAAATGGTCATATCCGAATAAAGGATATAGGTGAACACACATAAAATAATCCAAAATTACTAATGGCCATTCAAGACCACGACTCGTATAATGCTCATAGCTATGTGCATTGAATTCAGAGTGCCCTAGACGTTTCTGACTTGATAAGGGAAATATGTCTTGATGAAGAACGCAAAGAGTGCCAAATGAGTAATAGAAACGAGACCCCTAAAAAGCCACTTACACGATAGACGTTCAAAAATGGGTAATTTTATCAGTCAATTTGAGTAATCTTTATTAATACTATGTGTTAAATTTACACAACTAGGTGTACTCGTGCACGGTCTTTGCTTTTAAATACGAAGCATTTCTTAGCGAACCTTTGGCACCTTGAGCGTTTCTATCTACGTATCTATCTATCTGTCTAGCCGCCTACGTCTGAGTGCTCTCATGATCGCCTCCTTAATTGGGTGTAGACCGAAATTGGCATGGGAGGGCAACAGGATTTGACGAATATGATTGTCGGGTCATGACACCAATAACGTGAAAATCCTGTCGCGTACGTCGTCAAACCCTTTCCACTAGACACGTGTGGCGCATACCCGTTTACCACGGGCCGCGGTGTACTGGTATGCGCCACAGGTGATTGACAGTTTATATCTACCCAGGAATGGCAAGAACAGACATTGGTAACCTAAATGCTAGAGCGTTAAGGAAAACCAACATCGGCAGCGTTGACTCGACGAGTAGAATGAAGGAAAATTAGGATCCCAGCAGGAATCGAACCCAAGCATTCTGCGTGGCAATCAGGTATTCTACCACTGAGCCACCCCAGGTGTATAAAGTGGTTTGGAAAAACAGCCTACGCAGGCGTAGAACGGTACAACACCAATTGTGGTTGTGATGCTTGCTATCTAATTTTACAAGAAAGTAATAAACACTACATGATACTCCTACGATGTGTACTCCTACGATACAGGCGTCGTATCAGATTAACGTCTGTGGTTCCAGTGCTGGCTCCGCTTTTATGGCAGTCTAATAAACATTACGTTTGTATTCCTATGATTGAGCAAGCTATATTGAAGCTGTCGTGTTCTTCTCCCTTTGTCCCCGTTGTAAGTGCGCGCTATCCTGTGACGATTAATACATACCAACACGCCCAGCTTTCTGCTTTGCTATATTGAAGCATTGCTCGACCCCGGAGGAATACATTAACGAAAGTTACATATGATATCCACATCACCGCACCGTAAAGTGCACTTCGTCCGCCAGAACGACGCAGTGTCCTCTTCATTTCTTATAAGGCTGGGCGATGGCCTCATGCTGATGCCATATTCATTGACAGCCACTTTGTAGACTAGGCTACGTAGGCCGCATACGCCCAGGTAGTCTACGAATACGACAAGCACCATCCACTGATTCACTATCCTACGTAGCGCTATCCAGGCCGTAGTAGTCTACGTAGCACTATCCAGGCCGACCAGCCTCGACGGCCTATACCTCACTAACGCGAAGGGTGGCGGCAGGTTCCCACATGTCGCCGGCTCCATCGATAGACAATTTGTCGACAAAATATAATTTATACAAATCTTTAACGTCATTTTGTAAGGTGTCGCTCAGGAAAAAAAAACTACACCACAGTCACCTTCCCGCCGCATGCTTCGCATAACATCGACTCCCATGGTACGTGGGATCTGCCGAATTTTTTTCTATGTCCTTTGATCCAATAAATTATCTTCTGTAATTGATCCAGATCTTAAAGAGTAGCGCCAGCGTTAGAGAATAATGTTTTTTTTATTGTCTTTATAAATGAGCACATAAAATGGTGTTTCTGTAAAAAGTCAAAAGCAAAGGATTTAGCTAGCACCTTGCTGACGTTTGTAGCAACTCAAGAAACTCAAGAAAATGTGAGGTCCACTACGATTTTCACAGCATACACGTTATCGTCATTGAGATTAGCATTTGAATGTTGGTACTATTATATGTTTTTAGCAAGGCATTTATGCAACTGTTCTTTTTGTGTCATTCTTCACCACAGACACCATGACGATTCTGGACATAGCCCAATCTCTGAAGTTGGCGGCGCTAGGATGTACCTTTCTGGCCGGTGTGGAGCTTATCAAGACAGGCCCATCAACTTCGCGAAAGGTTGCTTTGTACACACTCATCGACATTGCATACTTGGTAAGATGAGTACATAATTTCCAAGTAATTTACGCTAAAAGGAATCGAGAATGAATGTACAGCACGTGTGGTGAATCTCGATTTCTAATCTTTGAATACTTTTATTGTTGCATCTTCGACTTATACCTCGAATTATCTCTAGTAGGGCCGACCCGACGAAACTTGATCGGCACGCGGCATTGTCGCTGATGGCTGAACTGCTTCTGCGCTTATTGATACTAGGGCACATATATCTGTTATGCGCACTAGTCTATTTGGCCGTCCAGGAAAGTGCTTCCTCCAGCTGCTACTGGTATTATTCGTGCCGCTAATGGAAGTTCAGCAGTCATAGGAATGTGGACAGTACGCATCGCCATCCCCAGTCACCACATCACTTTTGTTTGCTGTTCTTTAGCAGTGCTCCAGCCGCCTAATTCTCGGATTACATTTCTTGTCTCCCCATGCCGCCCTCAGTGATTGTGCAATCGGCGTTCTCCAACTTCAACTTCCTCGACTTGCTGAAGTTCCACCACCACCGTCTCACCGCTTGCGCTCTGTGAATTAGGTTCGATTGTAACCGCAAGCCGTCACTTGTTTTTTTTTGCTTTGTTGACATCACCACGTGTTCCCGACGACTACTACGAAGTGTCGGCATCAGCTCGCGCTGTGTTGACCCGAAATGCTGCCGTGCCGCATATGCCCGTGTGCCTGGACCGTGTTCAACAACCACGTACAGATTCCACTCATCAACTCCAGTAACTCTACCCAAGCTCTCCCGCAAGCCATCTCACTGGAGAACGTGTCAGCGCTTGATGCATATGACATCGTGGTATTAGACTCTGACGCTTATTCGTCTTTTATTTCACTCGAAAGTCCATACCCCGAAGCAGTCATGAAGATGAGTGCCCCTGATGCCCAGAGAACAGCCTGTCAATGTGTGAAACTCCCCTGCCTTCTAATGGCCTATAAGAATATCTTCGACATGAATGACCGCCCTTTAGGTCAAACGTCACTAGTAAGTCATCGAATACATACAGCCGATACAAGTCCTGCCTGACGGGGAGCATATCGTGTGTCCCTTTCAGAACGCCATGTCATACAACCAGAAGTCAATAAGATGGTCTCCAAAGGCGTCACAGCCACCTCCTAAAATCTGTGGGTGTCACCGGTAGTCATGTTTTAAATAAAGTATGGCAGCTAGAGATTTCGGGCTCACTATCGTGCGTTAAACAAGAAAACACGCAAAGTGGTTTATCCGTTGCCGCGCATCGATGTCGCCCTTAGTTGTGTACAAGGGGCGAGGTACATCCCATCCAAATACCTACGCTTGGGCTACTGGCAGATTACTGTTGACGAACTGGACCAATGAAAAACTGCTATTGTCACACCGAGCGGCCTCTGCCAGTTCAAATTTATGCCTTTTGGACTGTGTAATGCACCGGCAACCTTTGAATGCATCATGAATTTTTTTTCCTTCATGGCTATAAATGGTGCAAATGGTCCATCTGTCTCTACAATCTAGAAGGCGTCATTGCGTTTTCACCAACGTTTGAAAGTCATCTTACACGTCTGTCGGCAGTTCTATCTGTCTTTCATCGAGCGGGATTGCTGCCAAACTCCGAAAAGTGTAATTTTAGTCAACAACTCACTGTGCTCGGTCACCTCGTAAGTTCCACAGGCATGCAACCTGAGCCGCACAGGGTTAGCGCTGTCAAGACCTTCCGTGTGCCAATTTGTACTAAAGATGTTTGGAGTCTGTGGGATTATTCTCGTACCTCCGACGCTTCATACAAAGTTTAGCCCCCATCGCCCAACCCTAAACCGACCTTCTAAAGAAAGACGTGCCCTTTTCGTGGGGCCACGACCAAGAGGCTGCATTCTCAGCGCTCAATTTGCTGACTTCACCACCTGTACTGGCTCTCTTCGACCGGTCTGCGACTACTGAAGCTCGAGCTGATGCTAGTCGCCAGTGCTGGGCAGTATCGAAGATACATGTATCTTAGATACTATCTTGGATACTCTTTGGGTATCTTGTATCTGTATCGCGATACGTCTCGCAAGACGAGTATCTGTATCTGTATTTCCGATACATTCAATAATGTATCGTGTATCTTAAGATACAAGATACTCCTATAGGAACACCGCCGTACGAAACAATAATCGCTGGCTCAACTTCGCTTTTCAAGCTGGTACTGGTGATACTAAACCACCGGAATATAACTAAGTGCAGTGACATAATTTTATTTTTCCGCCAGAGTCCACCAGTGAGGGCAAGCGATGGGGTGTGCGCGTGCGTATTGGTGGAGCAGAGCAATATGACAGCGCTCGCGCAGTCTCGACAGAACAAGCACGCGAAACGTCTATGCTTAGCTCAGGTGCCTTTCTTTTTTCTTGCTTTTTTTCTTTTTATTTGTGCCAGTGCCATGACACTTACCCTTATCCACTGTCCAGCGCCGCGTACCACAATGCGTGCGGCGATTATCGCGCAAATTCTGATGCCGCTTCCCTGCGTAGTGCTTGTTAGGAACTTGCGTCTTGTGGCTTTCACACATCACCGATATGAAGGACCTTGTCGATGTAAGTTCGACTTACATGCGATTTACTTATGTGCAAATAAGATCCTAACTATAGCACCACTAGTACGGATGCTAGATCTAATAGATAAAGCGCTTGTCCAACAGAAGATATGTTCGTGTACCGTATCTTTTTTCTTCCTGCTGTTGATCGAATCTCGGCGGTCGCATTTTCGATGGAGGCGAAAATACTTGAGGCCTGTGTGCTTAGATTTAGCTGTACGTTAAAGGTGGTCGAAATTTCCGGAGTCCTCCACTGCGGCGCCCCTCATAATCATATCGTGATTTTGGGACGTTAAACCCTAACAATTATTATTATTATCTTCCTGTTTTTTTATTCCAATAGCTTTTGAAATCATAATTTGATTGTTAGGAAAAGTGCTTTCTTAGTTGTCTTTCTTTTGCATCCCATACATTACCTAGGGCTCTGAATTCTTTTTTTTTTCCGGTGTGGTCACAGCAATATGTCTCGTGTAACCTGCTGCCAAAATGAGCTGTCTGCTTTATTCTTGCTTTGAACGGTCTACTTTATTTCTGCCACTGTTTACACATTTATGTTTCTATTGAGCTTACCCTTCTGCAAAGGCGATTTTGAAAACAAATATGTAATTATGTGGGCGCGCACTGAGTATACAATACCAAACATCCTGCTTACTGCTTAGTAAAACAGCGAAGTTGAGCTTGCATCATAATTATGGAAATAATTAGGAGCCATCTTAAAGTTGTTAGGAAGGGGGTTCGAGAAACGTTGCTATACCAAATGACCCGTTTTTCTCATGAACGTCCCAACGAGCCGTTTCAGTCAATTGTTCATAGGCACTAAATATTTTCATTGTCTTACATTAACAGGTAAGTTCACGATACTTCATGCTTAATTGTCATAGCTATTAGGGGTGTTGCCTGTATCGTGTTTCAGTACTTATTCACGATAAATGTTTGATACGGAACGGCTCTTCAATTTTATTTACATATATTTGTCTTCCTTTTTTAGGCCTCCCTATTTCATTTTGCTATTACTAATCGCCAAGTAATCGGAGCTATAGGTGGAAATAGCGTCAACAGCAGCGGTGTGCTGCGATGATTTGAGCAACAATACTGCCACGCGCTCTTATATCTTTATTTTGATGTGATCGAGTTTAAACCGAAAAAAAAATTATTAGCAGCGCTCGGCTCAAGCCGCGACATGATGTTTCAGAAGCTTCGCAGTTGTTTCAGATTGCCCTGTTAAGATTACGCGCGAATCCAGCCACGGCGACCAGATTTCGATGGAGGCGAAAATGTTTGAGGCCCGTGTACTTAGATTTAGGGGCACGTTAAAGAACCCCAGGTGGTCGAAATTTCCGGAGCCCTCCACTACGGCGTTCACCATAATCATATCGTGGTTTTGGGATAAAAAGCTGCAACATTTATTATTAAAATTATGCGCAGGACGCGAAGACTGTAGTTCATTCGGGAGCTTACGCGAGCACCATCGGTAACGCTGGAAGGTTCGATTGGTGATGTGACCACGCCTTCTGCCGATGATCAGAACACCGAAGGCCAACAATATTTATTGCCGCTGTCAGTGTACAGCGTGCTTTGCTTGTACTACGAGTTACTTAGTTTTCTGGACACTAGCTTGCCCAATCAGCAGTTTCATCTCTACCAGAGTGACTGCCGCTTTCTTCGTCGTCACCACCAAGTGACAATACAATATGTATTGGGCATTTCTGGGGTCCACACGTTCTCTCGTTGAAGAAAAATTGTTAAAAGATTGCACGTTAGTGAGTGTATTGATGAGTAGAACATGAAAAGTCATTGCAGTTTTATGAGCTCTACGTACACACAATGCGTCACTAAAAATTTCGCTAGCAACGTTGTTGCTGCGGTACACGGGTGATTCGGTATTCCCTAAACGGTCTTTTGAAGACAAGGTAAAACTCCAGACCGGCATTTGCGCCATCGTGCGAAGGCTTCTAATTGAAGTTCTTGTGATTAGATGGCGGTACCCGCTAGCTAGTCGGCAAGCTGCGCTGAGCAGCGACTCCCATAAATTACAGAAATGTCAAGCAAGAGCCGCTGTCAGTGAAGAGCTGTCCTGTTAAGCAGCCAAAACAAAGCCCAAATATTGTCGGAAGTAAACTAATGCACTTTGAGCAAGAAGGACAGAACTTCTGAGATACTAAGGGATACTTCATTAAAGGGACCGACAACTGCCCAGAACATGAAATGAGATGACTGCACTGATAGAAAGATTGTCCGTCGCATTGACTCAAACCAACCCTGTTTATCTCGTGAGACGCGGATTTATATTTTTATTTCTTCATTGAAAGTCGCGAAAAATGACCTTTGGCGCCTCTGGCGGCAAAATCATACACGGTCCGATGAAGCCGGTCACGTGACCATTGATTGGTGTATGCGTTCGATGACTTTTCTGTTAGTACTGAAATATTGTTCATTTCTTTATATTAACCGATATTACTCCATAAAAATGCACATATAGGCCTGCGTTAGTTGTATGCAACCAAGTGGCGCTGCCTTCGCTTGGTGTAATGATCCCATACCGCGAAAAGCTATCCATGACACAGGCGCAGGCAACCTTGGTCGCAGGCGCTCACAACGCTGTACAAATACCGAGAAGGTGTGTAAAGCCACATCATCTCATTGTAACAGCTTGCTATTTTCAAAAATGGCTGGAAAGCTCGAAACAAAGGTGGTTAAGCATAGCTACAGTAACTCCTCCGAAAGCAGAACAACAACAGCTTTCACAAGGACTAGCGGCATTGCTATCAATTCTCAGCGTTGCTGGAGCAAGCCTTCATGCGTGTTTGGAGCCTTTCAGATCGAAAAATACTGCTTATAAAATAACTACGTGCTTTTAGGATAAACCACTGCAGCTACAAACGCTACGAAGGGTAAGCTTCCTGTCGCGCCGTAAAAAACTGGGTCGAGAGAAATCAGTTGTCGGTCCCTTTATAGTGAAACAAAATTGGTCGCAATAAAGAAATTTTCAAGCAAACCTTTTAGTGCATAGGCGTTCGCAACTACATTATGGGGGTCTATAATAACAAATTTGCGAATGTATCGAAGTATCTTAAGATACAATTGGCCAGTATCGTATCGGATACAATAATTGCGGCAGTACCTTGTATCTGTATCTCCAATACTTCTTGCCTGAGTATCTTGTATCGTATCGCGATACAATTTCAAAGTATCTTTGCCCAGCCCTGCTAGTCGCCATGGAATCAACGACATAGTCGTTCAACTCCAGCGCGGACCAACAAATGGTATTACATACACCAGTGGCCTGCTCTCAACATCTGAGCGAAGCTCTTCAATCACTCAGCGCGGGTTCTTTTTCCATTGTGTCTTGTTTTGGGCAGTCGCAAAATTTCTATTGTACTTGTATGCAGGGTTGCCGTTGTGTCAATTTTGAGAGTAGTCAGAACTCAAGCTAAATCTAGGCAATGTAGCCTTGTCATTTAAGTTTATCGCTAAATTTGGAACCAAATTGAACAAAAGAGGTATTATGAGTAGAGTTTTTATATTAAACAACACATAATAGCATTTTGAATAAGGCAAGCCATAAAGTAAGATGACTGTTTTTCCTCCCCCTTCGTCTTCAATCCAGATACAAAGTAATTTTGGGACATTCCAGCCAATAACTCAGTACGAACGTTACACGTTGAAGCAGTTTTTCCTCTCTCTTCGTGCTGAAGCCAGATACAGAGTATTTTGGGACATTCCAGCCAACAAGTCAGTACGAACATTAAACGTTGAAGGCGTTTTCTTCTCCCTTTGTCCTGAAGTCAAATACATAGTAACTTTGGGACATTCCAGTCAACAAGTCAGTACGAACATTAAACGCTGAAGCCATTTTTCCTCTCCTTTCGTTCTGAAGCCCGATACAGAGTAACTTTGGAACATTCCAGCCAGCAAGTCAGTACGATCCTTAAACGTTGAAGCAGTATTTCCTTGAAGCCGCGCAGATCGGATTTTATTATAGTAGAGCTTATATAATACCAGTCCAGCATCAGATAACCAAATCTGGCTAGGATGAACAGTCCAACTTCATTTGGTTGCGGATCTCATCTGTTTTTGTCCACCGCGGTGGTGTATCGTTTACAGTGCTGGGCTGCTGAACCAAAGTTCACGGGTTCGATCGCGCCCGCGGCAAGCATATTGATGTAGGCGAAATGCTAGAGGCCCGTGTACTGTGCAATGTCAGTGCACGTTAAAGAACACCGGATGGTCGAAAAAACGTCGCCACTCTATTTGCAGGCGTACCATGTGTTGTGTTCGGGTGCCCGTGAGCCTGCTGGTGGGGGGGGGGGGAGGTCGCGTGCACGGATCGGCTGATATAGGACGAACAGTTTGAAATAGTGTGTTTTATCTGCAAATAATATGAAAAAATGAGAACGTAATGCGCCAAAACAGAAGTTAATGGTAGCCATAATGTAGCTATCGCGCCAACCTGAACTGTTTCTCACCAGGCGGGATCGCAAATGAGCCAATTTGGCGAAATGTAGCCACGAACGGCAACCCTGTTTGTATGGTCGCACATTCTCCGTTCTTACTTAACACTATGCTCTCTGTTGGCTGTCATCACTAAAGGACCCCACTGGTCGCCTTGATCCCTGGGCTCTGCGGCTACAGGAGTATTCCTTTGACGTAATCATAGGCGTGCGCAGGGTTCCCCATTAGGGGGGGGGGGCAAAGGTTCGTCCCAGTTCCCCCCCACCCTACTAAATCAATGTACCGGGCAGATTTCGCGCCCCCCTCTTAGGTGAGCAGGGGGGGGGCGCCCCCCCTGCCCCCGCTGTGCGCACGCCTATGGACGTAATCTGCAAGTCTGCAACTCTCCTCTGGATCCATGACTGATTTTTGCGCAACACACGCACGAATGAAATAGAAATAGACACCATGGGCGCAAACTCACAAATGCTTTGTTTCAAAACAACGAAACGCACTCCTATCTTCAAGAAAACCGACGCCCTCCGCCGGTGGGCCCGAAAACCTACGAGATAAAACAAATAAACGCATTCAGCATCCCTACGTCAGAAAACATTAAAAAACAAATTTCAGGCTGACCTCACACATCTGTAGCAGGATTTCTGCATGTGCTTTTCAAAAAGTCGAATTCCTTATCTGACATCGTGAAGCAAGTTTGGCTTACAGACTTCTCTCCCATATTTGTAATGTGAAACGCTTCAGTTACCTAGCGGTTTATTTTTTGTCTGTCTGTTGACGGAATCTTTATGTTCACAGGTTGCCCCACGGCTTGAAGAACGTAGCTGCGAGGTATGGCGTAACGTCGGTGTTTAGATCACCCAACGAGCTTTCAGTGTTTTGCCCCCGACTTCGAAATATGGCGCAGTCTTGCACTACGCATAGTAAAAACAGGTGCCGGATAAAGCACAGTGTTACCGGTCTTGAAAAGCAAGGGTGGTGTTCCATATTGCTTTGAGCTGCGGCAGATCCTATGTTGGGCAATCTGGAAGGTGTGTTAACACCAGGTTGAGGGAGCACGATTTCGCATTACGTAGTTTATTACGAACACATCTGGTGGATCATTGTAGTTCATGCGGTTGCACACCATTTTTTTGCGGACACAAAGACTCCGTCAACAGACAGGCAAAAATAAACCGTGAAGTTTTTCATATGAAAATTATGGGAGAGAAGTGTTTAAGTCAAGCTTTCCTCAGGATGTTGAATGAGGAATATGACCTCTTGAAAAACACGTGTAGTAACCCTGCTACCGATGTGTGAGGTCGCCCCGCCACGGTGGTTTAGTGGTTATGACGCTCGACTACTGACCCGAAGGTCGCGGGATCGAATCCCGATCGCGGCGGCTGCATTTCCGATGGACGCGAAAATGTTTGTGGCCCGTGTACTTAAATTAGGTGCACGTTAAATAACCCCAGTGGTCGAAATTCCCGGAGCCCTCCACTACAGCGTCCCTTATACTCATATCGTAGTTTTCGGACGTTAAATCCCAGATAATATCATTATTAGATGTGTGAGGTTAGCCTCAAGTATGTTCTTTTAACACGAAAGTGTTTTATGCCGGGGTCAACCAAGACTTCAGTGACGTATTTCCATCACGGAAATGACGTCGAAAAATTCACACGATCAGATGGCAAAGAAAAAAAAAGGTTCCGTCAACGGGCATCGAACCCACGATCGCCGGTCCGCAACAGTACATGCCGGTCACGCTATCCACTACGCCACGACCACAGACTCTAGACGCTTTACAAACACGCCTTTTATATGTACCACTCTACCGGTCGGCGGGGTGGTGTTGCGCTCTGCGAGGGGTAAGGTAAAGTATTTCATCATTACTGTGGCATCCGCGATTGGCACCTGCAACGCGTTACACGTCCGTCCCATTCGGCGCGTTTTCAGCAGAAGTTCAATGCCTTAACACACCGCGAGGTGGCTACCTTAGCCCAAGCGTCGTAAAAGCGTCGGCCTCGCTCATATCATCACGCTAATCCAAACCAAAAACAGCTCTGCGACGCGCACCTGCCCCACCTGGCTGTAACACCGCGTTCCCCGCTCAAGCGCTCGCCCCGAGAAAAATCGCGGCCGGGCTACCGGGCGGGCACGACGCGCTTTGCTTTTCTCTCTAGTCCAGCCGTAATGTTCAATCAAATTTTAAGATGCCGCGGGATGGCGACCAAGTTCTGCGCCCAATATGCGACGCTCTTCTGGCTGTCACACCTCGTTCTGGCTGTCACACTTCTGGCTGTCACACCTCGTTAACTACTACAGCTACCCTAAGTATTTCTTTAATTATTTAACATGGACGTTAGTCGTCGGTATGGAGATGTACCACCACTCATCAAAGTGGGTGCATACACGCTGAACGGTGCCATTAGCTGCCAGACATCAATATACATTGTGCAAACTCTCTTATATCAATGTACAGTAAACATTCAGTTACTTCTGTAGGGGCACGCTTTACTTTCGTGTTATTCCGCTTTCTATGACGGAGGGATCAACCGTTTTTTTCATGTTTTCATGTTGTGCTGAAGGCACAACAGACCGTGACACAGTTCACTTACTGAATATAACCCGTGTGCAACCTCTCATATTAACAGTTATAATATCTGGGGTTTTACGTGCCAACACGATTACGATTCATGCCATAGTGGATGGCGCGGGAAATTTTAACCATCAGGTGTTTTTGACGTGTACTGACATCCAACAGTACACGGGGCTTTAGCATTTCGCCTCCATCGAAATGTGACCGTCGCGGCTGGGCTCGAACCCACGACTTTCGAGTCAGCAGCCGAGCACCGCAACCACTGTACCACAATGGCGGACGAAATCGCGGAAATTTGCTCTCATTAGCATGTGCCTTAGTGACTGTTGCGAAAGTTATCAGCGAATTCCGTGAGCGTCGAGAAATGATTCACTGTACACACTCATGTACCAGCCATATTTCGAAACGTCCCCATTTTTTAAGGTATACAGAACTTCTGGACGCGCTCTCTTTTCTTGCAACGTGTGAGACAACAAGTAGAGATTTGTTGCACTAGCTATGCAGCTAGATCGCTACATCGTACTGCAGTTTAAACATGATCTGCTATCGACATTACTATTAATTCAACGTCAACCTAAGTGCAATCGACGAAGCTCGCTGCATTAAAGGGATTTGCTCATAATTGGTTTTCTCGTGATGCCTTTTCGCATACCTAACAGACACAACACAGCAGTTTCTAGCAACCACCACATTAAATAACTGGTTTATTCACCAGCACGCATACCCCAGTAGCAATATGCGATGTGGCTTACGCGCAACTTCACTTGTTTCATAGCACTGTGCGTTGTTGGGTGAGGGTGTACATACAGTTGGCAATATTTGGCGGCGTGTGCTAAATTGGACGGAAACGAGAAAATGGACAAATTGTAGCGGGGCAAGCATTTCCCGCATGTCTTCCATCATCTTCCCCTTACAGCTATTCTCTTCGCAACCTGCCAGAGAAAATCACCTGTACCGCCTATATATCAGTCAGAAATTATTGCCCTCATATATGTGCCCATCTAGTTGTAGCTATATATAATGCTTGGCTTAGTAAAGAAAATAGTCTATAGTTCAGCAAATTCGTTTCAAATTTCGTATGTGAAGTAAGATCACTTTTTTACCCAGGCTGAAATGTTCTTGCGTCAAGTTGTCTGTAAAGCTTTTGAAAAGATGATAAACAGCTGGTTGTTACATTTCCTCGAATCAAACAAACTACTTGACCCCTATCAGTGTCGGTTTCGAGAGGGTCGGCCCACTACTGACCATTTGATATGTATCCAGGCACACATTTGTAGCATTGGTCCATAAACAGTTCTTTTTGTCTGCGTTCCTAGATATGGAAAATGCTTATCATACAACGTGGTGGTGTGGAATTATGAAAGACCTCTCACACTTAGGCCTGCGTGGTATTATGTTAAACGTAATTGAAAGCTACTTGTAGAACCTCATATTCCGTGCTCGAATGGGCCATATCCTATCAAGACAATTTGTGCAGGAAACCGGAGTGCATCGAGGTGGGGTGCTCAGTTGTACTCTTTTTATTATAAAAATGAATTCTCTTCGTCTTTACATTCCACGTGACATGTTTTATTCTACGTATGCTGACGACGTGCAGATATGGTTTTAAATCCTGTTCCCCCCAATATGTGAGCGGCAGGTCCAGCTAAGTTTTAACAAGGTCTCCAAATGGGCTGATGAGAACGGGCGCAGACTGAACTTTCGAAAAAGCTCTTGCGTCCTTTTTACTAGAAAAACAGGCCTACACCCTGAACCAGAAATTGTCATGCGGGGTGAACGTCTACTTTTCGACGGAGAACCTAAATTTCTAGGCATAATCTCAGACGCAAAGCTAACCTTTCTGGGGTACATAAAATATCTTAAAAATAAATGTATGAAGACAATGAATATCCTAAAAAGCTGTCACGCACAACGTGGGGCAGCGACAAGGAACGTCTGATGAACCTCTATAAAAGCCTTATACGCACGCATTTAGATTATGGAGCGATGGTTTACGAGTCTGCAACGCCAACTGTTCTGCAAATGCTGGACCCTGTCCACAATTTAGGCACTCGTCTTTCTACAGGGGCCTTGAGGACAAGCCCTATAGAAAGCATCTACGTGCAATAGGACGAGTGGCCTCTTCAATTACAGAGGCCACACCTATCTTTTCAGTATTTTTCAAAGTGAACACAGGCACTGATCATCCCGCATATTCTTTGTAAATGACATGTACAGTTGTCAGTTCTTCCACAGCAAAACCGCAGTGAAAGAGCCTTTTGCACTGCGTGTACGAGCTCTCGCTGAGGAAACAGGTGTCCCACTGCTCGAACACCGCTTAATGGCTGCGCCGCTTTACTCCACTTTACAGGTTGCGCCGTCGGAATGGCACGTTACAGATTGCGATACATCTGTTGTAGATACCACTAAACGTGCCCCCCTCCCCTCTACACATCCAGATGGATTTTCGTGAACTGCAGCACAAATACCCTTGCGCAGAAATTTTTACTGATGGGTCAAAGTCCCATGCTGGCGTGTCCTACGCAGTTGTCGGTCAGTGCTATTCTCACTCTGGTACTCTGCGCCCTAACACAGACACATTCACAGCAGAGGCCTATGCAATACTGGATTTCGTAAAACATATCAAAGAAATGAAACAAAGAAATGCAGTGATATATAACTATTCCTCATGCGTGGTGGAAGCAGGGGGCGGAAACTCCCTACACCTCCTATGAAATGGGATGCCGCAGCCCCGCTTCCAGCACTGGCGGCTGCCAGGTATCCAACAAGAAATAATTCACAAACAAAACATTTCTTTCATGACGTCACTAGTGAGGTCAGCAAAAAGAGAGAAAGGGCGCGAAACCGAGGGGAGGAGGGTTGCCGCAGAAGCCCTCTTTTCCAATTTCGCATGCAAGCAGAATGTTTAGAATAACAGAAAGCTGAGCTAGTTGGTAAGTATTCATTCCAAAAAGACAGGGCGTGCAAACACGGACACAAGAAAGAAGTCAGGACACCACTGCTTTTGTGGTGTCCTGACTTCTTTCTTGTCTTTCTTGTGGTGGCTTGTGGTTTGGGGTGCCTTGACTTCTTTCTTGTAGTTTGCACACCCCGTCTTTTTAAAATCAAGCAGAATGATCTCGTGCTCTCTTGTAGGTCCGCTGGCTGCTCGGGTGCCGCCGCCGTTCGTTTAACTTAGTTAACCTTTTTTTTAATTTTGTTCGTGTGTTGATAAGCGGACAAACTAAAGCTGACCGATTTCTTAACAAGCGAAAACTCGATCAACACAAGTAAAATTTAAATCTTTTTTTTTGTTAATCACACTGTTTTGTGCTCCAGGCAATCCGTAGCACAGCCTCTGGACAGACGCTGATGCTGCGTTATTCTCTATTACAAAGCACTCGCCTCCCGACTCTTGGGGCCAAACGCTTAGAGGAGTCATTAGTGCTATTTTCAGGCCCAGAATATTAATAGCATTCTCACATCTATTTCATTGAACACTCGTAGACCGCTTCCGATATAATTCCCATTTTATACCACCTATATAATTTACGCTTCTATATAGCGCGTGTTTTTAGACCACTTTACAGCCACACTGCATCCTATCATAGTAAATCATTGGTCACAGCTATCACTTCATTCATGGCGCTTTTTGGCCAAGCCTGGCCCTTGCGCCATTAAAACCCACATATCATCAAATGTTCTTTGCTTCTGGTGTTCTTTCTTCGTATTCATTTATATGTCCAAGCAGCGCCTCCTCTATCTTTCTGTGCTTGTGCGAAGGAAAGGAGAGCAATGGAAACCAACCATGGGCGTTAGTACGGCTTTTAGCTGCCACGCGCCGCCACCCGAGTAGATCCACCGTCACGCCGTCGCTCACGGAAACGCAAACCGTGGCTGCACTCGCTGCTGTTTTTATGATTCTGTTTTCGGCTGTATTTACGCTGCTTGAAGTATAATGAACAATTTTGTAAATGGGAATCCTGACTAACTTGTCGCTCAGGGCAACCAGCCCATTTTAAAGGCATGTGTCATTCGCAGCTATATGATGCAGGCATTCACGCGTTGTCTGCAAGGCCGATACGAGAACGCATGCCATCGATGTCCGGAAAATTGTTCTGTCACCGTTATGTCCGATTGACTGACAGTCTGTCTCATACTCTATTTCTGAAAGCAGTGTTTTTCATTAGGCAATACTGAAAGCTTGAGACTTAACTACAGGCGTAGCACCCTATACGCAAGCCTGGAGTTCATGCCTTAAATAGCACGAAATATCCCTAGACTGCGTCCAAGAACATAGGTGATCACCCGTTCCCTTCCTAAAGCACTTGAGCATACTTGAGCTCGTAAAGCACCTGTTGCCACCGAGAGGAAGCACAAGCTGGTGCCAGAAAAGGAGGAACTATACCGTGCGATTCCATCATTTAAGAGCTTAAAGCAGTTAAATTGTAACGGTAGGAAAAACAAGCAAAAGCAGCTCCATATGACGCGCGCTTCCTGGAACGCTGGCCGATGCGCCTGAACAGAGGCTGTTGTTCGTCTGATGTTGTAATGCTGGCTCTGAAGGTGAGCCGACCTGGTAGGCGTGAAAACTACAGCCTGTTGTCAGTTTCTTGAGAGTTCCTCTTCGTAATTGTCGGCGGTCTGTTGTAGTCTCAGTATCTAGCTCCTCGGGTATCTTTCTTTTCTCTTCCATTCGGCCTTTTCGGAAGCTAGCAGAGTAGACGCCGAATGGCTGTCGACTTTCTTTATTCATTCTTTATTCAAAGGTTACCCCGCATTGCCCAAAGGAGTTACAGCAGGGGGGTTACAGAAACGACATAAACAATTCTTTGTTCTTACAGCACACTTGCATGGCAGACAATCCATTCCACTCTTTAATAGTTCTAACAAAAAAAGAATTCGCGAACAGGTTCGTCCTGGTGCGTAATTCTCTTATTTTAAAAACATGGTCAGTTCTAGATGAACGGTAATGAGGTTCCTTAAAGTATTTTTCTTTATTAATTCCTGTTTTATCATTATATATCTGAAAAAAGAACTTCAGTCGCAGCTTTTGCCGACGCGAGGAAAGCAGTTCCCACCCAAGCTCATTTTTCATCTGAGTGCAGCTCTCCCCTCTCTTGTACCGTCCCTAGACGAACCTGGCCGCCCGGTTTTGAATTTTTTCAATTTTATCAATCAATGTGGCTTGCGAAGGATCCCACACGGCACAAGCGTATTCCAGTATAGGTCGTATACATGTTAAATAGGCTGTCTTTTTTAAGTTCAGTTCCGAAGTTTTTAAATTACGTTGGATAAAGTTTAGCGCCTTTCCAGCTTTACAAACCACATCATCTACATGCGCATTCCACGAGCAGTCGCATGACAAGACTACCCCTAGGAATATTTAACTATCTGCTCTTTTTAGACGTTCATTGTTTAAAGTATACTCTGTTTCCATTGGTTTCCGCTTCCTTGTAAAAGAGACATGGACACACTTTTTATTATTTAGGTTCATTTTCCACGTAGAGCACCAATCTTGAACACGTTCCAAATCAGTTTGCAGTTGGGTAAGGTCTCTGTCATTCTTTACTTGTCTATACACAACACAATCGTCTGCAAACAATCTAATATGTGATGAAATACCTGCTGAAATATCATTTATGTAAACTAAAAATAAAAGTGGCCCTAAAACTGAACCCTGTGGAACTCCCGATGTCACATCAACATAATCAGAGCTTTTGCCGTTTAAGATGACGCATTGCCGGCGCTGGCACAAATAATTTTCAATCCAATTTAGGACAGCAGAATCTATATTTAGTAATTTAAGTTTGTTGCAAAGGAGTGAATGTGTTACCGTGTCGAATGCCTTGCGGAAATCTAAGAAGATGCAGTCAGTTTGCCCCCCTGAATCAATGGTGGATACCAGATCATGACAAAATTCAACTAGTTGTGTGGTGCACGACAACCTCTTTCGGAACCCATGTTGAACATTAGTTAATATGTTGTTTTCAGTGAGGTGTTTCATTATTCCAGAGTAGAGAATGTGTTCCATTACCTTGCACACTATTGATGTTAGAGAGATTGGTCTGTAATTCCCAGCATCCTTTTTCGATCCCCCCTTGTGGATTGGAACAACATGGGCAGTTTTCCAATCAACAGGTAGGAGGCCTTATTTCAAAGATTGTTTATAAATTATGTGCAAGTAAAGAGAGGTTGGTTCGGCGCACCGTCTCAGAATACGCGGAGAAATCGCATCTGGGCCAGTTGCTTTCGTTTCGTCTGTTTGCTTTAATAGCTTTTCAATGCCATTTACGCTGAACTCAATTGGATTCATTGGAGGTATGCTACTGGCGTCGAACGAATAGGCAAAGTCCTGTATTGGCAAAAAGATAGATTTAAAATAGTTGTTCAAACAATTCGCCTTTCTCCATCATCTGTGATAGTTTTGTTATTATAAACAATTTCATTTATACCGACACTCTCAGAACCGCAACTCTTGATATATTGCCAGAAATGCTTAGGATTTGCTCTCAGCGTGTCGTTCAATTTTTTAAAATAGACGCCTCTGGCATTTTTTATACCTTTTTTGTACTCTTGCATAATCTGAAATAACTTTTGATAGTGGCTAGTCCGTTTAATTCGTTTGAATTTAGCGAATAACCGCTTTCTCTTATTGATTAGCCGCAACAGACGTGACGTCATCCACGGCTTTCTTCGTTTTCTCATTTTGGAGGAATCCGCGCTTGGCACGTGTGCCTCAACGAGTTCAAGTAGCTTATTTTTGAACAGACGCCACAATTCATGCACATCCTTATCATCCGCCAGCCATTCGAAGACCGGTAGACAACTATGCAGTTTTTCATTTATGCTAGAATAATCGCCTCGGTCAAAGAAGAATACTCTTCTATTCCCGCTGTGCTTCACGCGATGAATTTTCGTTTTTATAGATGCGACTACAGCGTGGTGGTCACTTAATCCCGGAATAACAGTTGTTGAGTTTACAAGGTTTGGCGAGTAACAAAACAACAAATCTAAGATACTATTTTCACGGGTTGGCTCGGTTACATATTGTAACAGACCGTGGGTATCAATAATGCTCTTCATGTTCATGTTAACTTGACTACATTTTTGGAATACACAAGTATTATCACTCCAGTGAAGGTCTGGTAAATTAAAGTCGCCACCTACCAACATAACTTGACCTGAAACCTCAGAGATAACTTCACCGAAAGCATGTAGTGGCGCCACGTCAGAGATCGGTAGCCGATACACCTACCCGGCAGTAAGTGAAAAATAATGAGATAAATGCACTTTACACCACACTGCTTCCACCGCATCATGGCTGATATCAAGGGCAGATGAGCGTAAATCAGATCGAACAAGCAAAAAAACGCCGCCACCACGGCTCAGCCTATCTTTTCGATAGACAATAAAGTTCTCTGGGAAAACTTCACTGTCGCTGATGGAAGGATTTAGCCAAGATTCCGTGCCGAATACTATATCCGCCTTTACAGACTCTATTAAGGCCGCAAGTTCATCCGCTTTGTTACTCACGCTACGGCAATTCACAACTAGAGCAACCAGGTCGACATGAGGGCTTACCCTAAATTGGGCGCCACGTCAAGGTTTTGCAACAGGAACAACTTCTTCCTTTTCTTTGTCCCACCTAAAAACCCTGCCGTTTATGATAAGCTTATCATGACTTAACTTCACTTTGTTATTTGTATCTTCCTTTTTAGCTTTCGCATATTCCCACAGGCGCTTGCGCATTCCACGTGTCTCAGGCGAGTAATCCTGAGCAACGCTGAAATTGGTCCCTTTAAATCTTTTGGCATTTAGTAGAACGTCTTGTTTTTTCTTTGTAACAGGAGAAATTTACAATAATTGGTCGCTTAGCCTTTCCAGTGAAACGACCAATCCGGTGCGCTCTTTGAACCGACTTCAACTGTATTCCCAAGTTATCTTCACAAATCCTCTGGATTAATTTTTCTGACTGGCCCGAATTTTCAAACCGGTCAGGGTCGTCCACCCCATAGAAGACTAAATTTTGCCTCCGGCTTCTGTCCTCTATTTCGACCGACTTCCCCTGTAACTCATTCACTTGTTTCAGAAGCCCCTTGATTATATCTGCCTGCCTCGATACCAATTCAATGACGTCCTCTACATGTTCCTGCGTGATAGCCAGGTTTTTACTTATTTCTGTTATCATAGTTTCGTGCTTTGCGAATCCAGTTTCAATTGCGTCTAACTTATTCATTATCGCCGCCTGACCATTTGGCAGACTTCTCAGGCAATCTATTTGAGCAGCATCATCATGACTTGACAAGTTTACTTGGACAATACCATCAGGACCGGGGTTTAGTTCTACGTCTCCGGCAAGGAGCAACAGCAAGAGCAAATACAGCACACTATTAGAAAAAAGGCGAAAGCGCCTTTTGGACAACCTCGCCCGGACATGTTTATCATTCACGGGAGCAGCAAACGCCATCGTGGGAGGAGCCGGCAATACAATAATGTTTGTTCGACTGTGAATGGAATAGTAGAGACTAACCTGCACAAACAAGAGCGATGTCAGCTGCATGTCGGCAAGCGTGCCGGCTCCAAATCCCACGAATGCGTAGTGCTGCTCGCTTATGTAGCCTTGTCCTTTGTCACGTGGTTCATTCCGCTCGTAGTTGGTCGGTCGCCCGTCGCTGTCAGCGTCGCCGTCCTCGGAAAATCCGCCGTGTGCGATCACCGGCAGTGCAAATGCACCACCGCATGCTGATGTGTCCCACGCGAACGCCGATGTGGGCGACGACACAGGCATGCGCAGAAACGACGTCTCTTCGCCTACAGCACAATTCAGGATCGTTGGCCAAAGGGCAGCAATAATCTGCACAAACAAGAGCGATGTCAGCTGCATGTCGGCAAGCGTGCCGGCTCCAAATCCCACGAATGCGTAGTGCTGCTCGCTTATGTAGCCTTGTCCTTTGTCACGTGGTTCATTCCGCTCGTAGTTGGTCGGTCGCCCGTCGCTGTCAGCGTCGCCGTCCTCGGAAAATCCGCCGTGTGCGGTCACCGGCAGTGCGATCGCCGGACACCGCTGTCGCATGGGGCAGCCTGCTCAGCCTTATGCACGCATTCATGTAATACTGTACACGATGATTGTCGGTTGTTTCACCGGTAGCACATGTGGTGTCGATGGGCTCCCATTCTACAGCTTCAGGACCTAATGTCAGCGTTGCACACAGCGGTCACCGAGAGGCAGCGTCGCTACTGGTGCATGCATTCGTAAACTTTTCGGTCGCAGCACGGTCACGTTTATTGATACATGCCATGCTTCGCTCAGTTGGTATACCGTGGGCTGCATACGTCAGGGGTAGCCTGCAAAGACGGATGGCACTGCACCCTTATTGAGCCGCCGCTTCTTGCATTCTATGACCTCTGGTCACAAATGGCCGCTACATATTGTAGTGCAGTTCGAAGTTGTATTAGGAGACCAATTATTCCGCCTAATTACTTCAACGCGCATCTCGCCTCCACCAGCGGCAGCTGGAATTGCATGAAATGACAGCTCAACAGTGTTTTAAGGCGAAAGCCTAAAATGCCTCATCAAAAGCAAAAATTGAACGTCGACGGCGTCCGGCGGCATCTGTGCGTCGGCGGCGTCAAAACGAGTAATGCAAAAAATCATCATTATGCAAAAAATCATCTTGACGTCACATATCGCAAAAAATTGTGAGGCCATCGAGACGTCGTCATGGCATCACATAACGTGACGTCATACGATGCCGTCATCGTATTAAATGTTCGCTTGGTAAAAGATGGGCCGATCACGGAGGCAGTGCATAACCAGCTGAGAAGCATAAAGCTAGCAGTGCCTATGATCCTTGAGGCCACAATAGGTGCAGACGCATTAAGTGCCGCATTAAGCTCATTAAGTGCACCATTAAGTGCAGGAAACCATATTAAGCGCTGAAATACGTGGACGGGGGCAAGAGACGCTTAATACATCAACTGGGAAGAAAAAGAACAAGAAGACGGCTTTCGCCTTCCAGTCGTCTTAGGTGAATGCATGAGGGACCCTGTGAGTTTTTCTTTTTTTTTCTAGTAAAGCACAATGAAAACAAGGCAGTCGTTATTTCTCTTCCTTCAGCTTGCACAGCGGCACACAACAGTACGACAATCTGAGGCATGCGGATCACGTGTCTGCAAGACACTTAAATAGCAACTGAAACGCGAATGCTATCAAATTCGAATGCAAGAATTGCGCCGGCAGCAAGCCCAGACAGACTGCATGCGCAATATGTACCTCTGAAATCTTGCAAGAAGCACGAATGCAATTATACTCGGATGCAAACACGAATTCACGAACATCGTAATACGCGCGGCCGTTCAACGCCAGCTTCCCGTGGATGGATAGGATGGATGGATGGATGCTATGAGCGTCCCCTTTATAACGGGGCGCTGACAGGTCTGCCACCAGGCTCGAAGAAAAAAAAAGAAAAAAAAAACTTCCTTGCTTCAAGTTGACTTAATACCTTATCTGGACTGATTAAATCTATGTTATCAGAGCGTCCCCTTTTAACGGGGCGGGGACATGTGCACCACCAGGCTCGACCAAAAAGAACACACCTCTTTTTATGTTGGCCTAATTAATACCTTGTCTACTTCGATTAAAATGATTTTACTATAACGAACACAAATTCACAGCCCAGTTCTCTGCCCTTTGCAGCAGAATGACATTATTTTACCCAGTATTTATTTTTATCATTTATCTGCACTGTTCTGCCCCAAATAATCTAACCATCTCTTGCCTATTTATATCGCAGATATGTTCAGCTTTTTACTGCTGCCCCGAAAACCAGGCCCACAGTCAGTAATTTTTTCGGAGGAGGCCCACTTGCTGAAGGCCGTGACTATTTGATAAAAACACCTATTTTCATAATTTATTTTTGGTAAAACACGCCCCTTCATCACTGTTTTTTTTTTTGGCGGGGGGGGGGGGGCTAGGACCACCCCCCTCCCTTCCTGGCTACGGCCCTACCTAACACCCAAAAGTTCATGTAGGCTCGCACCCAAACATACACCTGAGTGGATATCTCCACATTCAGTCAGAACATGCTCCGTCGCTTCCTTAGCTTCCCCACAGCATGTTCACCGTTGTGCATCGTTCTTCTTTACTCAACGTCGCTTTGTAACTACGCGTTCTAAGGCAACCCAAACTCTCTTAAACAGTAAAGTGCTTCACCTTGCATTATCATAAAATGCCTCCCTCCTTAGCGTTGCCAGGCGGCGAGCGGCGGGTGAGCGGGCGCTCGACGTCCTGAGGAGAGCGTTCGCCCAGGCACTAAAAATTTAGTGGAGGCGCTGGTCCAAGTAAGCTGCCTTGCTCAACACAACAACGCCTAACCACAATTCTTTTCGGAAGAACTAGGACTAAATTGATCGCCCTTATTAGATTCGAAGCATCTTATGGCGGAGTTCAAACCGGTGGTGGTGGTGGTGTGCCGCGTGACCACCCTTACTGCGCATGCGCGACCCCTCGCCACACACCTCCTCTCGCGCTTCCCCTCTCGCACTTCCCCCTCTTCCCTTATCCTCCCCCTCTCTCACTTCCCTCTCTTCCCTCCCCTCTCCACTTCCCCTCTCTCACTTCCCCTTCTCCCTTTCTCATACCACCTTCCCCTCTCCCACTTTCTCCCTCTCCACTTTCACTCTGTAACACGGGCTCGACATGCCGAAACGCTGCTTCGCATCGCCTCATGGTCCCCTTTAGCGGAGATGGTGTGATTTTTTTCAACCACGGAGATCGTCATTCGGGAAAAGCAATAAAATCGTAATTATTCAGAAAGTAATAGCTGAATACCAATCTTTATTCAGCCACTGATTGAGTCGTACGGAGATGATGCTTAAGTGCGGTACAGTATTATCTCAACTGTGGGCTGCGTTAACTGTTTTCGTTAATCACACTGAGGCAGCAATCTCAGCGCGTCGTACACGATTCATCTTTATTTGAACGTCAAGTGCGCTCTTATTTTTATCATTTATTAGTTGTAATAATGGCATAAGCACTCTATATCTTTGTATGTATTTGTATATTTTGCTCTCTATTGCAAAGCTGGTTGCTCAAATCAGTTAATGATTATTTCCTGTCTCGCCCACTACAGTCAGGTTTTATCACCTGAAGGAAACACGTCGTCCGTAGACGTACTGTGCCCCTTAATATTTCTCACCTCTTTAACATTACTATTTTTTCTTTATATTTATATATGACTCATTAAAAGCAGTGTCAAATGTCATGTATCATAGTTTGCTGTCACAGGCGGAGTTATGAAGATAACATATTTCTAACTAACATTTGGGATATATACCTCATTACAGGTATCGTGTGCCGGAACATGTGCAGCGCTCATGTACGGAATATATTGCGTTTCGTTCAGCGACCCTGGATCGATTAGTTGGACTTCTAAGCAAGTTTTTGACGCCTTCTTCGTCTTCGTGTTTTTCATCATCATCGTAAGTAGCCGCGACACATCTTGGACATCGTATGAGCATTCCTATTCGTAGTCCTGAATATCAAATGAACGCCTGAGTGACATCAGTTTTTTACTCACAATGATGTCAGGATCTTTCGGAGGCTGACTGCAAGGTCTTGCAGTGCTTGTGTTGTCATGGTATAGCACGTGGTAGTACCACTCGTAACTCCCAAGTGAAATACGCGGCTTACCGTGTGAGCAGCTCATTTCTGCGTATTTATGACGTAACTAAGGCGACCACTCAATTTAGGTGGTGATACACACAGCTGTTTCATATGCAATAAGTAATGCACGTGTGTATTACCTATGTAATGCCCGAAAGTGCCTTTAAGGGAAGAGTAAATGATGATGACCGTGAATCTCACCCTCGTCTCATTCTGGCCTACAGAGTGCTTTTTTTTTCCTTTACGGGGAGAATGATTGGAGATTTTGAAAAGACAACTCTCTTCTATTTCCCGCCGTGTAGCATGACGCACCTGACCCACCTGTACCGCGCTCCGCATGTGGAATTTCGAGGTTCTGTCGAGTTGTTTTTTTTTTTGTGTGTGTGTGTGAAATGATTCCTAGGTTTTGTTTCACACCTGTACTATTCGGTGCACAGACAGCTTGCAATATCTGTGTTGCACATTCCTGTGCCCCTAACGTCGTGCTCAAGAGGATCAATGCCGTGATGCGCCTATGAATGTTAATGCGTATTTGGAACCGAGCGTTACTATTCCGCTTCTTCTGATGTTTATGAACCTACCTCATCCAGTGTTAGTCGCTGCGCTGGGTTACATCCCCTTCCCTTCTCTACTGGGTATGAGTATACTACAAACACAATGTCCTGCCACTGCTCGCCCCGCACTAATGCCTCTATGAAGGCTTTTTTTCCCATCAAATCTTTCGCGCATTGTCTCCCGGTAGTCCAGTTAGCCCGTGTTACATTGGTGTTGCACGAACCCCAACCTTCCAACCCCCTGGTTACGCCAGTACCTTAAACACGGAAAAGTGCCCGAGGTCAAGCAAATAATGCGATAGGGCTTCTACGCGAACTGATTTTGGGTAAGACAGTAATGCCTTTGGACAGAGCTTACACAGGGTGTCCCAAATACCACGCAACATCATTTAAATAAAAAAAAGGAACGTCGTTACGCGAAGCACAACTAGTGCATATTGTTCCCATTATATTGTAGCAGCCACTAGTAATTTTTACAGCGAAAGCTGTTATGAGATCACAACAAGGGCCGTTTTTGGCGCGGTAGTTGTCCGCCGCCGCCGCCGCCGGTGTCTGTAACCACTATCGCGCGAAATAAAAAAAGGAATAAAAAAATATCCAGGACGGAACAAGGTTCGAACCTGGGCCCTCTGCGTGGGAGCCCAGTGGTCTACCTCAGAGCCATGCCGGTGCTTGAAACTGCTGTGCAAAAAGACCGTATACAGGCTTCATGTCGGGAGGGAACGACATTAACATATGTAATATAGCGTGGTAGAAGAATAAAATAACAACCAGGCATTACACAAAGCGAATACTGTAACCAGGCGTCACAGAATGCGAATTGCGCAACGAGTGGGTTGTTGAATGCTTCCAACCCATTACATAGGGCTCTGTCATTATTCTTCATCGTCATCAACCACAGCATCAAAAAAGTGCACATAATGCCTTACAGGTGTTCAGCGGGTATACCACGGTTCTCCGCAGGATGACGAAAAATTGAATACAATAATAATGAGAACTAACAGACAATAATGCCAAGGGAAATATAGGAGATGTTATTTGTAATAATTGAATAGTGGCTGCTTCCCTACTTCACCAAAATTATGATGATTTATAGCGTAGTGGGTTCCTCGCAAGTGCACTTCTGTTGGTTACCAAGGAAGCACATAAGGATCCCATGATCCATTTCCTCAAGGTCTCAATAAAGTTATTTCCCTCTCTCTCTCTTTCTCACGTTAACGTATGTTATAAAGCATGGTGGGAGAGTTAAATAACGACCGGGCGTCACACAATGCGAATTACGTTACTGGTGGGTCGTTTAAAGATTCCAACCCATTACAAAGGTTTCAGCCACAATTCTTCATCGTCATCAGCCGTCGCATCAACAAAGTGCACATAATGCCTCACAGATGGTACCTCGTTTCTGCGCAGAATGACGAATAATGTTGGGGTGGGTGCTTCCCAACTTCACAAAAATTATGATTCGTACCGTAGTGGGTACGTTGCTAGTGCACTTTTATTAGTAGTCAGAAAGTTTATAACGAGCTCTAGAAATGCCGCCCTTCCAGCTTTCGCTGTGACTGTGCGGCGCTTTCCCCGCAGGCCTGGCGTTTATTCGTTAGTGGGGTTTAGTTAATTAATTCTAGTTATGTTTCGAACTCGGCAAATACTCACCTAACCATTAAAATGTCAACGAGCCATATGTAGGCATGTTCAAATTTTCAACAACGTGCTAATTGCGTGCTCACGCAATTTTGGCTAATAATGAAAGCCCGCGAAATGTGAAAAATGACACGTGACTAGACTGCAGCGCATATCAGGAAGCAGCGCCCTAAAAAGGAACACTATGAGGTAGCAAGTTAAGACTACGTTCCCACCTTTCGCGGGTGGGTGCGGAGTCACATGTTATTTTTTCCCATTTCACGTGCTTCCTTTATCAGCCGGAAAAAATGAGCACGTTATTAGTACGCTGCCGAAAATGGTGCAGTAAGACATGATTTGAGCGCGCCCCTATATATGCATCATTGACGTTTTAATCATTAGGTGAGTACTTGTCGAGTTAGAAACAAAATTTGGTCAAATTACCTAAGCCCCATTTGCGAAAAAATTTGCAGTGGCTACTACGGTATACTGCGAACAATATGCACTAGGTGTGCTTCGCTTAACTTCGTTCCTCCTTTTTCAAATCGTGCTGCGTCGTAGCTGGCACGCCCTGTATGTATTCTGAAGTAGAAACCAACTACAGCTCGGTGCAAGATGTTCTATAAGGATAGGTATGTTTTTAGAAACTCTTAGTCACCTATTTCACTCGCAAAATAGAATAGGCTCACATCTTAAAAGGCGCCTCCTTTATACAAAAGTAACAGTTCATAAAACCTGAGAAACTACACGATGGGCTGATGAACTACACCTCGCGCTTGGCGAAATAAGACACACAGCGGAAAGAAGACACTGCTATGAACAGCTCAGCCAAATCTTGCAGTGGTGCGCGGCAAGGAGCTTTTAGAAGAGAAGCGCGAAGTTGTCGCTTTGTCAAGCGCGCTTTCTTCATACAGGGGCCCGTCCCGACTCTCCACGGTGGGTGGGGTGACAACTGCATGTCGTCATATCAGAAGATTGCTGCTATTAGCCGATATCGTACGTAAACCGAGAGCGGCGTTTGGCTGAGATGCGCTTCTTGCAACGGGGTGCCGCCAAGCGCTCGGTAGCCTGCTAACATAACAGATCAACTACACTTGCACGCAGAGGAATAACAACTGGGTAGAGCGATCGCGTTTCGTCACGTCCGCTCAAGGTCACGACGCTCGCTGACATAACTTCTTTTTCCCCGTGCCAGTCGACCCCTTGTAGCTTCCAGCGTGCTCATCGAGGCGAGAGAAGAGTGAAAGCGCCTAAATGTTGCATCAAATCCCTTAACTCCGTTCGTTCTTGACGAATTTGAGCAATTTTCTTGGCAATCGATTCTTGAAACTAAACTCAAATACTGAGGTCATTCGACACTTACTTGGAGAAGCGGTTCATGAACTGCCATGTATTGTAAGGCTTCTTTAAGACCCATTTTCTCTTAAACTGCTATATGTAAAGCGTTCGCATTCGTTTCGTTTTATTCGCCGCCGTCTCCTTTTGCAATCGAACCAAACCAGTCACCCCTTGAGGAAGGGGCCGAATCGGTCCCGAAACGTCGGGCTCTCTTAAACTTAACTGGAGCCATAGTAACCTCCTAAAAGAATTATAATTGTATTTCAAGCTTAGAAGAGAGCTGAGCTAGTTGGTAAGTGTTCATTCTAAAAAGACAGGGTGTGCGAACACGGTCACAAGAAAGAAGTCCACGTTTGTGGCGTCCTTACTTCTTTCTTGTGTCCGTGTTTGCACCCCCTGTCCTTTTAGAATGCATTTCAAGAGTGGATATTTTTGCATTTTTTTAGCAAACCACGCCTCTTTGGTCATTTTTCTTTAAAAATAAAACTTCCAAAGAAATGAAAACTACGCTGCGTGTGTACACCATTCTAGTTCAATAGCTTGGTACTGATGTTTGGTTTATTTTGGTAAAAAAAAAACAGTTTTTCTCTTTCACGTTGTTTTGATAATGGGGCAAACGTAACAAAAAAATTTTTTTCGAGATATCGAGAGGTAAAGATGAAAAACAAGTTTATTTCATGTTTTGTTCACAAAGAAGATGTACTGAACAATTTAACTGATAGCGACCTGCCATGTAGTCATCAAACGAATCAGCTTTTCGCTTCTTTTCTTGTCTTCTTGGTTCCCTAGCTTGCTCTGTCATATCTTCTGTCTCTCTATTGCACAAATACTGTCGATGGCGGTCGACCTCACCCAACCATATCACAGTGTTGCGCCTCGGTGATATGCCAAACGGCCTTGAGAATGTTACTCGGGCCATGCTGGTCATTTTGAAAGTTAGAGTGGCTTCAAAGGTGTCAGTTCTGAGGGTTTCTATTTCAAGGAACACGATCCATTGTGTTCTCTACGAGTGCCACGGTTCTTCCGCATTCTGTGGAGACACAGCTACACGTAATGACAATTTTTAGAAGCTCCACATCAATCAAAGCGGAGCGATTTTCACTACAACTAACATTTTGTCCTGGCGGCTACGCAGAATGAGGACAAAGCTTACTTGCTGAAGTAGTCGCACGAGTGCTTCCGGTGTCGTTTTTGTTAGTAGCCCAAGCGTGTCGGTTTACAATTATACGGCACTTTCTAAACATATTCTTTGTATTGTCAACACGAGAATATCTTTTGCCGCCGCTACAACATCAACAAAGGCGCAACTAAAGGGAACATAAATGCGCAGAACCGCGTCTCCATGCGCGTCTGACACGCATAAGGCAAGTGGATTCGGTAAATGCTGCGCGTGTTAAAAAAAACTGCACCATGTGCCTTTGAGTAGCCGGAATACGTTTTTAAGGACCTACTAAGTTCAGAGAAACTATCAGTTTCCATTTTTAAAACGTTCACTTGAGGCAGAAACCTCACGTTGTGCAGGGTCCGAGAAAAGGGGGCTTGGCTGCTTGTCAGTTATTCTCGAAAACCTGGTCCTTTTGGCTCAATCAATACGCGAAAAAATGTGTGAGGCACAGTATATTGTTACGGAAGGCCTTCTCAATCCAAAGAAGCAAAGAAAAACATTTTTTAAAAATTTTATGCTACTCTGTGTCCTTAAAACCTTCGCGACACTCACTCCTACATGCAGGGGAGGCGTAGAGACAGTCCCTGATTTTGAGGTGCCTTCACTACTCGCTTTAGTAATCAAAATTCCTATTTTTAATGTTCATGTCATTTTTTTTATTTTCTCAAATAGGCCATTCTCTGTCTAATATTTATTAAGCAAAGACTAAGAAGAGCATGCGTCCCTGGCATTCTGTGCGTTGCTCACGGCATGATTCTTTCGACATTCGTAAGCGATTTGTTGGATGAGATCGAACTGCAATACTCTTATGGGGTAAGTTTCTTCGCTCTGTTCTCAAAGTCTTGTTAAATAATGCATGAAACTGACTCATCGAAGTATTAAATTTCAACTATCGGAGTACTGTATTGAATGCGATGGTTGTGCTTACAGCCAAAAAACTTCAGATCCCTCTCTCAACATTTAACGACCAGTGCCGTGCCGACCTCTAGGTCGTCCCTTTTGTTACTTTGCATTACGGAAAGAAGCTAACCTAAGTAATCATCCACTAATAATGTTCCGCGGGAAAATATTTTAGTGCCACGAACAACTAGTGTCACTCCTGTTTCTCTTTGAAGCATTTCCGGTCCGTCAATTACTTACGGTTTTCCGAATATTCAGAAAATTTGTTTTTAACATGAAAACTGTACGAAATCGGTGCCTCTGGTCCAAGCTAAGAGTTACATTGGATACATATTGTTACGGTTCGATTGAGGTTACCTGTGTTTATTTACATATGAGGGAGGCAATGATAGGTGGTGATGGCCTCCATAGGTCGAACCAGCTGACCTCCTCTTCTTTCTCTTCCGTGGCTCATACAATGACCCGACTCACACCGTAGCAATATCACATCATAACTTTATTTCAGCTATAATACATATTTGATCGAGTTCATTGAAAGATTGCGATTAGCTGGGGTGATTGCGGTACCTGGTGGGTCATATCTCAACCTCGCCCTCCTTTGTACGTGACCTCTGAGATCCGTTTCGGCAGTGCGCGAAACACATTGTTAACTCAAGGAATACACCAGGCCTCTGAATTCCGAAGTGCTAGTGGCACTACCAGACATTTAACTGAAGGAGCAGCGTCGCCTCCGGAATTTTATTTTACATTTTTTTAGAATTTCTGCACGACTTTTCGCTTTGAAAGGCTATCCGTGCCATACGTGGATCTATGACGTATATCTGCTTCTATTGCATTTCCCTGTCATATATTATTATTCTGCGCGCAGTACGTTATCGTGCGGCACGCAAAAAACTGGCGAAGTCCTTTTCAGCGGTTAGCGTTTGCATTTAACGCTCACTACAGCTTGAATAAATATACCATTATGGTTATCATCAAACGGAAACATCATTATGCGCACTGTCACCAAACGCTATGTTCACCCTCACTTGCTCAAGGACTCTTCTGAGAAATCAACTTGAATTGATCTTTTCCTCTTTTTTTTCAGCCATCAAAATGCATTTTTAACATTTACTCTGCGAAGAAGGGGACCGTGCTGATAAGCGGCGCGTTCATGGCTTTCGGGAACTTTATGCTGTGCGGCTTTGCTTACTTGCCACGCGTTGAACGGAGTCCCAAGGTATGAAAAGTCTTTATACGTATTTGTCTTTTGCTGCCGAAGTACTCGCTTTTTATTACAGTGCCGTGCTTACCACTTTCTAGCGACAACAAGATTGATTTTCGTTATAGAGCGGCTTTAAAACATTTCAGAATATTTGAATTCTGCCTAGCTTCGGAAAGAGAATTGAACAGATCCTACGCATTTCGCAAATAACTTTTCTCCATAATTTTCTGCACGACGCATTCGTCCTTTCAGTATGAATTTTTCGGTGTTGAACGGCCGTCATACAAGCGCCATCGTCACACATTTAATTTCATAACTATTTCGAATTTAGCAGAGTGTAACATTGGCCGTGTTGGTGTTTAGCTTAACTTATTATTTGTCGTGCAACATAAAACGACGAAGAAAAAAGAAGAGGAGACAGGATATGGCGCACTATCCAGTGTTCTGTCGCTTCTATTTTTAGTTTCACTTGCGCCACAAATATTTCGATAACATATTTTGACTTGATGTTATATATTCGTAGGGTTAAAAACGAAAATTTTGTTATTATTGACACCGAATGAGCACTGTACTATGCTCATAACTAGAACCGAGTGCCGCAAGTTTGAATTCTAATGCTAATTGCTTTACGATGCAGCACTTCAGAAAGGAGACAACCATGTAATCGAAGCTTTCTTTGTGCTCGTTTTTTATTAGTCGAGTGTAAAACGGCTTCCAGTGTGAGCTAAGGAACTCAGACGCAAGCAATCGAATCTACCTTAACCCTATGTGGTCCGTTGTCGGGCTCCTCCTGCCCGTGCAGCATGGCCGCAGCGATCCACTGTCGGGCGTCACACGCCGTCCAAATATAGCTGAAAGACATGGGCATAATATCAACTGCGAAACTAAACATCCTATCAGCTATGGTTCTTGCACAGTTGTTGCTTTTCATTCGCTGTGTTCAAATCTGGAGCACAACTTCTGTAAAGTGGGTAAAAGTAGCGGACCGCTGGTGTTTAATATGGTTTACAGCTCCCGTGCTTCTCTAAGTGCACAGTGAGCACCTAGTAGATTGATGAAAATGGCGTGTCAAACATATCACCAAATCTTTGCTGGACACCAGGTTCTCAGTAATGTTCCGATCATTGTAACGCAGCGCTCTTCAGGAGCGCTGATTCCGCAAGTATGAAGCTTCCATGACGATATCTCGTAATGCCGGAGAAGAGGCTTCCACAATACAATAGTGCGCATATTCCACTAAATAAACCCAATAGAAAGAGAGCCAACGTTTGCCGCCGCGAACTTAATGTTGTATTTGCTTTCCTTCTAAAAGACTTCGTGTCAAGAGAAATAAAACATTGGCCAGAAATGGATGATTGATGGGCTTTTTCTAAATAATATATCACCTGCTACTATAAGAAAAAAAAACAGTCCACAACACGCGAACGAACACATCAAGTGCATCGTCACGTTTAATTCGAAAAAGTCACTGTTTTCTATTACATAAAAGGTACCTATATGGTAATTGCTACCTCTACAGATACGCACAGCTCTATGTAGAAACTGAAGGATTGTGCGTGGAATTATTTTTATTTGCATATTCGTTATATTTTTTTTTCAGCGCACGAAACAGCAGGACATGGATGGATTTTCACCATTTTCAAATGTCATTGTCAGGGTTGCATATAAGTGAGTAGCCTAATCATGTTACGGAACATTTGTATTCAAATCAGCCATCATATGAAGAAGCTTTAGCACTAAAGAGGAAACTTAATGCAGGTTTAAAATAAAAAATACCTCTTTTTTTGGACCTCTATTGCATTATTTCAATTATGCGTGAACCTAGTGCAGTGTTGCTTTCAAGTATATTATTTCGCCATCTTAAATTTTTAGAACATAATTCATTATCCTCCTCTATTTATTCCTTAGGGGCCTTGTGCGGCATTAAGTTAGGTGGAACACACAACAGGACAAAAGATTGCATTGAAGAACTCATTCTGGAGCACTTTTTAGGTTTCAATAATTGTCCAATACCCACAAAAATAGGTTTTCATTCCTATTTATGCTAGATATGTTTTCTCCGAGCTAATGTCTTTAATCTGTTTCTCTATTTCATGCGTGTTTTTTTTTATTTCTTTTACGCAGGCATTTTAGGAACACGCTTTTTCGATTAAAAGTGGTCACGGAAGATATACCGAGGCTCACTCGACGAGTCCGCTGCAGTTTACACACAGAAAAGGAGAGCAAGAAATTTATAAAACAATCGTAAGTATTCTTCTCATAAATCTGCCGAACTAGATTGCGCTGAGGCATCGATAGACGCACGTGCTTGTGCATATTCTTGTTTATATGTATGAAATATGAAGCTAACTAAAGAGGTTAGCAGCACATTCACTATTGCAGCGGACAATTTTATTCTAAAAGCACAATAAATGTACTCTATGCCGGAAAAAATATATTTTAAAAGGTGAATTTATGAACAATTCAACAAGACAAACTCGTACAGTCATCTGGTGCGCGAGCATGGATCCATTTTACACCTAGATAATGAAGGTTGTTAGACGAGGAAAAGCTCAGAAACATCGCCTCGAAACGGGTCCTCAGTAACAATTAAAGAACAGTGAAATATAAGATCAGCTTATAGAGCAAAATGATTCTTCCTGAACACTATTATTAGTTCCGCCCTCGCAGGTTGGTTATTAGAGGAGGAAATGAAAGTCGTAGTTTCACGTTTCAGTTTCGCGTTCAAACCGGTACGTCAATTTCGCTGGGACGTCATGAATTTCAAAGTATTTCTGCGCATTTAACCACATTGGTTCGATGAACATTTTTTTTTTTCGTTTGACTTTGTGTCCCTAAGACGAGAGTGTAAATCATTTTTATTGACAAGCGATTACCCTAGCAGACGCCGTCAAAATCTATTACGTCTGGGCGAGCTGGTACGAACTCCAGGGCGGCATCGTTACCTATATTTTCTTTTTGCGCGTCTTCTGGACGCAAAAGGGGTGCTCTCGCTAATGTGCAATTGAAATTTACTAATGCAAGAAAAATATGTTCTCTTTTGTTTGTCTTTAACAAAAATAAGCGGAAGACCATCTCGCTAAAAGAATGCTGGTTGTTTAGCGCAACGCGTTGAGCTGCACACGGACCCTAAAAGTAATGACACCCTGGCATTTGGCATGTTTAGAGTTGGCAGGGCCTCTCAGCTCATTTTGCCATTGCACCTGCGGCAAATGAGCTCCTAGATCTTGAACGCACGTTACCAGATCTTGGATGTATGCTGCCGCTGGCGGAAAAGTTAGGTGAGCCGACAGGGCTACTGACTTTTGATAGGTGGAAACAATGCGTAGTGTGCTTTGCTGAATATCTGGAAACAACAAGCATATCTCCTTCATCTTGTGATGCGCTGACGGGTATGACACGGACAGAAAAAACGAGGCAACACAAAGTGAATCGCGAACTAACAACTGCTTTATTTCGAGAATGAACTGACTGATGTACAAGAAAGAAAGGAGGAAGAAGAAAACGGGGGGAAATTCAGTAATCAAAAGACGGTATACACACACAAAAAAATGCATATCAGCCTGTAAAGCGGTGCTGGCGACACGTGTCATGTGTTATGTATGCGGTAAAGTGGTTGCCCTCAAAATGTCAATTACTTTTTGAGAGAGGGCGATCGAAGGAGTGCGAACGCACCCTTCGCAGATGTGCGTAAGAAACGCTTCGGTAATTTTAATCTCTGTCTGATCGAAAGAGCGCGCCAAAACTTTTGTGTCATGGAACATCGCCGTGCACATACATTCTCCGCAGTGGGAAGCCAAATGACCAGGGTGTGTCAACAGCGAAACAGCGTTATTATGTTCTTTAAGTCTCTCATTAACGCACCTCCAGGTATGGCCTAAGTAAATCCTATTACAGGAGAGGGGAATGCCATTCACAACGCCCTCTGAGCATTCGACAAATTTGTTTTTCTGCTTAACACTAGCAGCCCGTTTCCTTTCTTCCACTTTCACATTTTATTGACTCTTTTGCAAAGCCCTTTTAGCTTGTTTGGCTATACAGTTCCTCCACGCTAAAATAATTTTAAACAATCATCATACATGCTGGGCATATAATCCTACGGCAGATAGGGAACTACTTAGCTTCGATTTTGGGCAGTCGAAACTGGTAAAAAGAGGAGTTGTTTCCCTCTGTATGCAGAAAGCTATCAAAAAAGTCACAGTTTCGCCGCAACGGCGAAGCAATGAATGCGATAGCAATAAATTGGAATGTAACGCGAAGAACGGAAAGCAGCTCGAAATTGCCAGCGCGTCGCTCGAGCCCAAAGGACGCACGAAAAGAACGCACACAGGACGAGCGCGAACTAATGCGTCACAGCTCGACACTTGAAGCGCACTGCTCAAACATAAAGCAGGGCGCACGAAACGAACGAACAGGTACACACAAGACGAGCGCGAACTAATTGTCACAGTTGTTAATTATTTCTGTTTGAACAGCGCGATCCTTTCGCAAACGCGGCCGCTGCAGCGAGCGAAGCGAAGCACGCCACCGGCCGCCTCTTCTTGCCTCGAAATAATCGCACGAAAGCGACCACGCCCTGTAGGGTGAAAAGCAACGGCGTTCGCAGGAGCGGGGCGACGATCTTTAAGCGCGCACATCGCGCCATCTATGTGGCCACTAAGAAAGCATGCTGAAGTGCATGGTGTATATAAATAGCTCGAAGTAAGCAGGCTGAAAGACGGTGCTATCGTGGCCCGACGTCTAACGCGGCGGGCTGCAAAGCGAGAGGTCGCCCGTTCGATTCCGCGCGTCGGAAAGTATTTCTAAATTATATTTATTTGTGGCTTTTCTATATATATTCATACTTTTACATATACGGTGAATGACGGCAGCGGCGGCGACGTGGACGGACATTTTCCAGCCGAGACTTTCCATATAATTGCTATCGCAATAAAAAGTCTTGCTCTCACACGGTACCGGCCATACTTGAAGCACAGGTTATCAGGTTAAAAAAGGAGTCGTTCCCTGATAAGGTTACTTGCTCTTAGAAGAACAGAAAGTTGGACGAGTTTATAGTGATCTATGAAAGTACCCGTAAGCGCAAAACACACAAAATACACAAGACGAACTTAACAAGACGAGCGCTCAGTTGCTGAGAAAGGCCCTTGCAATTGCCGCCACTGGTAAGAAGGAACAAACTTCGAGGACTAGTGAGATCTTGGAAAGACCAGTTGCCATCCCTTATATCAAAAATTTCTATCATAGAATTACGAAAGTAATGCCGAAGTTTGATGTAGGTCTTGTTTTTTGCAGCGCCAAAGAAGCTAAAAGGGCTTTGAAAAAGAGTCAACAAATGTGAAAGCGGAAGGAGGGAAACGGGCTGCAGTGTTTAGCCCAAAAATAAATTTCTCGAATGTACGGAGGGCGTTGTGTATGGCATTCCCCTCAACTGTAATAGGATATCCGTAGGTCAGACCGGCAGGTGCGTTAGTGAGATACTTAAAGAGCATAATTAAGCTGTTTCGCTGTTGACGCACTCTGGCTATTTGGCTCCTCACTGCGCAGAATGTAAGTGCACGGCGATGTTCCATGACACAAAAGTTTTTGCGTGCTATTTCGACCAGACAGAGATGGAAATCACCGAAGCGTTTTATATGCACACCTGCGTAGGGTGTGTTAGCACTCCCTCGATTGCGCTCTCTCCAAAAAAATTAACTTTTTGAAGGCAACTACGTTACCGCATACATAACTAAAATTTATTGACACGTGTTGCTGGCACTGTTTTACAGGCCGATATGTTTTTTGTGTGTGTCTGTACCAATTTCCCCCCATTTTTGTGTGCCTCCTTTCTTTCTTGTTCATAAGCCTGTCCATTCTCGAAATAAAGTAGCTAGTTTGGGCATCACCATGTTGTCTCTCGTTTTTTCGGTACGTATTATACCTGGTGGCCCATCACGATATGAAGACTTAACATCTATAGCCCCTGTTGCAGCCTTATAAGTAGAGGCCGGATTTTTAGGCACTAAAAAAGCTCGTTTTAGGCGCCAAAAATAGGCCGGCAAAACAACGTTTTAGGGCTCGAATATCGTAAATATAGGCACAATAAACTTTCACGTAAATGCAAATAATTTCAAACGAAGACGTGCGCGACCTTTCTCTACGACAGGAAAACAAAAATGTTATTGCTTAAGATGGCACAAAGGCGCCAACATTTGAACATAGCGTGCTTTGTCCCGCACGGTTCGCACTCCCGTGTTGTGCAGAGAGTCAAGTGTCCACTGTCGAATCAACACACTCCTGTGTGTCTTTTCGGCATGACTGAAAAGTGCAGAGCAGGAACAGACAGCGAGATTGCTAAAAGACCAGAAGGGAAAGATTCCTCTTATTGGCCGAGTCGAATTACGCAGAGCCAATTTCTCCTCTGGCAGTGAACCACTGGCGCAGCCAGCCGGGGGGAGCGAGGGGGTTCAGCTTCCCCCTCCCCGCAAAGTTTTCAGTTTTGCGTGTGTGTATATACACGCACACATACAAACGCATGCGCGAATATATATAAAGTATGGTTCTCCCACCCCCCTTCCCCCTGAAAAAGATTTCTACGCTACCGCAGCGAACACCTTAAAAAGTAAATTACAAACAAACCAAAAGCTGCGCGCACATCAATCACATTTTTCTTTCTTTCTCGCTCTTCACAATCCTTTCCACTGACGGCTCTCCGCGGTTTCGCATTCGGCAACCGCTCGGGCTATGTCAGCACGGTGTCAAATGCTCGCCGGCGTGCCCCGCTTCACTGCTGATAGCGGTTGTTTCCGGGAGTTGGTTGAACAAGAGGACTAGGTAGAACCCCATAGTTCCCAACATTCAATATTACGCGGTAACATGAATAGCGGTCTCAAACAGCACACGGGAGCGAAACTTGAGCCTAAACAGCGTTCATATAAGCACCAATTTTGAAAATAGGCATTTATAAGTATTTAGGCACGAACACGAAAAATAGGCATTTATAGGCACTATAAAAACACTATAAAAACCCTTTTTAACCTCGAAGTCATGCTCACATATCAAAATGGCGCGATAGGAGCGCAAGGAACAAAATAGCATTTACCTCAAATCCGGTCTCTGCTTATAGGCATTTCTCACCATTCATCTCACAGGCAAAGTTTGAGCAGCCCATGCCGTTTCTACTACTTGGTGCTAAAGAACGCCTGGAAGGAACTGTACTGGTCGAATTCATTGACGCTTCTCTTCTATTCATCACTTCTTCTCAGAATACCGCTGTTTGTGTGAGTTGTGTTTCTTACCTGCATTTACATTTCCTTACTTCTAAAAACTGAAGTTGGTTCTGCGGATTTGCTACGTACCTAGTCGCAATTTCGTTGGCTTTCTAAAACGTTGCGGATAAATTACTGCAGTTTATTAAGCATTTCGGCAAAGTGTTATGGCTTCTCTTTTGTGTTATTGCGATGAGAAACTTGCATTCATGCACGCAGCTTCACAGGCTTTCCTTTTTTCGCATTTGTAATAAAAAAATAACAGCATATCCACGGGGTGAATGATGATGAGTGGGGCGAAGCTCCGCAGGGAATCATCGGTAAACCGTGAAACTCTTCCCTGAAATTCGCCCAGTACATCATATAAACAGTGTGAAACACCGAGTATATATTAAACATCAAACTTTTATTGTACTGTTGGTTTACGTGGTCCCTTCATTATCACCGCTTTGTGATCGGTGAAATACAAGGAAAGTGTCCGCTCCCGAGCGAAAGAGAAAGCGCGCCAAGAGCGACCGCGTTCCCCGCTCGCCCTGTGAGAATTAACGGCAAGGCTAGAGGGAACACACGACGCGCGCAGCGTTCCTCTTCGCGTTCCACGACGCGAGGTCGGTAGCATGCCCAAGGAAAGCCAACGGAACGCGATCGTGCAAGTGCTCTGGCTTCGCACCGCCTCATGGTCCCATTTAGCCTACCAAAACCAAACATCTTCCTCAAGGTGTGCTTTGCGTTTTTCATAGAAATAATTTCTTTATCATATACATTAAGACGAAACGTTGAAAGCTCACTAGAGTGTATCGCCCGCAAAGTGTGTCTTTAGTGTGATTTAACTCTCGTACGGCAGGGTCCTCGCGCCGTTGCCGACCGGCGCTCGCCCTTTGCCGATCCACTTCGCCCGTTGCCGATCGGGCGAGGTGGCTATATACTACTACTACAGAGGAGGGAACGACCCACACCCTAAAGAGCTTCGCCCCTAAAATTATCCCACATCTAGTAGGAACTAGGCTGTGTGTGACATTCATATATCAAAAGCTACTGATGGAGTAAGGCATACTGTTGCTTGTAAAATTGTACTAAATTGCTACTTCTGATGAACATGCTATCTGTGCAACAGGGGTAAACACTATACATCGAAATAAATGACGATATATACTGTTTCAAGCTACTCAAAACGAAAACAAACAATGTGTGATGGCATCGATTGGCGAAATTGTCATACAACTGTATTCATGCACGACATATATCAGAGACAAAATCATTTTCACAAGTCCTTGTGCATAATGAACTGAAAAGAATGGCAAGTGTACTTCATTACCAGATATCTGGACATGAGAACACAGTTTAAATCATGTCTCATTCGTGAAAGGTTTTGCTAAGAGGCAAACGACTCTGGCAGCCCTTCTATTATTCCACGTGCATGTCCTCATTGTAAATACTAATTTGCGCTCATCGCTCCCATTGTAGGCAAACTGGGGGAACTGTCGTGAGCTACATATTAAATCTGATTTATTAGCGTCTAAACATTCGAGAACAGTGAAGGGTCTCCTAATTAAACAGAGCGTGACTAAGGGATTGTATGTTGTAACGTCTTGGAAACTTTGTGACCAGATCATAACCTTTATATACGGTGCAATCCTGCTATCAGGCTGAGCATAAAAAGCATGACACCATGCGCAGAATGCGTAACGCTTCATTTAGCTTTTACCAAGCATACTAGTCTATTGGTTACTTCAGCTTCGACATATTTCCATTTCCCTGCACAGCGGCTTACTAGCTGGCACCAGTTACTTCTCCTTCTATCAGTCTGTCATTCTACTGTGTGCGTCGTGCATCGCCGAATGCCTCGTGTCAAGCCTACAGTCTTATTTCACGGTTCAGAGCCAGCTAAAAGCGCAGCTGTTGCTTCAGACTGCTGTGTTCAAAAAGGTAAGCGCTGCATTTTTACCGCATGCACTACCCCTCACATTTGGCAAACCATTAGAACAAATTTATTGTACGACTGACTGATAAAACAGTCATGTTTGATCAGTTAATGTTTCCTTTTTTTTTGAGTGCGTTTTCTAACCGTCAAGAAAACGCTGATTCTTATATGAATCTTCAGTAGGCGCATTTGTAAGATCTGTGCAATCAGTGCATCGTCAACACAACAAAACCTTCCAGAGTCCTTAATTGGCTGGCTCTTTTCTCACTGTTAAACAAGGCGCATTTTGAAGTTCGATAGAGTTATTGAATGATATCCGCGTTGTGCGCAGCCGAGTGTCTTCTGACCACCATGCTCCCATTAAAGCGCATTTAACATGAAAAATACCTCATAATGAAACACGATCAGAAATTACATGATTTCTCTAGCAGTGCACGTCAGAACATGATTGGTTTATCAATGTCTATGGCTGTCCAGCATGAAATGTTTACCTCAAAAAACTTGAAGGACGCTTGATCTTCGCTTTCGAGAGTAGAACGCGATAGCGTAGTCGCACCGTATTCGCATCGCCCTCCCAATCGCTAGCCTGCCTTCACTTCTCGGTGGACACCAAAACAGTGACTCAAGGAAAGTGCGCACGCCCACCCGCTACAATATACGTGCATGCGGCCACACGGCCACACGACGGGGCGATGCCATTTGAAAGCGCGCCCCGTGTGCCGTTTGTGCCATCTGGCGGGTGATAATGAAGCCGCTGAAGAACCCCCAAGACGTGCGCACCACCAACGCTAAATGGTGCATATAAATAGCTAGCCGTTAGTTTACTAAAGGATATATGCGTGATGGCCGAGCGGCTAAGACGCACCACCAACGCTAAATGGTGCATACAAATGGTTTGAAGTTAGTATACTGAAGGATATATGCGTAATGGCCGAGCGGCTAAGCACGTCCCGCCACGAAGCGAGGGGTCGCAGGTTCGAATCTCCGGCATTCCAACCGAAGAATTTTAACACGAAAGTTCTTTGTGCCGGGGTCCACCAAGACTTTCATAACGTATTTCCGTCACGGAAGTACGTCAGCAAAATGAACCCCATCAGATGGCGAAGAAAAAAAAACTAAGAAAAAGTTTCGTTAACGGGAGTCGAACCCATTACCTCTCGGTCCGCTACGATGGCTGGCTGGCGGTGAGCCCGCTGAGCTACCGCCACATTTTTTTTTCTTTATTACCGGCTTGGCAACTGAGCTACTGCCACACATATTACGGAGGCTACATGAACGCGCCTTTTATCTGTCACACTTTCCTGTCGCAGTGCTCATGGATTGATGGATGGATACTATGAGCGTCTCCTTTATAACGGGGCGGCGACATCTGTGCCACCAGGCACGAAAAAAAAAAACGCGCCGTTGCTACGACCGTCCATTCGGTGCGTTTCCAATACAAGTTTAATTTCGTCAACGCTTTAACACACCGTGAGGTGGCAGCTTCAGCCGAATTAAGCCTCCCTCATAGCATCCATCCATATAGAAAAATAGCTCTCCGACGCTCGCCTGGCTGTCGCACCGCGTTCCGCGCTCGCCCTGTGAGAAGTAACGGCAAGGCTAGAGAGAAGAAACGACGCGCGTAGCGTTTCTCTTCGCATTTCACGACGCTTTGAAGGGGTGCATATCGAGTATCAGTGTTTATTATGTGCTTGTTGATGACATCTTTGCGCGGGATTAATCATATGCGGTGTCCGCGTATATGTTAAGAATTTCAGCTACCGCATGGGTTAAATCATGATCATGGGCGTTAGTCGTCGGTATACGGAGAATTGCCCCTAGGTGTCAACGTGAGTGAGATGCGTCCACATCAATCAGTGCAATATCTGCCAAACAGTAGACATTGTACTAGCTCTCATATACCATTGCACTGTAAACAATAAACTACTTCTGTGACGGTACGTTTCACTTTCGTGCTATACCGATTCCTATGACGGAGGGATCAGCCATCATTTTTATTACTTCTTTATTTGCATCTGCATCAAATTTTCGCTCACGGACAACGTCTTTGGCTGTGAGCGAAAACTCACAGCCAAAGACGCCACCGCCGACACCGACACCGGAATTTTCAGCGAAAGGAGTTCCTTGGCGCTATCGCGTAATAAGGCGCAAACACAGCAAAACTTGTCGTTGGGCACTATTCAATATAAACAAACTTGCTTCGGCTAGAACACCAAATGCTTTCCATAGCTAGTGGAGTGTCAGTGTTTATACGGCACTGTTCTTCATATGTAAGGCAAGCAACATTAGGGAAGTAACGCATGTTCTGTTCCCTCAGGTTCCTAAGGTCCTATACGTAACCCGACCTACACCTTCCGTTGTATTCAGTAGAACCAGCATTGTTGTGTTCCGACCGTTCCTTGCCCCGGCTTTGTCGGCGCTCCACTAGAGAAGAAGCTTCTCGTGAAGGCTAAGAGGAATCCGCGTACAAGCTGACTATGCTCATTACAGAACCGTGAGCGAAACGAGTGCTTGAATGAACGCAGACGAAATTTACCTTTCTCAGTACGTCCTCTGTTAGGCCGCGCGCAAAAATTTCACCATCAACACGGGCAGTGCTGAATAAGAACGGTGGAGTGTAATGAACGGAGGCAATCTAAGTTGTAAAATTAGCGCGCTATCACACTCAAGCACCCGTTAGCGCGCTACAGCTATTCTTTTTTAAGTGCGGAAATTTGATGTAGAATGCAATTCATTCAGGCCCAAAGTAATCTTAAAGTGTAATGGTGTACTTACAGAAGCTTCATTTCTTATACGGAATTATATCATGTGTGTATAAGTGGAGCGTAACGGTAGTTGTTGGTTTTGTGATCTACCTTTGTGATCATGTACCGATAATGGCCCACTTACATATTTTCACGGACAGCGATATTTTACTACAACAAAAATGAGTTCGAGTTGAGACTAGTTGAAAAAGCCAGTTGAAAATGGCGTAGCTTAATCTCACTGTGTTATATTCTCATTAAAATAACGTAAAGATGTGATGAATCGCTTGATGATAGGCACGATAATGAATGCTAGCTTTAATGAAGGTTTTATTTGTCGGATGTGTCATACTTGTCTCGTCTGCAGGTTACGTGCCTGTCGGCCACTGCCCTCGCAGAGAATCCTGCAGGCCATGTGACCTCGTTATTAGCTGCCGACAGCTGGCTCGTCGCAGTGTCGATTTATTACCTACCAAATGCTTTAATGGGCTTCGTGTGTGTGCCCATTGCACTGGTTTTGCTTGGTGTGCGCATGGGAAGTGTAGCGGCGTTCGCCTGTCTCCTGTGGCTCGTTGTCATCGCGAGCGCCTCGCTCTCTATGGAACCACTGCTTGACAAGTACTGCGTGAGTAGTTCTATACTTTTTTTGTTTATATGTGTGGCCAGTTTGACTGTACTGTTCAAACTTAGCTACTACCTAGTCAGGAACGGCATAATTACTTCTTGCATCTATAAAACTAATGAACGATGTTAAATTAAAAAGTCAGCGGAATGGATTCATAAACACGTAGTTACCAACAAAAACGCAGCGATTCAGAGGTTGCTGCATGCGAATTTCCAAAATACAAATTCTCTGGTTTTGGTTGCGAAAGCCACGATGTAACTGTGAAGCATATCGCAGTGACGTTCTGCTGATTAATTTTTACCATCTGATGCTTTTTACAGCGGCCGCTGTTATGGGATAATTCGAATTGCTGCCCAATATTGGTGGCGATGTCGTCTGGCACCGCCTGTGTCCGTTACAGCTATCACGCATAACGGGACAAAATTATTGAAGTTCCCGGTGCGACCAAACGCTGGCACTCTGCGTGGGATTGAGTAATCCTACCACAGAGCTTCGCCGTTGCTTCAAGCCTCACCACAACAAAACACGCTGTAGAGGTCCACTGTCGCGCGTGGACACGAGTGCGCAGCTGCGTAGATGCAAACGTTGCTGGAAGACGCATTGAAACGCGCTGGGTGTTACGCCATGTGAGTTACGGCACGAGTAGGGGCTTTAAAGACGGCCACCCATGATAAAGAACTCAGTCACCATCAATCCTCAGCAGCAGCTGCTGCGTGTTTGTGGGAACAGAAATGCGCACATGACTTTGCAGTTGCATAGTAAAACTTCAGGTGTCACACCGTATACGAAACACTTGATGGATGCGCGCGTTAAAGGTGGCCAATCGTTAAAGGGGTCATGTCACAATTCATTATCGTGAGTAGGAACTCATGCGCAGTATAAACAGTGACGTTCTATCCCACGAGGAAGCCACCTGCCAAGCTACGTAGTTACGCACGCTGCAGTTGCACCTATATAGGAATCCACTAGGGACCACGCCATGTTAATTGCTCAGTGCGACGGCATTTAAAGGTATCCGACCGGCACAGCGCGCCCTGCTGCGATTCATCATCAGCGGCCCGGCCATTGCTTCCTCTATGAACCTGTTAAGACCAGCGCGTTCCTGATAGCAGCGCGCACTCTGCCACAGCTCTTGCTTCCCATGTAACTTGTTTTACAATGCAATTGAATTCCATTCAATATTATTTGGGGTTTAACGTCCCAAAACCACGATATGATTATGAGGGACGCCGTAGTGCAGGGCTCCAGAAATTTCGACCACCTGGGGTTCTTTAACGGGCACCTCAATCTAACTTCACGGGCCTCAAACATTTTCGCCTCCTTCGAAAATGCAGACTCCGCGGCCTGGGATTCGATCCCGCAACCTTCGGGTCAGCAGTAGAGCGCCATAAAGACTAGACCACCGTGGCGGAGAGAATTTTATTTTAGTACCAACTAGGATTTAGTACCAACTTAGTACCAACTAGCCCCTGTGGCCGCCTTCTCAGCATTTATTTTCCCATCTTAGAAGACATATGGAGGGATTGTAGATCAAATCGCCCAAGGGCATCTTCACGAGTCTACAAACCTGATGTTGAGCAGGGGGCAGTGTGTCTCTAAACAGCTATGCACCCGTAATCCCGTAATACAAAGCCACGATTGATCGTCACCAGCAGTAGCAGCAGCAACAACAACAGCCGCATCAACCTCAGCGGTATTCAACGTACGAGGAGTCACGCATGTGGCTGCGAGGTGTGCACGCTCTTCGGAGGAGCGGGGTATTCCACCTAGCCTCACGCCATATTATATTTGTCCTTTCTGCGCGTTTTCTCTGGATGGTGATGGTAGCGGCCAGCTGGACGGCACCGTATACCACTCCACCTCTCCCTCCGCTCCTCTTCCAAAAGTTCACACGATTCCTTACACATTCGCTTAACACGACAGCGAGGCGAAAGCAGTCTTCCTCTTTTTCTTCTCGCTCAATTGTATTGACCCCCCCCTCCTTTCCGAAAGCTTTCTGCTCCTCACGTGGCTTTGCTTGGCCTCCGCGATCGGTCCACCTTTGGCCAAGCGACGATGTCATCTGATGAGGCCATGTTACGTAACGTTATGCGATCTCGTAATAGCAAACTAATGACGTCACACGTTCCGGCGTTAGATGACGTCATGATGACATCATCGTATGATGATTTATCGCATAACTTCGTGCTCACGCCGACGTCACTGACGGTCACCTTTCCCGTTAGATGAGGCATCTAAGGCTTTCTCCTTCCTGGAGTTTATTTCCTCCATCGGGGAGTTTCAAAGCTACGCGACCAATAAAATTCTTTGTCACAATTTGTGCAGTGGCTTTTCTATAGCTCTCAATAAGGCTGGGCTAACGCGGGAGCTGTTACAGCTTGAATAGCAGTGGCCATACTTCCGTGGTAAAGTACATACTTCAGGATCTTACCATCGTCTTATTTGGCGTTTATAGACAATATTACGGATGTGTTTCGGTGCAGCCATATTGGGCTGTGAACTTTGCAGTTTTAAATTTTGAACAATGTGTGCACAAGAAAACGGTTGGGTCGGTGCATTCGGCGTTTGCCAACCTTATCAGTTCACATCCCTGGACACAAAAATAAGAAAACACTCGTTTAACAGCTTAAGGCGGCGACGCCCATACGTCTTACGTAAAATAGTCTATAAATAGCAAACAGTTTGAAGCGTCAAATGACACGCCCATCGCAATTTACCTTTGGGATAAGAAAGTACTCGTGGCAGTACTGCGATAAGTGTTCGCATAGTGAGCCACTACTTTCCGTGTTGATTTACTTGCAGTAAGCGTCATCAAGTATCTTACGACGGTTTCGTAAGAGGCCTCTGCTCCAGCTTACGCTGTGACCATGCTGCGATTTCCCGTGGAGGCATGGAGTTTCTTTATTTATTTCATCGTTAACGTGCTCCTCCTTTACCTTAGTTTTCTTTTTTTCCGTTGGGGAGGGGCTGGGCCCCGGAATTCAGCGCGCATCATGAAGCTGAGCGGTGCAAGCAACAGCACGACGCGCATGTGCACACCAACATAAGGGTAATATTGTCACTGCAGAAAATTTCACAAAAATACAAGAGAGAAAGAGAGAGAGAGAGACGAGGAGGAGGAGGAGGAGGAGAAAAACGGAAAGACAGGGAGGTTAGCCAGTTCTCAGACCGGCTACCCTGTGCTGGGGAAAGGGGAAGGGGGAGCGAAAGATGATAGAAGAGAGATGTTAGGTTTATATAGAGAGAGGCAGGTAGATCGGTAAGGCGAAAATTTGGGCGAGTTGGTGTTGGTCCATGATAAACAGAAAGGCGCGATAATACGGTACACAAAGAAGAAGATGGATACTGGGCGACGCTCTACTAGCAAATGGAAAAGTTTTTATTTAGGAAAGACACATTTATACCACCATGCAATCATATCTAAGCGAACGAGTCGACAAAAAACTAAAAACCTTGCGCTCAGCCTGCTTACGTGAAGTGACGTTCTAGAAATGCTATCTCTCCCTCCTGCAAACTGATTGCATCAGTCACCCTCTATTAGCTTGCAGGAGGGAGAGATAGCCTTTCTAGAACGTCACTTGACGTAAGCAGGCTGAGTGGAAGGTTTTTAGTTTTTTGTCGACTCTTTGGCTTTTATATGATTGCATGGTGCTATAACTATATCTTTCCTGAATAAAAATTTTTTTCAGTTGCTAGGAGCGCGTCGTCCCGTTCCAACTTCTTTGTGTACCGTATTATCCTGACCTTCTGTTTATCATGCAGATAGGTCGGCTTGAGCGATAGTGTGCTCTAGCCTGCTACTCTGCACCGGGGGAGGGGAACGGGGAAGAAAAAGAATTATGGATGACGATGGTAAGTTAGGGAGTTGAGTATATACAATCCCGTCAAGTTGGCGAACTGCTATAGCCTTACATCCAGTCCATTTCACTGTAGGTCCCAATTGCGATCACTGGCAAGTGCCAGAAACACTTGAGCACACATTTTGTAGCTGCCGAGCACGGGAAAGTCAGAAGAACACATGAGTGGAAACACTTTTGATATGAATATTGTATATATTCTTACGTTAGGTAGTGTAACAATATTACATTCTCAATAAAGCACAGTGGTGAGCACTTTAGTATACTGTGTACGGACTTCTAGTTAGTGCATCGATCACCCGCACTGCGCTAAAATCGCATGGTTCGCCCGCCGACGGCACCTTGAGTTCCTAGCTAACTTAAATAATTATCGTCCCTATTTCTTCATCACTTCATTTTTGTATAATTTCAGCGTATGCTGCTCTTTTTATCTCCAGAATATACTTTACAAGTATCGAGATGAACGACTCAAGAAGCTGAACGATTTTCTGTCTGTGCTCCGTATGGTGAAGATGTCAGCTCTAGAAGACGTGTTTCGAAGTAGGCTTCTTCAGCTGCGGCTGAAGGAGATTGACCAAGCCTACCGCGTCAACGTAGTGGATAGCCTTCTGGAGACTCTAATCAGTGCGTCCACCTCTGTGGTAAGTATGCACCGCTTGGTAACAGTTTATAGTGAACATTTCTTTTTTTAATTTATCACCGGAGCTGCTTAAGCCGAGCATAATGTGTCGGCTGAAGAATATCATCATCATGAACCGGCGCACGCTGTCGTCGTCCTCTCCTTCTTCTTGGTCCTCTTCTTGGTCCTCTTGTTCATCTTCTGCTTCGGTTCAAGAATACGTGCGCCAATTCGTCCGGCGTGAAGGTAGAAAGCAAGAGAACGCGTGTAGATATATATATATATATATATATATATATATATATATATATATATTGTACTGAATATGAATGACAGACGCTCCGCTCTTACGGAAGACGACGACGACGATCGGTGGCCGTGGTTGTCGCTCGCGCACGCGCTCGCCAGTAGCCAGACCTGCCTGATAAAGAGCCTTTCGCAAAGCAACGTCTGACCTTTTCTTGACGTGCAACACCCCTATTTCAATATATATATATATATATATATATATATATATATTATATATATATATATATATATATATAAAGAGAGATAGACAGAGAAGTAGAGGAAAACAAAGGAACAAAGAAACAGAAAGATAGAATGACAGAGAAAGATACAGACAGATAGAAAATGAGACATGAATATTTCCATGTATACTACAGCATAGGAAGGGTTGGTGAAAAGTATTGAGGGAAAGGGGGAGATGGAAAGGTGCAGTATGGCACAGTTTTGGATGCTCTGGAGAAATACCTTCTAGGCACTATCTATCGCGCAGCGAGGCACGTGTGCAGCTCCGTAGATCTACTGCAAGGTCGTCAACTCGGAGACGCCGCAATGCGTGGTCGCCGAGAGGATTAGTACGTCTTCACTGCGAGCGAGAGGAGTTCATCGCAGTGCCGCCTGCTAATGCGCCCGCCTCCGAGCACCCCGCATCGTTTGCGTCGCTTTTGTCAAAACATATGGCTCTTCTTCGCAATGACGTTGCAATGGTATTTTTGCACATTGTGTTTTTAAATAGCACACTGCGTTCCCTTTGCACATTGTCTTTATAAACAATAAAGTGTCCGCAGCACTAGCCTGTGTGTATTTCGCCAGCTACTCTTAAGGACCACAAAACATGTCTGGTGGTATTTCGAGATGTACACATTTAAGCACTACTCTCTGAGCTGTCTACTCGCTTTAAAAATCTTGAAAAGGCTACGATAGGATGTCAGTGAGTTGCACTCGGACCTTTCGCTATCACGATACTGCGTGCTCCACGCATGCATGATCATTTTTCTGGCTCTCTGACAGTTTAAGAGGCCACACAAGGACCTCTTGATCTTTGATTTTTGCTGTAACATCACTCGAACACCTAGAAGCTTCATGTCAATTTTCGTAACTGTTGGAGTACGTGCCCATAAATATCGCATACTTACACTTAAAACAATGTACGTCACATTGTTATAAACTATACAGGATAAGCGTGTTAGTGTGCCATATAAGTCATGCATATCCTAAAGATGTTCGAGATATGTATTTATAAAGAGAAAGTTTTGCTGCTTTGGATGCTTCTATTTTTTATCGTCTTATCTAATTTGCTGTGTAGAGCCTGAATTTCATACTGTTATTTTCAGATGACCATTCTCGCATTTGCCACCGTTACGTTCATGAACCCGGAGAAAATGTATAGTCCGGCTACCATATACTCTTGCGTGTACATACTGACGCTTATGGATATTTTCACATCTACGATGACTCACGCTGCCAGGCTAAAGAGCCCGGTGAGTTTTATAAAGAGCATTGTGAGTGTCAAGTGAACATTGTAAAAGAGGCATAAACAGCAACACCATCACATTACGACTCCGAATGTACAGGCTCGTCCACTCTTAGGATGAACATAGCTCAGGGAGGCCGTGCTGTGCGCGGCGCCACTGCATCCGATGCGGCAGCGCATCTTCGCCTAGCGGCGCTGGCGCGCAAGCTGCTTCTCGTCGTCTGCTATAGCGGTGGAGCGCGCCACTCTTGCTTTGCTGTGAAATACAGCAAGAGCGGTGCGTCCCTGTACGCGTGCGCCACCTCGGTTCAATGCATCGCCGCGACAGATGCACTAGCGCTCCGCTGAGCGCAGCCACCCTGTGCCGTGTTCACCCTAAGGCCCGTATTCACAAGCGAAACATATCCTTAACATATGACTTAAGTGACCGATCGGCTCTTAACACGTTTCACAGAGCAATCTTGTACTTAAGGTAAGCACTTAACTACCGGAAAGTAAAATTAAACTACTGGCTACCTTAAGGGCGACTTTCGCTGTTTTCTCTCTAGTCAAACAAAGTGGGCGAATACTGTGGCAGTCTTGTTGGCGTTGGTCTCGTCGACTTTGCGGATTTTGCTGGCCGTGTGGAAGAAATTACACAGGATGAAGCATATCATTACGCACCGCCATTACGCACAGTTCTCAAGTATAATGGCGCGGAATTCCTGTCGCGGTACCGCTTTACCAAGCGAGCGGTGCTACGGCTGTTGGAAATGCTGCCAACGGGTGGAAACGACAACGAACGCGGTCAACCCGTTCCACCACTGCATGGCGATGACATGCGTGAAATATATTTGAAAGGTGAGGGTCTTTCGCTTTTAAACAGGCCCTGCGACACAAATTAAGCATGTAGTTTTCATCGTTTTCTCGAACTGTGAAATGCACCGATATCGTTGCGCGAGTGGCAACACCAAAAACCAAGCTCTTATAGTTCTACTTCAATCCAGATATCACATTGTTTTTGGACTAGAGCGATACACAAGGGATAATTTTGTGACCGGAAGTGAAGCTTCATCACGTGGGAATGACGACATTGGCTGTGCGTTTGGTTGGTTTCACCCGACAAGTCGCTCGTAATATTCATATGGTCCCAAATAGGCACCACTATTGTCCGCTAAAACTTAGAACAGCGCTCCTTATACTTCCTGAGTACAGAAATATTTCTGTTTTTAAATGTGAAAATTTGAAAACAGTTGCGAAAGGACGCTAGGAGCGCTGCACAACGGCCAGCACGAGGTGAGTCATCCGGTGTGTCTCTGTAAGAGGCGCGCGCTAATTGGAAGCGGCCTTTGACGTCAGTGGGAGAGTGAAAAGCGAGAGCGAACGTTTTCCCTCGTCGTCTGCTGGTGTTTTGAAGTTTGAAGGCTAATAACTTCCATTACCGTGCACCGATTTCGATCATTGTCTTTGCGTTCATCTCAGTATTCAGCACTACACGCACTGCAGCGCTGCAGAATGCAGACAAAAAAGCGTTGCAGGGCCCCTTTAAGCAGCTTTAGTCAGGCGTCCGCTGCCGATCGGCAGACCCAGGCTTTCATTAGGAATGGCTGGAAGCGCGCGTCTGTAGAGCTGCTGCGGGCGCCCAACCACATCTATTGGCAGCCTGCGTCTGCAGAACAGCTGTGGATGCCTGAATAAACTGTGACTGAAAGGCGCTGACCTGTTAACTTTTGCAATTATTTCTGGTTCCCTTCATATGGTAAGACTTTCCTTATTAAAACAAGGAAAGCAGACGGGCGCTCTGAAAATAAAAGAAGTTAGAGAAATACACGAAACGCTGAAAAGCCTAAAAAAAAAAAAACAAGGAGTGGAATGCGCGTAAGGTGACGAAAAAACCGCTCTTATTGCACGCGATACACTTGTAGACGGCAAAATAACCGCGAGTTGTAACGGCCACATTATAGCGACGACCGCTGAGCAGCGGCTGCTTTGTTGTGGCCATCCGAAGGCAGAAACACCGACAAAAGCGAGAAATATTTATTTCGCCTCTAACGAAATGTACCTTGATAAAGGCTAGAGCATTTAGGGCCGCCAGTGTTCCACGAAAGATACAGTCATTTATTTGTGCTATATTTAATAAAACAAGTATGAAAACGTTTGTAGCCTCGTTCCCAGGCGTCTTACTTACCTAGAAAAACGGTACTTTCATAACTGAGCCTTAAGTGTAGTTTTTTAAAACTTTACCCAAACTTATCTCAAACTTATTCATTCCTAGTGCTTTCATAAGTCAACTTAACGCGACACCTAAGTTCTGTTCCTGAATACGGGCCCAAGAGTGAGTGAGCCTGTACAGCTAGCATTAGAGCCATAGTCTATAAAGAACTGCCCAAGATCACGTAGATCCTACACTCACCGTGTAATCTGCGGTTGCAAAGCGTTCCCATTATCCGCAAATTAGGTGCCCGAGATCAAAACGTCAGTCGTGGTTGTTCAATCATATCAGTGGCGACATTCCTTTCCAAAATACAAACATGCCGGCGGAAAAATTTGAAGAGGTCAGCGGACCTAAGCGCCACGTAGCTGCAACCACCGAAAACACGTCTCATTGCCGCAATCTTGGCTCCTCTTGTGAAAAATACCTTGGCGAGAATAAGTAGAACTAGTTTCAAAAAAAGGTCGAAGAGCTCTGTGACCACAATATGATCTGTAAAAAGTAACCTGCAAGCATCGACACACTGTTTGCCTCGTCAACCTTCATGAAAAAATAAGACGTAAAGTTCGGAGAGCTCATATGAGAAGCAGGTTATTACGGGTGTAGAACCAATATAGCTGTCTCGCAAAATGCGCTCAAGAAAAAGTAAAGACCAATTAGTGAAATAAAAGAACTGCTCCGTTCAAATCAAACTTCAGATAAGTCGCAAGTCTGAGACATATACAGAAGATGCGCAGGACATTTTTTCGAAGATGCTCGTGTCCTTGATAGACAAAACCCAATGAATCCAACAGACAGTAAGGCCAAGAGAAGCATAGACGCAATTATTCGTTTTCTTTTGACTGTAAAGTTGCAGTTATGACGTAAATTAAGATGAATTAAAGCCGACGAAAAAGCACCCATCCCGTCGGTGGGATCACGAACAGGAAACAGACTCTTCACCGCAGTAACCTATTTACATAGTGATGAAGGTGTGAGGGTGAAATTATCCAGCCAGAGATGTTTGCTTCAACTTTTAAATTGAACAGGAAGCTGAAATCAAGTGAAGATTAAAGTTCGTGGATAAGAAATTTGAACGCTACGTGTTATAAGAGCTCAATTTTCACAAACACAGGTATTGTTGTCAGCTTTATTATGGAATTAAAAGGAGTGCCGTAAATAGCACTGATTTTCGATGCATTCTCAACAGGCAAAAAGTAACGTGTACATATTTATACGTGCCTATCTCGGAGAAGACGGAATCGCTGTAAAGGAACCAATATAACGCATTTAGTATAATTAGTTACGGTGCTAAGTGTGCGATACTTAATCACGTCGCCTGTCGCAAAGATGACATAGAATAATGTTATACGGGCCTTCATGAAAACTGGAAAAGTGATTGCGAAAAATATGGGCAGCTCTAATCATTTGTACTTACAACAAATAGTAAAATTCTAGATATATTCGAAGGAAATAAACTGTTAACCGCATTTATTCTCATAAAAAGCAGGCTTTAGCAAAAGGACTTTGAAGAAAAAGTGGCGTTCTGAATAATCCTAAGGTTAATAATATCTTGGTCAGTCTAATAAACTCAGAAAAGTATTATGTGCAATTAAAACGAATCGTCAATAGGACAGCTGATGTAAGTAGACTGCAAGAAAAGGATTGAAAGGAGTAAACTAGGTCTTACGTAAAACGACACTGAAACGATAAAACTGCGATTCTGAAAAATCCAAGCGGGTAACAGTTAGATATACAGTGGTAGTGTGAATTTGTTGAAAACACCTCAGCTGCTTTGTTCCTTTTGTTATTAAGGTTTTTCGCAGCTGTCGAAGACTGATGTCATTTTTTGCCGATGAGGAATGGAATTCCGAAGCCGCAGAAACCCTTCGAAGTCCCCAAGGTGTCAGTAAGTGCGCTCGTGTTTCACAATTCCAAAGCTGACTCATGTATATAATGTAGCCCTAATGTAGATAATTTTGCTGGCACCATATATCATTAAAGTCAATTAGATATGCAATTCTATACTATATCTTCTTGCGTCTCCAATGCTTCCGTCGCCTTCTCATTGTCTTCTCAATCCGTTAGTATGCGGTACATCCTAAAGCCACCATTCAGGGGCGTGTTACATAAGTGGAAGGTATCTTACTGAGCTGCAATAAGATTTTTTTTCAGTTACATTAAAGCTGTCATTATTGGCGTTGCTTTAAGAAGTATATATTCCCTTTACAAAAAGATTTGAAAAGTTCCGGCATGGTCACTGTTCTGACAGTGACATACGCATGTATATAAGTTTTCCTCCTGAGTACTAATAGCCTACAAACACATAGCCCACAGAGTCGTAAGCGGCAAAGCCCCCGACCTATGTCGAAAATAAAGAATACACCTACTTGCAACATACAGCCCCTTTCAGGGCCAAATTTGGCAATAATCACACCAGCGATCACGAGGGATGCGGCATAATTTCACACAGTTTCACTAGATGAGCAAGCTTTGAGAAGCGAAATTTCCCAGCGTCCTGTAAATAAAATTGCTTTTCTCATGCTTATCCCTGTGGCCGACAGAAAGGTTTGTCTCCTCTGATGATGAAATCTCATAACTTCGTTGTTCACAAAACAATAAAGTTATCGGCTTTGTTAACTTGTTACAGTCACTTCTGCACATGCGCACAACTCTTCTAAGCTAAGGGGACTATATGAATGATTAGAAGAGTAGGTCTCTTTACACGAAATGGCATTCAATTGCTACTATTTGCTTGAATTGATACTGCTTTAATGAGCTGAAGAGCAGCTGCGAGTGTTTGTGCAATAAAATATTAAATCTGTGTATTCCATTGGGTAATCTTTATAACATAATTTTGCAGCTGGGCAAGTAACCTTGCGCGACTGCTCCTTTGCCTGGGCAAAGGAAAGCTGCAGTGTGGTTGCCCCGGTTCTTCAAAATGTCAGTGTCAACGTGAGCAGCGGCTCCATAGTGGGTATTGTTGGCTCTGTGGGGAGTGGAAAGTCTTCACTCTTGTCCGCAGTCACAGGAGACATGAAGCGCATTGGAGGCACTGTAGCTCTCAAAGTGAGTTTTCAACATGCCTGTGCTCTTTTTAAACCGCCTGTATGTCTATAGCGCTTGCATTCGTCAAAATTTGTTTGTCATCCCTCATCCGTGACTTCACAGCAACATACATACGTGATGCAAACAGTTCGGGATATTGCGGTGCAAACTAAGCAATAGCGATTACTCTAAATTTTACTTATACAATTACAAATGTATAAACAACGCACATATTTCTTCAAAGAGCAAATATTCAACGACCATTTATTGCACCCGCCAGTATTGTGATTTAAAGCGTTGCTTGTGCTCTTGCGCACCACTTTCGCTTAATAACAATATGTAACTACTACTTTCGACAGTGTTTGCGTCTTCACCGTTACTAGAACAATAGGGTGCGTATATGTATTCTTTTGACAAAAGCGTTCAGTACATAACCATCCCGACAAAAGAATTATATATCTTAAACTTATTCAACTAATCTGCTGCAAGCCTTCGAGTAATCTTCGCAATAAATATTCCCACTCAAGTTTCTCACCACCTTGTAGAAAAAAACTAGTACAATTTCTGAGTTCTATGAATAGTCTGAATGCTCATCACGGGACACATGCGCAGGGCACGATTGGTGTTGTATGCCAAAGGCCACACGTGTTCAACATGACCATAAGAGACAACATAATATTTGGTGGCAACGTCGATGAGTCGTACTACTGGAAAGTACTGGAAGCTTGTCAAATAATTCGGGACATCGAGAGATTTCCGGCTGGTGACATGACTGAAGCCGGAGAGAAGGTAAGCTGACGGCGAACAAGTATGTGCCTATACTCTTAATCACGCTCCGCTTAACATGCTAGATATAGCCAGGAACAGGACGTTTTTCGACTGGTTTCCTGCATATAGCCAACATTTAACCAGGACCTGATTAGGAGTGTATTGCGCGAAGGAAAGTAACGAATTACGCGTCTCAGTCACAGTAGTTGCACGTGGATTATTGATATCGAGGTAGACTTCACGCTGAAAAAAGGTGAAATGTAACAGAACGTTTCTTTTTTCTGAAACCACTTTCACAAACCAGGGCGTTTGCAATATATGGGCAGAACTTTTGACATTCAATTGTGTTCGAATAAGGCTAGGATTACACCAAGCAAATGTAGATATCATATGACAACATGATTTCACAACACCGTGATAATTTTTTTCAAAAATGTCACGGGATCAGTCTTGCCAGTGGCCCAAGACTAATCAAGTGGGAATGGGGCGTTCAATTAATATCGTCACTGAGGCCCACTCCCGCAAAGTGCAAATTGAGAAAACGTGCAAGCAACGATCCGATCAACGCCTTTCTTTCAAGCGGCTCTTTTTCTGTTCTAAGGTGCTCATGTAGCACACACGCAATCAATGTACAATATGAATCCAAATTTTCAACACTTTATGCTATAAAGTAATAATTTTGTCCCGGTATCTCAGAAATGGTTTTCCTTGACCAGCTTGTTTTTTTTTATGGCTATCATAAAGGTGACGCTCTATATGACCGCGCCAATTTATTATTTCAAGCTGCGAAACAGTATCTAGATCTTTAAATGTGTAGGAAAACGTAGAGTTAGAGAATTCGTCAAGACTAACAAGCTTTTCCAGTTTTTTTATGTCTTTATTGCATTGTTATCGAAGCCTCGTCTTCATTTGTTAAGTACACTTCCCCACGGTAGTTGACGAGGCTACAGGAACTAATTAAGTGAATACTCCTCTTATATGAAATAGCGACTCTACTTTTTGGTGTCTACAGAGAGCGTACTCCCACGGAAATGGACTTAGCCACATCATCTCCACTTCCCTAAACTCTTTGCTACTTGTATCAACAGTTTCTCACCCCTATTTATAACGCAGACAGCCATCAATGCGTACTAAAACTTGGAGCAGTATACGGGAACAAGTGTCTAACATTCCTCGTTAGCGTCATGGTCTTCTCTAACCAAGATAACTGAAAAAGAGCGAATCGCTAAACAAAGAATTTCTGCGCTTTACTTTAGTTGAGTACAATTAGTCGATAAGCGTGCACTCGATTAGCACAAATACAGCAAGCTCTTTTTACGCTGATTTAAAATGGAAGCAATACCAAACATACGTTCCCTGGTGCGTCTACATTCGTTTGTTCGCTAGTCATTTACGTTTGGTTTCGCTTTCATTCCAACTGCTGATTGCTATTTTGTTGGTGTGGTGGTGGAGTTGATACACCAGGTGGGACTAGTCCTGGCATACACGGCCGTCAAACTTTCCATCTGAGCAATAATTACGTTGTTAGCAGTTGATGTCACCACACGTTCAATAACATTGTCTTTAGAAGAAAAGCAATGAGAAATCGTTACTCTCTCGTACTCAATACCACAGACCTTTCAGAAAACACGACGTCTGGGAAAGGCCGTCAAGAAAATTGTCTGCAACAGCAAAAGGCCCTTCAGTGATTGCAACCCAACAATTCTTTGTTGCTGGCTTCTTTGAAATGGAACCTATATTGCTACATCTTTTATTCTGTGCAGGGTGAAATGCTGAGTGGAGGCCAAAAGCAAAGGGTGGCCTTAGCCCGGGCGCTCTACTCAAAAAGCGACATTTACCTTCTGGATGATGCCACCAGCTCTCAAGATCCCCGCGTTGCTCGTAATATCCTTGACCGTGTCATTGGGCCGCATGGTCTGCTCGGAACAAAGGTGATAGAAGAATTTCTCTTAGACAAAATACACATATAATATTAAAAATATTAATTGCACATCCCTAAATATTGCACATAATTTGGTCCGACACCGACATAGAAGAAGTAAACAAGTATGTAACAGAAAAACTTAAACACACAGTACCGAACACTTGCAGTCCTGATTGAAATTCTTCGTCGCAGAGAGCGATCAATGTCCCACTAATGTGGCAGTCATCTTTCATTAAAATCTGGGAGTTTGTAATGGCATTACGGGGTAGCTGTTGACTATGACGAGACAGAACGGTCGTGTCAAAAAACGACAGCTACCTACTGTCGCACTGGGCCGCATTTTCCTTCTTACTGAACTAAAAATAGGTGTATAAGTTGTGGCTGTCATTTTCTGGCGAGAGCTATCCCTTTCCGCTTATTGGAAGTGTAAAAAACACGGAAAAAAACTCACAGGGTCCCCCTTGCAATTGTCTAAGACAACTGGAAGGCGAAAATCATGTCTGAACACCTAAATAGCGCAACTTCAGGGACGAAAGACAGGTGAATGCTCTGAAGCATCGTCCCTGAAGTTGCGCCATTTAGCTGTTCAAATGGAGTATCAACTAGCCCAAACACGCACCTTGCTAAGCAAATCATGGCCTTTTTTTTCTTCTCAGTCCATAAATTGATCATCCACCGCTTCTTCAAAAAGTTTTCTGCACCTAACGCTGTTTTGCACTCCGTGATTGGCGAATATTTGAGAAAGCGACAATGTCTTGTGATGACACAACATGTGACGTCACGTGACGTCCTATTGGTGTCATCACGACGTCACAATTTTGATGACATGTGACGTCATCACGTGATGATTTCTTTGCATGACTCGTATTTGCGCGGACGCCGACAGGTCAGTTGTGGTGTTTGATGTGGCATCTAAGGCTTTCGCCGTAATACAGTTTAAGCAATGGCATTAATAAACTCGCCCATGCAAGTGTTCTATTTCGAGACCTTATAATATATGATGTACTTGATCGCTAGCAAATTTCTAAATCGATGTTAGTTAGCGTTGAATCTATATTCCACATAATAGAATACCACAGTAAACACAAGCTCACTCATCGCTTTTTATCTCCATTACTGACTCTGCATCTGCTGCTGGACTCCAGACACGTCTCTTCGTAACCAACAACACCTGGCTGCCGTTCAGTCCAGACCAGTGGGTGCTTATGCATAACAGGACCGCAGTGCTTTTCGATGACCTGAGCGAGCTGAAGCAGCATCCGGGGGCACCGACGGAACTGTTCAAAGAACCGAACGGTAAACGTGTCCGTCAAGTCAGGACAGAAGAAAGGCAAGGAAAAATGTTAAAGATTTTTTTAAACATATACATACGTGTTTCTTGCATTTAAGAAAAGAAATGCTTATCGGCGTGCAAGTGTTTCGCGCAAGAAAACTTTTGAAACAAATTTACCAATGTATAGCTAAAAAACACCTTTGACGTTTACATCCGCGTCGTAGTTTGTGGTTATAATGAATTTTCCTAAATTATTCTGTAACTTTAGGCCCCTGGGTATACATCAGTTTTTCGCAGTTTATGACGACACATATATGCGATTTTCGCGCGTTTCTTGCAATTTCTTCAGTTGTTTTCATTCTGTAGAAAGAGCTTGTCATATAAACCATGACGTACCTGGTATGCATGTCATAATATTTATGTTACGACCTGTCATTTGGGCTTTTTAAGCGCTAATAACATAGCATGCTGATTTTAGTGTACATTAAGAAAAGGTGGTGTGAAACTTTCAAATTGAGTATGGCTGTACGGCACTGGTACTAAAAGCCTTGGCTACAAAATTGGCAAGCAATTTTAAAGGTAGGCGCAGCTGGCATTGGAGCTCAAACTGGTTTTAAGTTGTATTTGGTGTTTGTCATTTTTTGTTCGTGTTCTCTACACATGTAGTTTTTTCTTAAAATCTACTATCGGCAGATCATTGCAATTTCGTACAAAAGTGGCTACCAACGCTTTACAGAAGTGGAACTAAAATTGTGAGCGTTCAAAAAAACCTACATTGGTGATGTTTCTTTGAGTAGGTCGATGTATTGAAATTGACACTTATGAATGTTTTTTATACTAGCACACACAAATGTACATTGGCTACTAATATTAGTTTCAATTATGCAAATGCAAATAATAACACTTGAGAAGTCATGTTTGCTTGTGCCCCATAGTTCCCGAGAAGGATGCAGAAAACTCGAAAAATGTTGTTTTTGGATAAGCGCTGAGACCACGTAGAGGTACACCCACATTTCCTGTCAACGTGTCGAAAAAAAGTGACCAGAAATATTTTTAAACCTCTAGTACCAAAGTGCAAATAATTTTCCGAAAGACAAAGAAATCCCCTATCAAAAGATTGCAAAATCACATTTTGGGATTTTTGACCGAAGTCTCACCCTATCTTAATGAAATGGCCGCGAGAGCATTTAGACCGTGTGAAGTAAATCTCGAGGTACATCATGTGCACGACGTATTTTAATGCTACGATCTGTCATATATGCTTCTCATATACTCATTACCTACCGTGTCAATTTTACTAAACATTGAGTTAATGAAAGGCCGCGAAAGCACCACGAAGACGTAGATAGATAGATAGATAGATAGATAGATAGATAGATAGATAGATAGATAGATAGATAGATAGATAGATAGATAGATAGATAGATAGATAGATAGATAGATAGATAGATAGATAGATAGATAGATAGATAGATAGATAGATAGATAGATAGATAGATAGATAGATAGATAGATAGATAGAGCTGAAATTATCTTTGGTTCGCCAATAAACGTGTCGCATTTAGATATTTATTTCTCAGGAAGACTTGCGCTCAGGAACGTGTTCAAAAAAAAAATGCCAGTCAACACAAGAATGTTGGTGACACAGTGGTTATATCTCAGGAACTAAGCGACAGATTACATAAATTTAAAATGGCCAAGGAATTTGCACTCACGCTCCTTCACACCCATTTCACTAATTGTTAAATTGCGATAATAAATCGAACGAGGTTCCTATGCCATGCGGTTTTCAATCATAGATCTACAGAGCGACCAAAAATACAATTAGGCGAAAAAAAGAGCCATAACGCTTGAACAAATGAACAAAATGAGCCACGCTTTAAAGTATTCAAAATAAGTCATTTCTGTATAACAGTTGTAACCTTTAGTTGTGATGTGCCTACTTTGAGCTTTGATACTGGTGTGAAGATTCTTCTGGACTTGTTTTGAAATAGCGGTGACATATTCTCTAGAAATTGTTTCCCGGAATATGTCATTCCGGAGCAGATTTCAGCGATTCAATGAATTTCGGCTTCAGTGCCGTTCATCGATGCTGCCTGTCTCTAGAAACCTCTTGACGACGCGATGGACTTGAGCACGCTGCAATAGAAGCATATCCGTTATGCCTCAAATTGTTATCTGCTTGAGGTGGACAACGATCGGGCGGTGCAACTCTTCAGAAACCATTTTTCGTTAAAAAAGATGCGGCACATATAACAGTAAACATGTCAGTTTTGTATAAAAAGAGCAATGAATAATTTCAATACTCGCTGTGCTAAAAGGTGTCAACAACATATAACAAAATCACAGCGTCTCTTTTCCAATCACCTAAGATGGCTCGAAGGCGAAAGCCATCTTGTTTTTCTTGCCCACTGCAACATGGCCACTACGACATAATTCTTCCTTTGGCGAAATGGCGAAGTACCCACTACGCGTCCGTAAAGGCAACACGCGCCCCAGCGCAGCTGCACACTTTGCCCATGGTGTCCTGTTGCTGCTGTTAATGATGACCAATTATGCCCATGCTCTTTGCAATTGGTGGGCCTTTAAACCAACCACTCGTTGCGCAATGCGCATGTTTTGACGCTAGGTGCTATTCTACGCTTCTGCCACCCAACACTGCATGCGTTAAGGAGCCTCCTCGCGCTACATGACATTAGTGTAGGGTTCCTTTTACAAATTAGTTTCAAGCAGTGGCCTCGCTCTGTGGTAGAGCACCTGCTTGCCACGCAAAAGTCGTCGGTTATATTCCCACTTGAACCGAAGAGTTTTATTATTTATTTATTTGTATGTCTTTCAAATTTTCACTGACGGACAATGCCGCTTTTTCACTGACAACCAACAACGCCGGCAGCGACGCCGGAATTTCCGTGACACGACCTTTTTAAAGTTATCACGCCAAAGAGGTCTTTTTTAATGCTATCGCGGTAAAAAACCTTTCGTGACAGCAGGTCTGCAAGAAAAAGGTGGTAATTTTTTTGCTACATGCACCTGTGCTTTTTGGCATTAAACGAAAGCGGAAGATGAAATACTTTCGGGCAGTACGCTGGCTACTTTTGTCTTGCCAGTAGCTATATAAATATTGAGGTTTTCCAATAATATTTTATGGAGTTTTGCGTCGCAAAACCACGATACAGGTACGATTATCAAGGACACCGTAGTGGATGGCTTCGGAAATTTTTATCATCTGGTGTTCGTTAACGCGGACCTAAATCTATGTTCATGGGCCTCAAGCACTTCGCCCCCATCGAAATGCAGCCGCGACGGCCGGGGCGACCTTCGGGCCAGCAGTCGAGCACCACATCCACTAGAACACAAAGTGAAATTGTTAACGCACCCACTTGACGGGACTGTATATACTCACCTCTCCAACTCACCATCGTCCTTCACCACTCTTTTTCCTCCCCTTTCCCTCCCCCGGTGTAGAGTAGCAGGCAGGGTTGCCACTGACTTTCGAGTGAATGTCGCCAAACGACGCGCAAAAAGTCGCCAAAAGTCGCCATTTTTTTACAAATTTCGCCAAAAAAGTCGCCATTCTAGATATAAACGACATACCTTGCAATAAAAATTTCCACTCACGTATAGAACCGTAGAATACAGTGCCATCTAAGACCCTTAAATTATATAGACGTTTCTCAATGCCAGTCATATCGCCCGCTTCACCATGGGAGTGCATGGTGCTGCTTCTCCGACTAGCCGCAAGATGTGCGTGGTGGCGTAAGGGTGAATGAAGAAAACGCTCATGATATCCTTCCATCCCCGTCCGCTCGTCTCAAAGGTAAAAGTATGGTAAAGCTTGGACGAAAACCGTGAAAGCGTTGTTTGCAGACAGCTTTACGCAGCCTTATATGAATTATAAGGATTAAGAGGTTTAATGAAGGTAAGACGACATAATTCTTGCACCACCGATCATTAGTGAGTCTTACACCTTTTAAGTGTGTAATATGATAAAGGACGCCACCGACCCTTTTTATAGTCACTTATATCTACGCGTGTCAATCCGACGCATTATTAATGAACAGGTAGACAATGTAAAATGTTATATAGCAATTGTTGTCATTGCACACGCTCACCGAGAACAGTGGACAATGCCTCAATAAATATTTTTAACTGCACAAGTAGCCGCGTATCCGCCTCTCTTCACTATTGCAAAACAGTCTTTACGAGCTAAATTGGGGGTACTGCAAAAGTGAATAAGTCGCCAAGCTATTCAGTAAAGTTTGGGCTTTGGCGGAACAAATAGTCAGAACATGCGGCCAACCTGTTGTCTATAGCCCCTTCAGAAGCGAAACTTTAGAGAAGCTTAAAGCACCTAAAGCCATAAACTTATAATCAAACACTGCCCCCTCGCGGCTTGCAAGGCAGTCCGCTCACTTACATTTTGCTAGAATGTCGCTGGAGGACGTTCCAGTACCTCCTGCATCAAAATGAATTGAGATACAGAGGAGTTACAGGATGGACATACCGAATGACGCGTAATGTGCACAATTCTAGTCGTGAGTCTAAAGCCATGAAAAATACGGAGAATGTTACCGCTCATTCGTTGGGAAGACACAGAGCTTAGGATGCATAACTCAGTGGAGACCTAAGCCGAAAAACGCCAAAAATTCGCCATGTCGCCATTCATAATTTTAGGTCGCCACGGGCCTCTCAAATTCGCCAATTTGGCGAAAAGTAGCCACCATTGGCAACCCTGGTAGCAGGCTAGCGCATGCTATTGCTTAGGCCGACCTCTCTGCCTTTCTGTAAATAAACCTCTCTCTCTATTAACGCTGTCACGTTAATAGAGAGAGTGAAAAGTCTGAATAGATGCAAATAAATAAAATATAAAAAAATTTGGTTCGAGTGGAAACTTTACCAAGGCCGTGACAAGGGGGCGTTCTACTACTGAGCCACGCCAGTGCTTGAAACCGTTTCGAAAGAGAACCTACACGGATGTCACGCAATGCGAGTAGTCGCTTTAACTCGTGTAATATTCCGTGGCAGAAACGTAGAACCGCACCAGTGTTTAAAACATGTGAATTGCGCAGCGAGTGGTTGGTTTAAAGGCTCGTAAACTACAAAGCGCACGGGCAAATTAATAATCATTACCGGCACCGCCATCAACCAAGTGTACAGCTGCGCGGGTGCGCCTGTTGCCGTACGGACACGAAGTGGTTACTTTGTCAATTCGCAGAAGGAAGAATTACGTAGTAATGGACACTTCGCAGCTGTGCTTGCATTAGGAATTCTCGCATAGTCTGAAACAGCGAATGTTACGCGCACAGACGTTTCCTTTCCTTGCGGCACGGTGAATACCGGGAAGAAAAGCCAGGCTAGCCGTCCAATAAATTTTCTTGCACCCTCTCAAGCGCCCTCTAAATTTTATTGCTTCTTATGTAGTGACCACTTCGACATTTTTTGTCGGGAGTTAAGGGCTGAACTGATGTATGTCGTTGTTTTTATTTCTTCTTCAGAAAGAAAGAGGCGAAAAAGGACTCTGCCAAGCAGGCAGTAGCAGTTGTTAGAGAAGAGGGTCTGTCAACTAACAAGGTAACGTCTTCATTCGTTTAAGATTGAAAACGCTGTATTTGCTGGTATGCGAAATGAAATTCAAACTTTATTGTGTAATCCATTGCAGCGCTTTAAAAGTTCTCTAAATTTTGAGTAGTCGGCAGAAGTGAAACGTCAGATATCCCAGATGATTCACGTTTGCCATCAGTATATCACTTATCAGTATATCAAATTCTCTAAATTTTGAGTGGTCGACAGAAGTGGCGCGTCAGGAGATACGTCAGAAATCACAGATGATTCACTTTTGTCATCAGTATATCCCTTATCAATATATCACGGTCTGGCAGACTTCACTTGTCCGCACAATGAACAATATTGGCGTAGTGGGTGCTTCCCAACTTCACAAAAATTATGATTTGTGGCGTAGTATATATACGCTGCTAGTGTACTTGCCCGACGAGAGATTATAACGGGCTCTAGAAATGCCACTCTCCCTGCTTTCGCTGTGACAGCGCTACGCTTTCCGCGCAGGTCTGCCGTTTCTCCAAAGTAAATTTCTCTAAATTATGAGTGGTCGACAGAAGTGATGCGGCAGGAGATACGCCAGAAATCACAGACGCTTCACGGTTTTTCATCAGTATATTGCCACGCACGCTTCTTTTGCTATTTTCATGTAACCAACCCGTTCCACGTGTAGCCACTGCTTTACGCGCACGACGTCATAATGTCGAACTTTCCCGATCATTTTACATACTCTGATAAGCTTGAGCGTGCAACGCGAACAGCAGAGTTTATTCTGGAACTAACGCAGCCATCAGCGATAACGCTGGAATCTTCAATGCAACATGTACAATGGGCGACGCGCCTTTCCGCTGATCAGATTATTCGCCGACCGACGACTCTATGCGCTGATATCTTTGCACTTTGAGTGTCATTCTTTTACTCGGTACAATTAGCTCAATAAACAGTTTTATTCTTACCGACTGCGATTGATTTCTTTACCAACACAACCACGTGATATCTTGCTATGTCCCGTTCTATAGCGAAGAATGAAGCATAGTTTCCATATTGGCCAGAAAAAAAGTGCAATATTTGGTTGCCTACAGAGAGCATAACTAAATAATAGGTTGAGCTGCGCTACTAAGGAATCTATAAGTCTTCAGCAGGCTCAGACGTCTTGAAGCAAGGTCTGAGTACGGGCTAGTTGGTATTCCATTTCAAATTGTGATTACAGCGCAGGGGAAGACATTAGACAAAGAGACCAAGAAACACGATCGGTGACTTCCAAGTAACGTTTTATTGTGAAGAACAAGCAATATATGAAAAACGACACGTGCGATAAAGGACACCAACCTCCGGAACACGAAGCCTACATGAGCAAGCAATCTAAAACAACAAAGCAGCAACAGCTCTTTCAAGAAGAACAAGAGTGCATGTGTGGGTGCAAGAAAGACGTCTTGCCTTACTACATGTGATTTTCATATAGTCAGTGAAAAGTTATGTCAAAATATTTTGGAGACACTGACTACTGCAACAGTCATATTGTACGACCCTTCCTTTATTGCGCTTATCATAGGACGCTTGCGGATGCTAGAAGTGATTATTCTTTCCGAATTTTATTCTTTTCTGCCGAATATTTTGAATCATACAACAATTGTCTTCGTTATTGACATTCTTTTCCGTCCTTTCCATGACATCGTGTATATTTAACGCTATAGTGGTAAAGAGCTCGTTTCGCAGAAATTCCAGCGTCGGTGTCGGGGTCGGCGGCGGCGTCTGTGGTTGTGAGTAAAAATCAGCGGTTTCCGTGAGCGAAAAAACTTAGGTAGATGCAAACAAAGAAATATTAAAAAACCTTTCGTTCGAGTGCGACCGAGGATTCGTACCTAAGACCCGTCGCTCGTTGGCGCGATGCGTTTAGCCACTCGGCCATCACGCATACATCCTCTAGTATACCAATGCGTGCTATTTATATACACTATTTACCGTTGGTGGTACGTATATCTGGGATGTTCTTCAACGGCTTGACTATCCCCTGCGAGATAGCGCAAAGGGCACACAGGAGCACTCTTAAATGTCATCGCCCCGTCCTGTGGCGGTGTTTCATCGCGCCGCATGCATGAATATTGGATCAGGAGAGCGTCCGCGCTTTGGCTTTTCTTGTGGCTTCATTTAACTCTCTGCCGAGAAGCGAAGCCAAGCTTGCGATTGGTGAGGTGATCCGAACATGGTCCGATTACGCTAACCCGTTCTTCTCTTGAAAGCGAAGCTCAAGCGTCCTCCAAGTTTTTAATTTTTCATTTCATTATGCAGGGACTTCTAAGTATTTCAATGGCCTACATAAAACACTCAGGCGCCTGGACAGTGCTGGCATTCTTGTGCTTCGTCTTAAGCGCGGCGTTGACTGCCGGGCAACTGATATGCATCAAAGCATGGGCGACACTCAAGATTCGCGAAAGCAACATAAGCCGTTCCAGCCAAGACATCATAATGTGGCTTGCTTTGGCCTGCATTGGAGATGGTAAGTCGAAGGAGTATTGATACGTCATGGACTACGTGCAGTAATGTAGTGTACATTTGCGCAGAGACACCGCTGGTGATGCGCTTTATATGACTCACTTATGCAGAAGCCTCATGAACGATGGATTTTCTGGTTTCAGATAACACTACCACTAAGCACATTATTAAGCACGATCGTCAGGCCCTTCAAGCGTACACTATCTTCTTGTATCCGTAAGAGGTGCTTACATAAAACTGTGCAGCTACGGTAAGAGAGAGAAGCGAGAGAAAACTCGTTATTTAAGTACAGATAATGCTGCCCGCGTTTGTAAATGGGCCTACAGGCTGCTCTGTATAAGGAGCGGTATTGAGGACAGAAACGACGCTGTAACGGAAGATTAGCAAAACAAAACTTAAAATAATGAAAATATGTTGTCGTGGTATGTATAGGTTGTGATGCAGGCCGTGGTATGTACGCTAAACGTAGCGTTTGTGATGAAGGGCCGTTTAGAGCTTGTCAATTAAGCTAATCTCTTCGAGCAGTAAGAAAATAAGTTCACAAACTTGATGTTGCTTTGAAGAAAAAGATAAAGGACTAGGTATTTTCCCCATATGTTGTGGTACTTGCGAAGTTGGACATACTGTCCTGCAAACACAAGTTCTTTCTTCTCTGTCTGGCGGGCACTCTAGCATATGTGTGGCGCTGTTTTCAACGCAGAAGTTGTCACAATATAGGTTATTAGTCAAGCCAAGACAATACGTGTTGCTGTTCGTGAACGTGGCTCTGAGGGGAAGTCATTGACAGAGTTTCTGATGGTGACGAGGAAGGCGATGCGAATGCCTCGGTTTCAAATTGGTGCATATTAAACATTCAAAGTGGCCTAGAGGTGAAAGGTTCCATAATCGATGCCCCTCCAAGGGGGCGTACTTCTGACCAAGTAGGAGTAAATCCCCCAAATCACCATTGGTTCACTAAAAGAGAGAGAGGTAAAGGTATAAAAAGAAAGAGAGAGCGAAAAGTAGAAAGAACTAATGGGAATAAAGACATAGAAAGATAGAAAGGCTCGGCGCGACTACTGCGAAGCTGCCGTACTAGAAAACGGGAAAGGCAACGGCGGCGGCGAGAAGAGGCCGAAGCCATGGAAGCCCTACGCCAACGATGACATCCCCGTATACCTATCAGATGTGCGAACGCTCGGTTCTGTAGTTCGTGACTAATCTAGCTAAAGCCTAGCAATAGCCAAGAAGCAACCAGATTATACTTTAAAATTGTTCAGTTTCGTTGTATCAAGGCTTGCGCGAATAAGTGAAAGGTTCGCCAAATGTTTTGGCGGCCAACGATATTAGCTGCAGCATCGGCAGGCTGTAGCACCGAATATCCTCGACGTAAACAAAATTTAGCTGAAGATTGCCATTTGTCCCCTACCTATTTTTTGTCTTATGTTACTTCTGCGAAAGCCGCGTTTCATCATGCCTATAACCAAAGTGACCACTTGAGTATCTCGATTACCCGCAGTCCTTCTGATGGCGCTTTCTCTCCCACATTTTAAAATGACATTTACGCACCGCTGCCTATATCACTATAAACTACCTTCTGTGAGTGGAAACCTTCGTAAATCGACCCAATTTCTTTAGGAGCTGGCTCGGCACAGGTTCTTAAGCTAGGGTAATGTCCCGCGTCGTAAGCGGAGTGCTGGGCAGTATCGAAGATATATGTATCTTAGATACTATCTTAGATATTCTTTGAGGATCTTGTATCTGTATCGCGATACGTCTCGCAAGATGTGTATCAGTATCTGTATTTCCGATACATTGAAGAATGTATCGTGTATCTTAAGATACAAGATACTGCAATCGCACTTTCACCGTGCGAAAGAATAAACGTTGGCTGAACGCCGTTTCTCAAGCTGATACTGCTGCCACTAAGTCACCAGAATAAAACTAAAGGCGTGCAATTATTTTATCTTTCCACCAGAGTTTTCCAGCGAGGATAGGCGATCAGCTGTTTGCGTCCCTATTGGTGGAGCAGAGTCACCTGGTGGCGCTCGCGTTGTCTCGATAGACAAACGCGCGAAGGTACGCCGAGCCGACCTTTTGTTTTATCGTTTTTTTAACACGAAAGTGTTTTATGCCGGGGTCCACCAAGACTTCAGTGACGTATTTCCGACAGGGAAATGGCGTCGAAAAATTTACACGATCAGATGGGAAAGACGAAAACGTTCCGTCAACGGGCATCGCACCCACGATCGCTCGGTCCGCAGCAACCGATGCAGGGCACGCTATCCACTGCGCCACGGTCACAGACTCTAGAGGCTTTACAAACGCGCCTTTTATATCTACCACTCTCCCGGTCGGCGGGTTGGTGTTGCCCTCTGGGAGCAGTAAAAGAATTCGTCATTACTATGGCCTCCGCGATTAGCACCTGCAACGCGTTACACGTCCATCCCATTCGGCGCGTTTTCAATAGAAGTTCAGTTTTGTCAATGCCTTAACACACCGCGAGGTGGCGATCTTAGCCCAAGCGCCGTAAAAGCGTCGGCATCGCTCTCGGCATCACGCTAATCCAAACCATAAATAGCTCTGCGACGCGCGCCTGAATCACCTGGCTGTAACACCCCGTTTCCCGATCACGCGCTCGCCCCGAGAAAATTCGCGGCCGGGCTACCGGGGCGACACGACGCGCTTTACGTTTCTCTCTAGTCCGGCCGTGGTGTTCAATTACATTTTAACTGCCGCGGGATGGCGACCAAGTTCTGCGTCCAATATGCGACACTCTTCTGGATATCACGCCTCGTTCTCTGATTACGCTTTCACCGTTAACTATTACAGCTATCACAAGGATTTGTTTAATCATCTAACATGGACGTTAGCCGTCGGGATGGAGGTGTAAGCCAACCATAAAAGTGGGTGCATCCACGTTAAACGTTGCTATAGCTGGCAGAGATCAATGTACATTGTGCAAACTCTCATATCAATCTACAGTAACATTCAGTTCTGAAAGGGCACGCTTTACTTTCGTGTTATTCCGATTCCTATGACGGAGGGATCAACCATCTTTTTTTCTTTTTAGTCGTGTCAGTGCCGTGACCCTTGGCACTTAGCAACTGTCCTGTGCCGCGTACTCGAATGCGCGCGGCGTCTCTCACACGCATTCTGATGCCGCTGTAGTGCCATAATCGAAGTTTGTTTTGCGTGGTGCTTCGTTACGAAGCCTGAAGAATGCAAGAATGGGGGGTTGCTTTGCGTCTCGTGGCTTTCACACAAAGGTGATTTGAAGGATATCTTATATGTAAGTTTGACCTACATGCGAGGAGATTAACTGATATGCAAATAATATTCCAACAGCTATAGCACCACCGGTACCGATGCTGGATCTAAGAGAATTAACATTCACATAACAAGCACTATCTTGGCGTACGTCTCTTTTTCTTTTATTCAAAGAGTCTTTAAAATCATAATTTGATTGTTAGCAGTAGCTATTTCTTAGCTGTCCTTCTTTTACGTCCCATACATTACATACGATTCCATATTGTTTTTTTTTTTGGTCTGCTTACTGCAATACGCTTTTAACGTACTGCCAAGGTAAGCTCTCTGATTTATTCTTGCTTTTAACTGTCTGTGTCATTTCTGCTGCTGTTTACGTACTTATAGTCCACATGAATTTACTTTTATGTAAAGGTGATGTTGAAAGCAAATGTATAACAAACCAGGCCCGCCTGGCGTATACAGTAAAAAAATTCTGCTTACCACTAAGTAAAGTCGCGAAATTGAGTTTCCATTATAATAACACAAATTATTAGGAGCCAGTTTAAATACGTTAGCAAATGTGTTCGAGAACCTTTGTTATACCAAATGCTCTTTTTTTGTCATGAGCGTCCGCACCAGGCGTTTTATGCTATTTTCCAAGGGCACTGAATTTAATTCTCATATCTATGAGAGGTTATCCGCCGCGGTGGTCTCGTCGTTATGGTGCTTCACTGCTGACCCGGAGGTCGCGGCGGCCGCATTCCGATGGAAGGAAAATGCTAGAGGCCCGTGTGAATATATTTAGGTCTTAGAACCCGAGGTAGTCAACATTTCTGGAGCCCTCCATTACAGCGTCTCGCATAATCATATCGTGGTTTTGGGACGTCAAACGCAACAATTATTATTAGCACTTGGGGGTGCTGCCTGTATCGTGTTTTATGTTTATTCGCCGTGCTTGATACGCAACCGCTTTTCTATTTCGCTTAGATGTTTTTGTTTTTCTTGCTCAGGCTTTCCTAAATTCTTTGACTGGTACTAATCACCAGGTAATCGGATCTGTAAGTGGCATTAGTCTGAATATCGGTGGTGTCCTGTGGCGCTTTGTGCCACTGTACAATACGTCAGAATCGTTTCTAGGTGGCACATGTTCTTGGTGACGTACACCTGTCCGGTGATCCATTACTGCGAAAACCGTAATACGTTTCGGGCAAGGTAGAACTCCACAGGGGTATTTGCATAATCGTGCGAAGGCTTCTTATTGAAGTTCTTATCATTACATGGCAACCCGCTAGCTGGTCGGCAAGCAGAGCAGCGACTCACATCAATTACAAAGGCGACAAGCAAAAACTTCTATCATCGAAGACTATAGAGTGCTGCCATGTAAAGCAGCTAAAGCGATGCTTTAGCTGCTTAACAATGCGTTTCGGAACGAAACTAATATACCTTGAGCAAGAAGTACAACATTTTTGAGATACTCACATACATTCATTCAAATGAAACGATATTGGTCGCAGTTAAAGCATTTTCAAGCGAACATTTTTGTGAATACGTATTTTGTGCTACATTATATAGATATATAATAACAAAGTTGCGAATGTATCGAAGTATCAAGATACAATTGCAAGGTATCGTATCGAATACAATCAGTTTTGTAGTATCTTGTATCTGTATCTAAAATACTTTTAGCCTGACTATATTGTATCGCATCGCGATACAATTTCAAAGTATCTTTGCCCAGCCCTGCGTAAGGGTAACCTTAGTTCCAGAGGCGACCGCTACAGGCACAGCTCGCGCGAAAGAGAAGTCTTCTTCCTCTTCTTCTTAGGGCGCATTGATGGTGATATTAACGGAAGCAAAACCATGAATAGCATAGCCAACTGTAGCATGCGCACGCTCGCGCGAAAGAAAAGTCTTCTTCCTCTTGTTCTTCGAGCGCCTTGATGATGACATTAACGCAGGCAAAACCACATTTCCTTGATTTCCTCGACCACACGTTCGGCCACAGCTGCAAGGTCTGCAACCGCTTGTGGTTTGACAACAACCTGACCACTATCTTTACTATTAAAACGTGTGACGTCTTTATATGACAGTAGAGGAATTTTGTGGAGCATTCACGGATACCCAATTATCTCCGAGCCAGCTCCTCAATCATCATTCACCTCGTGCATATGGCGTGATTTTTTATTTTTGCCGGAGCCCAATAACACGAGGTCCTTAACCTTCCCCCTGGTTTCATCAGGTCTGACCTTTTTCTTCTTATCTAGTCTTCGCTTTTTCTTTTTGTTTCTCTAAATTTTGTGGAAGAGTGAGGGTTGGGGGAGAGTGAGCAAAGCGTAAAGACACATGCAGCTAAGGAAGGCAATGACTGCCTGGACGAAGGCAAGTGCACTTGCCGAAACGTTTGCTCCAGCGACGCTCACTGTTCAACGATTTCTCATCGCTTCAAGCATCCATCTTTCCCTGAAGTTCGGTCTTGTCCTCACCGCGAATTTAACGTACCTCAAAATGGATAGCAAGTTGTACGTTGGTGTAGGCTCACTTTTCAGGGCACATCACTAACATTCCTGATTAATCTCGGTAGCTTAGCATTATTCTTCAAAAACTAATCATATATACTACTCACAGTAGTGGTTGTTGGCTCTTACCGTGCCAACAGGGGAGCAGAAATTTTGTGCTGTGCCTATTATATTTGTTGTGTACATGCCCATTTAGCTCAAATTACTTTTGGAACTGGGAATACTGCTTAATAAAAAAATAACCGTAATTATTTGTTAAAATCTTTCTTTCATGTTCGTAAGTTGATCCTTTCTGAGGCATTATATATTGCTTCCATTTAAAGTTCTATCTGGGACCGAATTTGAATGCGTGATATTATCTGATGCGTCTCATTATCCACACAGTTGTCTTCCGACTGGTCGGAGGGATCCTGCTCGCTCGTGGCACGCGGCACTTTTCCCTCAGCCTGCACGACAAGATGATCCGACACGTGGCCAGCAGCCCGCTGTCGTTCTTCGACGCCACGCCGCGCGGAAGAATAATGAACCGCTTTTCCGTGGACCTTGAAATGAACGACAGCCGCGCATTCGTCGCAATAAAGCAGCTTTACCAGACCCTACTTGCAGTCGTAGCACGGCTCGCCATCATTGGAACGCAAGCGCTTATCGTTTGCATCCTGGCCTGCGGTGCAGAGATTGTACTTATCTTCATAATAGTAAGTCCACTTGTCTTCGTTCACCTCTCATCCCGACTTACGCACTCTGAGTGTAGGGATGTCTATGGAGTACGAGAAAAATATACAGAAGTAATTCTATATACACTATGATTACAGTGGTCAACGACGTTGCTTGCCTTTCAACAATGGATACAGAGGCGCACTTGTTGAGTCACCAGGAAATTCACGATAAGGATATAGTGTAATTTCGCATCGCAGAGGTTAGCCCCACTGTGTAAATACAATCTGTTGCAAAAGTATTCAAAACATTGAGAAAAAAGTAAAAACAAGTTTTTAGAAGATATAAAACAGACCCTTAGGCATGTACTTTGACAGTGATAGTAACCTCGAGGTATTGGTGGTAAGGGGAATCCTAAGTGAAATCCATATGAAATAGTTTTTTCTTTAGTACAAAAGTAAAGGAAGCTTATATAATTCACAGTGTGCTTCATTGCATTTTGATTTCTCTAAAGAGCTCCCGTGGTGGTTATATAAAGGGAAGTAGACAATGTGATGTGATCGTCGCAATTATTCAGCGAATTTAAGCTTGATGCTCCATGCAAGAAGCTTTAAGGGCAAGTGGTGGTGCCATTGTATGACAAAGATCATTCCGGTCAATAGATACTACGGCGAAAAGGGGAACAGAATATGTTCTAGTATGGGCACTTGGTCGAGCAACCTGTAGTAGTTGATCAGTGGAAGAGGATATGTTATCTTGAAGAAGGCAGCTCAAAAAGACAAAGGCCAAAGAAAAGAGCCACACAAAGAAAGCGCGCTCTGTGATTGTGTACTTGGTCTTTGTGTTTTTACGCTGCCTTCTCCAAGATTCAATACCAACTCGTCCAGCAAACTACCCTTCTGGGGGATGTGTTAGATGCATTTGTAATGTTAGAAACGCGTTTAAGAATGCGGTGAAATAACTTATCAAAGAGACGTACAGTCACATCGATTTTTGCGCTAGGCTACGAAGGATGGCATGCTGGTGGTTGAATAAAAACTATAATGTATCTAGTGGCATGATTTTGGATGGATGCAGCGGTGTTTATGTGTGAATGGCTGCCTGCATCTCGCGCCGCATTCCAGCTTCTTCTTTGTCTCTTCGTCCCTGGGTTGTCTCCAACGGCTTGCTCATGCAAAATGCCTCGTAACAATATATTGCGGATGGGTTTAGATAGAGGATGGGGGCTCGAACTTAAGTATGGCATTAAGCTAATAGTTTCACACGTTTGGTAGGATTAGGTAAGTGCCATTCTTCCCAACTAGATTATTTGGCTGCTGATAATGCGACGTTACCAATTAAGGTGTGTGTTCAAAGATTGTCGTTAGACAAGGTGACATTAAGGTTTGTTTGAGCAGTTGCTGATTCGACAGTGTTATCTATGTTGTAAGGGAGGCAAAATGAGTTTTGACGATGAGTTAAGCGGTTAAACTGGCATTTACTAGGGCTTAGAGACATTAGCAAGCAAAAACGCCTCTTTTGGAAATGTTCGAAGTTTTACATGGCCAGGAGGGCAAACAAAAGTCGTGAGCAATCATGCGAATATTTGTAGATACACGCAAACGTAGCTTCTTCACTCTATAGCCTTAATATCATGATAAGTTAGCGTTAGCCGTAGTGTGTTAGTTATGGTTATGAGTTTTGGCACAATATACAGATATCTCCGTTTGTGCGTTTGCAGCGCTACGTCATCAACGCGACAACACTCAGCAGGCAGTACGAGAGCACCAGGCTCTCGCGAGTGCTGCAGCACCTGACGGAGACCCTCGACTCTGTGGGAATGATTCGCTGCTATCGAGTGATGGACAAATTTTGTGCCCGATACAGGCGACTCATGAATGACTACATAGAAGCCTTCAACGCCTTCATTCTCTCGTACTCCTTCACCAGACTCATAGTGACCGTCTTCGGCGTGCTTGTCATTTTGCTCGCTATGGTCATTGTGGTGGTGCCGAGCAGAGGCGACGTGGAAGCTGCAGCTTCGGTTGGTCTATCCCTTCTATCGGCTTTGACGGTACGTTCTACGCATACAAGTTTTCATTGTGACACCCTTAACTGTCATTTTTAGTAATAACCTTTCTCGAGCCTGAGGTGAGCAGTTATTATTAGGATAACTACAATTTAGCGCACCAATTCTTGCACATAAGAGATGCGAACAGTTGGCTATAGCTTTATGATTTATTTATTTCAAAATACCTCATAGGCTTCAGGTGAGGCATTGTTAGGAGGGCGGTAAAAAAGTAAGCATCCATAATACTTTGAATTCACAATATGCACGAAGATCAGTGTGCACCAGATCACATAATAAGAAGGGTAGTAATAAACTGCGAAAGCTCTACAGAATCCCAACAACGTTGTTACCAACCAATCAATGTCTTAATGAATAATAATAATATCTGGGGTTTAACGTCCCAAAACCAAGATATGAGTGTCTTAATGAAGCAATGGTTGAAAAACGACACTCGTAGTGATAAAGCATATGAGAAAGGATTAATCCGACGACGTATTTTCTGTAGACTGATGTAGTCATACGAAATTGAACTGCTATACAGTAATACGGTTCGCAGAAAGAGAGAGAAAAATAAAAAAAATATAATGAAAAGCGAGACTGCGGTGCCAGTGAAATGCCATTTTGCAAAGAAACGTTACAGTAACAGAAAGAGCACACTGCGATAATGGTAATAAGCTACACTTTGTGGGCAAGATGGCAAGATAACTGGTGAATGCGTCGCAGAATGCATCATTGTATGACAGACGTGCGATGCTATCCGGGAAGAAATTCCAGCATCGGACAGCTTGTGGAAGCGCAGAGCAGTCGAATGCACGTGTAGGTCCGTAAATTCGGGTATAGCTTAAATGATTACGAAACCTGTGTGACGTGGAGTCGCGTCGTTGCAAGCATGTTAGTGTTCGAGACGAATTAATAAATTTGTGAAGCATTGTCAACAAGGCAATGTCACGGCGAGTACTTAAAGATTGCAATGAAAGGTTAGGCTTGATTTGTGTTACACCATGCAGACTGATAGCTGTAATCGTTTCAAATGAAGCGGCTTGCCCTGTTCTTAATTCGCTCTAGAATTTCAATCAAGCATTTCTCGTGAGGGGGACCAAATAAGAGCGCTGTCGGGCTTTGCTGCTTGCCATGTTATTTCAACAGTAAAGAAACTAACACTTTCCTATTTTGGCTTTGTCATGCAAGCTACCCCTTGAACGCAGCAGAAATTGTTGCCCTCATTGTAATGTAACAGAACACGAAGCCGCCCATCTACACGATGGTTAAATTGTATTCTGGAGACTACAGTAAAACATCCACATAAACTTGTAGAACTTGTATTAAAATAAGTATTTGTGGTGTTCCGATATCCCTATATCGAGTTGCCACTGACTTCACGACAACTAACAAAAAGGAGCTATATTGTTTACGGGTGCGCAACACGCAATTCTTGTCGTACGAACAAAGTCAAATTCATGCTACGCAGGCAGCATATGCTTTCAACAAAGGGTAAAGGAATAAATAGCTTACAAATAAGTTTTCTCTCGTTTTTAATTGCATTCTTTCAAAGTCAACGTGTGTAGCTCTGTAACAATCAACATTCTACTCATTTTGATACGGTAAGCTCCCTCAACTTGTTTTGATGGTATGTATTCAGAACATGAGCGGCTATCCTTAGTTCAGCTGCGAAGAAGATGTGGCATCTTATTTTTGCAGTCGCAACATCGTCGAAGTCCCACTTATTTTGAACGTAAGCTCATAGGATGCCTCGATCTACTTGAACGAGGTCGTGTAAGGAATAATATTCGGCGTTCTTCGTGCATTAGCTGTTGAAGCTGAAACAAAGCGCAGTCCAGTGTCATCCCGTACAGTTTTGTATATAGGTGTCGTGAATTAAGAGACGTGCAAGTTGCTTACCCCCAAACTATTGTTATTGGTGGGTAGACTGAACGCACAGAATGATTTAGAGTACAACAGATTAAAGGTCAGTAGTGGCATTGCCACCATGGGCATCGATGCCCAGTATACGTTTTCCATCTTCACATTTTCTTGCACTCGATCGACATAGCCACTTGTTTTACAGCAGAGCTGTTATGATCGAGGTTCGGCATGTGTCGTGGATAGAAAATTATCAGCATCATGAACGGGCACGTGCCCAACGACCGCCCAAGCATTCTGTACAGGTGGTTAACAAGACAAGCTGAAACGTGCCCACCATCTCTGCTGTGACCCAGCCTTCTTGACTTCACGCAAGCGGCGCAAATGTTTTAAGTGATGTTTTTCTTTTCATTACAAAAGAACGCATTTTCATTCAGACGGTACAGAGGAGGAAGCATACATTACTTTTATGGTGAATTGGAATTTTTATAGCTATTTAATTTTAGCAATTGGGTTTTTCAAATAAAATTCCGCTACTACAATTGAGAACTATAGTTGGAGTACAAGAATAGCAGTGGAAAACTAGAAAATGTAGCCGGAATATTGAGCTTCGCATAACTTTGCAAGAAGTTGCCCTCTACATGCGGGTTTTGAGTGTGCTCATATAAATGCAAGAATATACGTGATCTCCTTGTAATTTCTTTCACTTACACGGCACTTCTTTATATTTTCCAACGAAACCTCACGTGGTAATGACTTATTGCCTAAAGTGTCCTGATTAATTTGTATAGTTTAAAGTATCATCACGCAAGATATACCGGCTCTCAAAACGGCTCGATGTTTCTCGAATACGTTTAGTCTTTCAGTCGCCTCGTGAGAAAACCTGAATTGCACTTTACACTAGTTTCAGCAGTGCATTAGAGCCTCTAACATACGTCGCTAATATTTTACTGACAGCAAATTTGCATTTACGAAGTTTTTTTTTAACCTGCTGCTTTTTTAAAGATACCATTTGCCATGACCGGTGTGTTCTTCGTCGTATTCTGGGGCGTCCTATCATTTGTGGCGCTGGAACGGGCACTGGAATACACGGAACTACCACTTGAAGAGGTATGTACACTCAACCTCGATGTCCTTCATGCATGGAAAATTATTCGTTTACTTAGTGTAACTTCGCTTGATGAACAAAACAAGTATGCTGCTTCAGCAAAATTGATTACCACGATTGCTTATCGGCAAGGCCGCTACCTAAGGAAGTTATGTAACCTCTCTGCGTTCTAGCGGAACAACAGAATAGGCATAAAAACATCAAGGAGTGCGTACCGACGCAAGGGCTTTCGATCACGGCCTTGCAGACGTTATTCATGGGTGCTAAACGCGTGCTGTTGTTTTAGGGCGTCCATTCAGATCGCTCTGCGCGTGGCTTATAATGTGCGAATCTGAAGTGCACACAAGGTCAGGACCTGCCTATCTACATCTGCCGTAGATGACTGAGCAGGCTGCACGAACACACAATAGCGCGTCTGCTGAGCACGTGTGGCCACACTACAGTCTACTACATATATACCTTTGCCTTAGCAGAGTGAAACATAAACGTCGACCTAAATTAATGTCAGGTTATGCCAATTTATTCTGTCCTATTACCAAAAACAAGAAATTTCTGAATGGTGTGTGTGCTCCCTGTGCTGCCCGTGATAAAAATTTTGGCCCTCTGAAATATAAACCAGTTGGAAGCCAGCGCTTGTATGTCTCGCCTTATGTGTTCGTCCGTAGATTCTGTGCTGTATTAGACGGCCACATATCCTTGTCGTACTTTCATTCACCATTCACAAAAGCCGCCAAGCTTGCTTCTTTGTCATGTCAACAACTACCGTAGTGTAACGCCTTCAGCATAGTCACTGACGGCACTCGTGAGCGCATAGACCGCCTCGCACGGGTCTCACTGCCCTGCCTTCTTGCCCGGTAGACACCTACACGTTATGTGCAAAACCAATTGCAGCAGACGAAGGTATTGCTGCCGTTAATTAAGCCCTTCAAGAAACGCTCGCTTCACATAGTGTCCAGCATGTGCATTCGTGCTCCAGGATAGTAAATTTTTTGCTTGTTTTATTCGTAGCAGTTTTCGGCAAAACGGTGCTAATCATCCGGGCATTCGCGGCCGCATATAGCGAACGGGGTGCTGTGAAGGGGGAAGAAATTTAATGTGATATACAAGAATAGGTAGTTTGTATTGCCACATGCCCAATTTTGGAGCATCTCGGTGCTGGTGCGTATAGGCAAGCCTAGAACTCGCTTTATGCTTTTGCGCCTTAACGCATCAATTTCTGCCTCTTCCCTTCTGGACTAGTGCAACGCCGAAGCGGCATAATTAATGTGGCTCATGAGAAATGCATGATGGAGCCGAAGGAGATTGCTCTCGCTCAGCCCACCCCTGCGGTTCGAGACAATGAGTATGAGTCTAAGCATGTTTTCCGTCATGGAGGTGATGCCGGCTATAATCCGTGAGTTTCCCCCTTGGACTCTAGCAGTAGTTCCAGGACCCTGATGGTGTCTACCCGGGTATTTTCTGCCCATCCCGTGTGTATAAACTATGGAAATCTGTTCTAAAGGAGTGAGGTTCCTCGGCCCTTGTCGGGGTGTCTGTATACTAATAACTCAGACTTGGCCGATGACAGGCTGAACCGACTAGAATGTTCTCCGTATGTCTAGTGCCTCTTGAAGCGCCTGCTTTACCCCGGCGTCGGACCCTCCCATGCACCACACGGTGATATCATCCGCGTAGAGAGCATGGTTAACCCCGCGCACCGTAGCGAGTCGCTCCAAGAGGCCCTTCAGGGCAATATTGAAAAGTAGAGGAGAGATAACTGCCCCCTGTTGGGTGCTTCTCGCTCCCAAGGTAAATTCCGCGGATTGGATTTGACCAATCCTAATGGTAGCCCTGCGATCTCTGAGAAAGGAACGAACGTATGCGTGGAACCGTTGTCCTAGGCCCATATCCGAAATCGCCTCAAGCACAAACTTGTGCGCGATATTATCAAAAGCTTTGGCCAGGTCTAGAGCTATTATGGCTCTAGTATCCCTGGTGTTGTTGTCAATGATTTTTCTCTTGATAAGGAGCATGACGTCCTGTGTGGATAGTGCAGGTCTGAATCCTACCCTATTCTGTGGAAATAGCTATTTGCTTTCTATGTATTGGGATACTCTTGGGTGAATCGCATTTTCGGCCACCTTGCCCACGCAGGACGTAATCGAGATGGGTCGCATGTTCTCCAGCGCTAGAGATTTGCCTGGCTTTGGGATGAGCGCTACCGAAGCTGCATTCCAGGGTGTGTTCGTCCGTAGCTTTTGCGCTCTATCAGACGGCCACAAATCTATGTAATACTTTCATTCAGCATTCACAAAAGCCGCCGAGCTTGCTTCTTTCTCATGTCGACAACTGCCATGGTGTAACGCCTTCAACGTAGTCACTGACAGCATTCGGGAGCATGTGGACCGCCTCGTGCGGGTCTCACTGCCCTGCCTTCTTGCCCGGTAGACACGTACACGTTATGTGCAAAACCAATTACAGCAGACGAAGGTATTGCTGCAGTTAATTGAACCCTTCAAAGAAAGTTCGCTTCGCATAGTGTCCAGCATGTGCATTCGTGCTCCACTATAGCAGCTTGTGTACTTATTTTATTCGTAGCAGTTTTCCGTAACATAGTGCTAAACATCCAGGCATTCGCGGCCGCATATAATGAACGGGGTGCAGGCAAGCGGGAAGAATTTTATAGTGATACACAAGCATATGTAGTTTGTATTGCCGCATGCATATGCAAACACGATGGTTCCCGCCACATGTGTACAAAACAACACCAAGAGCTAAAGAGAGCCGAGCAAGCATAGTGACGAATATCTAAGATAATAGCTGTTCTGGAGAGTTCCGTTGAATTTATCGACAACCGTTAACAATTAGTGAAAACTTTTGTGCGTTGCCTGAAAGCATCTTTCGTAAGACAGGTTTGTGCATTGAATTTTGGCATTAATTTAGGAAAACAGAAATTCAAGCACTTTTTAAGAAAACTGAAAAACTGATGAACTTTAACGGCTAACGCTGTAAGTGCACAGCACGAAACGTTGAAGCGTCGTAGAAGATGCGCGCTGCAATGGCTCTCCGTTCTCTTCTTTCTATTTTCCTTCAGTATTATGTTAACACAGTACAGCAGCCAGTTCATCTTTGGAACAGACTTTTTTTAGGTCTCCAAAGGTAGAGCCTCTATCTCTTCTTTCTAAACAGGAAACAGTTTTTCTCCGAAAGATGCGCATATTCGTGTGCGGTCCTTACGAGGGAGATAATTTAATGCCTGAAGACCACTGTCCTGCATCCTGTCCTGCTTGAGCAATGAATCCTTCCGACATGTTGGACTCTGCAGGCCTATGAAGCATTTAATATGCAAATGCCCTTGTTTTTTCTCACAGGACACATCCTGTGGAATACAGTCCTCTTCTGAACAAAACATGCTGAACCCTCGCCTTTTTCTGGAGCCCTACGACGGTCTTTGGCCCAGTCGGGGTGTCGTGAAATTTCAGCATTTCAGTGCATCCTATCGGCCTGGCATTGTAGAAGATGCTCTAAAGGACATATGCTTCGAAGCATACACCGGAGAAAAGGTGCGCGTTTTCTACTCTCTACAATGCACAAAGCACCGTTACAGCGAAAGTACGTACAGTACTCGAGAAACAAAACGCGGCATCGGTTTTTTTTTTTAGTAAAATTACGGCTATGAGCAACTGAACGTGATATCCGCGTTATGCCGTTATAGGTCTGGCCGCTAGAGGCAAATTACGCCGATATATGACGCAAACTGGAGGCGCTGAAAAGGAAACTACCAGCATTCCTCTGGCCCTGATTTTCGCGTTTCCATCCCTGAGTGCTGAACATGTATGTTTTCAAGCCCCGAGAACTGCTAGCCTCGGGAAGTATTAGTTCTGTTACTTATCCAGGAACAACTCCTTCCAGAGCATGTGTTGTCAAAGACTTACAGATATTTAGTTATTTCGTCAGTAAATGAAAGCCGTGTTATGAGAGTAGGCGATACGCCAGAGTTCACCATTCCACGTACTAGCGGTACCTAAGAAAAAAGGACACCTATATTATCATTATTGAACCGATCGTCACGTCCAAGGATTGTATAATTTCAAAGGTCTTCGTTCCCCTTCTTTCTTTTGTCGTCCGTTGCTGCACCGTTTTCTTTAATTAATTACCGACGAATATGACACATGCTGCTCTCACGACCATAATTTGTAAACACAAATGTAATTTGTAAACAGAAACACAGATGTGTTTCAACTGCAGAGCACAGGATGTTTTTCTTTCTGTCTGAGTGCTAACACCTCTGACGTTTGAATGAAGTTATCCACCAACACAGTAATTGTCATAAAATCATGTAAAAATTGCAGAAATAAATTATTACGGACTTCCCAGTTCATACGTACTAAGTACGTTGCGAGCGAAATAGGAAAATAGAGTACCTGCCGTAACTACATTTTTAATTCATTTTTAATGAAGAATGCATTATATTAATTGAATCCATAGCGAACAATCAATATACACCGCGGTACAATCCAATTACTATACCAGCTAAGTAAGATTAACACATCCTGAATGGAAATCAATGTAATGTAGCGCAAAAAAGGAAACAACAGCTAATTAATCTATTTGAGACCACACCTTACATTACTTTTGCAGCAGATCAAAATATATTTGCAAATTCCTCGCACGCGTTTCGCGTGTGAGAAATCGACGAGCCATCTAGGCTAGGCCTCGCACGCACGTGATGTTATCGCATGTGCCATTGATGCGATGCTGACGGCCGGCTCTTTTCATCTCTGCTTCAGCCGCACCCTTCTGCAGCGCTAGCACGTAATGCATATGATTTACTAGCGCGTACTGCATACGAACGTGGGGCGATGTTATCGTTGGGGACTTTACACGAAGCATGACGGCGACGGCTAAAACCCGCCGAGAGTGTCATGTAACTGCTATAGCAAGAAAAAGATGGGTGAAGTCACTTTTTATTTGTTTTGTTTTATTTCTTTTTGAAGCTTGCGATTGGGGTAGTATTTTTATACATTCCTCATTTAGATGCGAGTGCGCCAGAGACTCGGTGTTAAAATTTGAAACTCCACTTGATGTGTGCTTCATGCTGCGCCGGCTAAATCGCAGCTCAGTGAATTTTAGTTGTACGTTCCGCGTTGGTTCTGTGATGATAATCTGTGTTCATGAGTCAACCATAAGCTTGACTCCTCCTTGCTACATATTGTGAATTGGGCTAGCGAAGCCAGCCATGTCATTGATAATTTGCATTATTTCACTGCCTGCCATGAATGTAGAATTGTTTCTGGAGGAGCGTACGCTGCATGCTGTTAGGCAGTTTATATAAAAACAGAAGTAAGTGGTATTGTTGCGAACATTTGTGACAAAATTTGAATGGTATAGGCTCTAAGCATAAAAAAACGAGGCCTACAGAATGTAAGGTCGGCGCCAATTGTGGCAAAGAAAAAAAGTATTTCGTCACGACGCACTTTCGAAATCTTTACACACGCGATAATCATAATGAACGATTCAGAATTAATGCACCTGGACTGAACAATAGAGTCACAAGAGAACATGTCTCCACTTACTGGATCAACGAAATATATGCACAGCATTCTCGTAAACTTAAGAAGTCTAACCCCACCTTACGCATTTAAGGTTTTGAACGGCAGCGACGTAGACAACAATCTAGATTTATATTTAGGGCCAACGTATAGTCGGCTCGATACTATTAATTTGAAATGCTTTCAGAAAGAAGAAATTTGAAATAATAAAGAGCTTAAAGTAGCTTACCCCTTTTATGGGGCGGAGCTCCTTAAGGGTGGGCTGTGCGTTCCCTTGATGTAGCCACCATATAGTGGATGGTACCACTATACGTGATAACGCTGGCGATGGCACTGACTTTATGCCCATGAATGAAAACGATCGTAGAACGCGCTCCTCCTTCCGCCCCTCGAAAGGCAAAACGGTCAACGCCGAAAAACAAACTGTCCCCTGAGCTGGAACGTCATATATGACCGAAAACAAAATCAGGGGAAACCCTGATTTGTTTATCCCTTTATCGTACAATAGAGGGCGCTGTCCCATAGAGATTGCATGCAAACTGCAGTTGGGTGACGATGTACTAGATTGCGCTGGACGCATTCCATTTCTCGTCTCGTTTCCGAGAGGGCGCTGTCTCATAGTCATGCGTACAACATGGCGTTTGGGTGAAGCTACGCTAGATGGCGTTGGCGGTGCAGCTGCTCTCCGATTTTAGGGGCGCCCTCACCCTCTCCTCTCCTACGTTTCCCCCTCTCTCCTACGGCCCCCCCCCTCTCTCGCCTCGCGACGCTGACGCAGGCAGCGTCTGCTAGCGAGTTTCTTGATTGAAAAATCCGACTGCTCGCGCTGCACAACCGTTCATCTGACCACCCCGTATATATAGGCACTGGATTTTGACCTTCAAGGTAGCGCCTGTGTGAGATTTCTCCTGCGCGTGATTAAACGATAAAAAATTCACAGCGTACATGTGAAATTAAACTGAGCTGCAAGTCGCCATGACTCTCATCGACCCTTTAGTATAAACGCGCCCGATCTCACGTCGTTGATGATGTATTGGGCAGAATTCACGGAAGATTCCTGGTTTACCGATGAACCTCCGGAGCTTCGCCCACTCATCATCATTCACTCCGTGGATATGCTGTGATTTTTTAATATTAATATCAGCGGTTTCACGTGCCACAACCACGGCATGACTATGAGCCGCGCCGTACGGAAAGCTCCGGAAATTTCGTCAATCTGGTGTTTTTTTAACGCGCACTGACATCGCAAAGTACACGGACCTCTAGAATTTCACCTCCATCAAAATGTAACCACCGCGGTGAGGATCGAACACACGACCTCCGGGTCATCGGCCGGGCACGGTAACCGCTGTAGCAACGCGGCGCACGATTGCACCTTTTCCAGAATGGCACTTCTGAAAAAGGGTGAATAACAACCTGCTTCAGTAATAAAAAATCTTGTCACGTTTATTTCAGAATAGAATTTTTAGGTGATGGCGTTTGTCCACTCCTCCCCTAGTTTCACTTCGACTGCAACTATCCAAAGCCCACTTCTTCTGGGCTGATTTTCGTACAAAGTTTCGCGACATGAATCAACCTCGGCTATTCTTCTAACGCTGATGCGTGTTGCGAATGACTGGCACGTCGACAGCATGTGATGGACTTGGTTTGCGGCACTACCTCCCTCCGGTACTGATCCACTTTGTGGCTTAATTAGAATTCATGAAAACTATCTTTCCGTGGCAGCCATAGCAACCGCCTCAAAGCAGTTTTATGTGCTGCAAGGCAGAAAATGTTTCAGCCCGTATACACACCTAAAACAAGATCCTTGAGGCAAATTGTCCGTGGGTTTTTTCGTTAATACTTACCAGCCCAAAGAAAACTTCTTGTTAGAGACAAAACTAAACCACCCCCTGGAAGTACGTCACCAATGCGCTAATGCCAGTCATTGAGCATCATGCCGGCGTCAGTAGCCATCGCCACACAATGCTCCATTTAGCTGGATTAAACTAGAATTAGACGTGACAGTTCATTGTATTAATATAAGCGCTATATGTAAATTGTTTCATTTTCACCAAAACAGTTAAGTAACATTTAAGCAGAGCCTGAAACGCGTAACTAGTTTCACCAAAAAATGTTTCTTACCGTGATATCCAATTCAGTTGGAATGCGTATATGCTAGGTATTTTATTGTTTAAAATAATTGCATTTAATCACGTGCTGCAGCAGCATTCCCCACTAAAATAATTCAATCGTATCATCTATTACAGCCCAATATTTCAGTGCTCTTTGTCAACGTCAAACAAAACGGCTTTACTGGTGTATGCATATCATTGATACATTAAAGCACGCCGAAATAGAATTATACTTTCGCGGAGATCATCTCTCATTTCATATTGAAGCAGTAAAGTTTAAATTCGTATTCACAATTGAATTAGGCTCGTTACAAGTATAAATGCAGCAGTTTTAAGAAAAAAAAATGACCTGTTCCAACTGTCTGTGATGAGGCAAACCAGCGAAGTTAGGGAAGCGTTCTAATGGTGAGGCATCACCGGCGATGCCTCTTTGTCCAGATGAGCGCCATATCGGGCCCAAGTCGTTGACGCGGACGCCACCTCAAGTAAGGTGACATGCAAGCATGGCGATAGACGCGCGCGCCAAACTGCGCAAGTCAAATGAACTCAGACATTGTACTCAAGCCGCCTGCCGTACTGCGCGACTGCGCGCTCCAAAGCAACATGGCGGCTATCTCGGAGTTGTTGTCGCCCTAAATATTGCCTACATGTACACTCACTTAACAGTGTTGCTGTACTTTAGATAAAAAGCGTGTCACCAAACTATTATTCAGAGTTTGTATACCATGCAATCATTGAGAGCAAATGCTCATGTCCCATTGTCCCAGGTAGCAGTCGTAGGAAGGACAGGCGCTGGAAAGTCATCGCTCGTGCTCGCGCTCTTGCGAATGATTCAGCGAACGTCCGGATCCATTACCATCGACGGCATCGATATCTACAATGTATCGCTGAAGAGGTTGCGCTCGGCCATTGCAATCATACCACAGGTGAGCTAACAGAGCAACGCACATACGCACATGCTTTTCTGGGTATTTTTTCGCCGTACTTGTGCTGATGGGGGTAACAACTTTCAGTGCGAAAAATAAGAGCCGCTCATTCTGACGGCTTCTGCTTAAAAATCCTTCAGTCGGAACGGCCCTCTAACTTCTCCACCACTCTTAAAACACTGGCTATTCCGACCTTTCTTAGAAAAGCCATTTTAACCCTTCCTCTACCGATTTTTTTTTGGCCGAGAAGGATAGAAAAATACCGATTCTTCTATTTGACTACTTTGTTCTGCGTGTCTTAAAACATCTAAAACGTTATTCAGAGGCGCTTTATGAAGTAAATACCCGAAAATATTTTTCTTAATGTGTGTAGGGTGGGCTTCCCAGCACTGCACAATGGAAGTCTTATAACCTCTCTATTATTCGCGGTAGAAAATGTCTCTGAAAAAAAAAGTGCGGGGAAGTGAGTCCGTGAAAACTAACCTTGGACCCACCGGTGGCAGTTCGCTTACATCCAGGGGCGTCCACTGCGGATACGTCGAGACGCGTTCGTCATCCGAACCCGATGATATAGAAAAACTATGCTGCTATGTGTAGTCGCTGTGACACATTCAGGAGAAGTGTAATTTTTGATATCCCGAAACTTCGGCAAACGAGGGCATTTATTTTTCCTGAACGGACCTGTCCCGGCACGCGCGCACGCTCGCGCACAGAGGAAGATGCCATTTTGTAATTACGTTTAGATGATTAAAGCCCTTTCTCGACCAAAATACATGCTTTGAGAGCGTTTTTTTTTCGCATTATCTGTTGAAGCCAAAGAGAACATAGCAAAACGAATCAGGGTACCTTAATTGCGGCGCCCCCAAATGCTTGTTTCTTGGTGGACGAGCCCAGCTCGTATTCGGTAGGAGAGGCACAAACTGTGTGGCAGAGCTTAGCTCGTCTTCGGTAGGGAAAGCAAGGAAATTCTGATGACGCACACAAACTTACTCATTAATACTATTGAAACATAGTTTTTGTTGGAACACAAATATTCCATGTTTTGTCATGGAAATAATGGTGTTGCACTTGTGGAAGTCTATGACTAATATAAGTCAAATATACTTTCGCATTAGTGTCCCCAGAACACCCTAGAGTAATTCCAGAGTGGGTATGTGCCATGGTTAGGCAACCAGATAAATGATAAAGTTGAGCTAACGAGGTCAAACCAGAGTGTGTACTCAAGGAGGAGCATACGGCTAAATAGAACTGAAGAGGAAGACTTCAAGGGACGACATTTCAACAGACAAAAAATATTATTTGCTCACACTTGCCTTGTCACGCATTTGGGAGACCTGCACGCATTCGGGAGTTGCTAAGATGAAACCATATTAATGCGAACAAACAGACAATAATGCCACGGAAATTATCGGGGATGTTGTTTGTAGTAATTAGGATATAAATGTGAGGAAAGTAAAGTGGACGAAAAGATAACTTGCCGCCGGCAGGTACCAAACCTGCGAAGTTCGAATAACGCGTCCGATGCTCTATCACTGAGCTACGGCGGCGGTCATCCTCCCGTCAACTTTATGTGGCATATATGCGTACTTAAACCTCGGAGTATTAGTCGGCGCCGATCGCAGCCATGACGGCGAGTGTGAAACACTATTTTTTTCTGCCTGTTGACTTCACGTAGCACATGATTTTTTTTTACGAGCCGGCAGCTAACCAATAATCCCTCGCATACTGCCTGAAGGTAATGTCACATCATAAAAAAAACTTTTTATGATGTGACATTACCTAATTTTATGAAGGATGATCCGCACCGTTTTTGGCGCCATTTGTCACTGGACAACGAAGGCCCCAGGGACATTGTCACTAATGATGAACTTGTGTTGGACTATTCTCGCATTGCAACTAGCTTTAATGATTTTTTCAATCCGTCTTTACTGATAGTTCTGCAGATGGTTTTTCATCCTTCGCGCTAGAATCCGCGTGCATTTCACAGATGCCTGATATAGAGGTGTCATATGAAGGCATTGTAGCACTTTGTCTTAATAATAAAGACAAGAAAGCTATCGGACCAGACGGTATACCAAATGCGTTTTTACGTAGGTATGCGGAGTGGGTAGCCCGATATTTCGAGATAATATTTAAGGCATCGCTAGCACAAAAACAGATTCCAGATGATTGGCTAGTTGCAAAAGTTGTCCCGGTACACAAATCTGGTGAAAAGCAAAACATTACAAACTATCGGCCTATTTCATTGACGTGTGTGTGCTGCAAGCTTCTTGAGCATATAATACCAAAGTCAATCTGTAGTTACCTTGAAGACAAGAAGGCTTTCTTTTCTTATCAACACGGTTTTCGACGAAACCTATCCACCGTTACACAATTGGTAGAAACAATTAATGACTTTTCAACTGCACTGAATAACGGAAAACAGATAGACGCTATATGTTTAGATTTCTCCAAGGCCTTTGACCGGGTCGTGCATATAAAATTAATAAATAAGCTAATAGAAATGAGTATAAGTTATGAAGTTGTTGCATGGATCCGCTCATACCTCACAGGTCGGACACAATACGTCGAAATAAATGGTAGCAAATCCAATCTGTTAAAAGTTACCTCAGGCGTACCACAGGGATCCGTCTTTAGGACCCCTTCTTTTCTTGGTTTATATAAACGATATTGCTCATGACATAGGCTGCGACATAAATGTTAGGTTATTCGCAGATGATTGCCTAATATATCAAGAAATTAATCATCATAATGATCAGGCGTCACTCAAGCGAGCTCTTATAGCAGTAGAAGGTTGGGCCGCTAAATGGGAAATGAAAATCAATGAATCTAAATCAGTCATGCTCAGGCTTACCAAGCGAAAGAAGCACGTTATTAAAGGTAATTACGAAATGAATTCCGCCACTCTCACCGATGCGGACACGGTAAAATACTTAGGCCTAACAATTTCAAAAGACTTAAGTTGGAAACCACACGTAAACCAGATTTGTACAGCTGCACAAAAAAAGTTATGGTTCCTTCGCCGCAAACTAAAGCTAGCAACACCATCCGTTAAGCTGCTTGCATATTTGACCTACGTAAGACCAACGCTAGAGTACGCCAGTGCAGTTTGGGATCCGTTCCAATCGGGGTTGACAAATCGCATTGAAAAAATACAGAGAAAAGCCGCTAGGCTAATTTTATCCCGGTATTCTCGAAATGACTCCGTTTCTGAAATGCTTCGATTGCTTGAGTTGCCTACGCTGGCTCAACGCCGGAAACTTGCTAGACTTAAATTTCTTTTTATGTTATCAAAAGGACACTTTAATATTGAAACTAAGCCTTATCTTATTTCCAAGCAAACCAGCAACGTCAGATCAAGCAATCAATTTTTGTTCTTGGTTCCAAAATGCTGTCTTGATGTGTACGCGTATTCTTTTTTTCCTCGAACGATAAAAGAGTGGAACGAGTTGCCATTGTCTGTATTGACTTCAACGAGCATTGAAAGTTTTGAAGAGCGAATTAAAAATCTATTACAAAAATGATTATTGCTAGTGTTGTACGTACATTGTCATGAGTTCTCATGACGTTCGAAATTCTGTAGTTTTCTATTTTCTTATTTCATACTGTAACATCGTCACAATGTCTGTCTAATGTTTTTTTTTCCTACAGTTTCTTATTGGTTTTTGAAAAATATGTGTTCTTTTCTACAGTTTTGTTTTCATTATACTATGTTCTACTTACTATATTCTGTGTTATCATTAAAATCACTGTACCCACCCTGTTACGGCCATGACGGCCAACAGTATTTGGAAATAAATAAAATAAAAACAGGCATCAAGTATGCTAGAACGAGACTCTGGCTATGAATGAAAGAAAGAAGATTACTTTTTAAGGGCTCGTTTTTCATTCTAGACACAATAATAATGAGAACTAACAGACAATAATACAACGGAAAGTTTCGAAACCAGTAAAGAAACCAAGTAATATAATAACATCTGGGGTTTAACGTCCCAAAAGCAAGACATGATTATTAGAGACGCCGTAGTGAAGGGCTCTGGAAATTTCGACCACCTGGGGTTCTTTAACGTGCACCTAAATCTAAGTACACGGGCCTCAAATATTTTCCCTTCCATCGAAAATGCAGCTGCCGCGGCCGGGATTTGATCGCGCGACCTTCGACACAGCAGTCGAGTGCCATAACCGCTAGGTCACAGTGGTGGGGCAGAAACCAAGTACGAGCGATCATTCAGTGCGAGGAGCCGGTCCCGCGTTCAGGTCAAGCAAAAATGGTGTGATTGTCATCTGTAGAAAATTAATTTACTGCCAAACAGACGACCGCTGAGTGCCACAAGAAGTATAAAAACAATCACGAAAATTCTTACAGTGCTAGATCCGTCAAGACCGATTGAATTTGCATGATTTTGTTGCGTGCTTTGAGCGCTTACTCTCTGCTCTCGTCCCGAACAGTACGCTGGGAGTTCCACAGGTAGAGATCGCACGGGGAAAAGTAGTTGCATCAGCATGCTTCATGACCTTGAGCGCGCGTCATAAAACGCAATCACTCTCTCCTGTTGTGATTCCTGCCCGTGAGTGTGGCTCGCTACAGCACTCCATAGTCCACTAACGTGGACTATGGAGTGCTGCGCCTGGACGGGTCAGCACCCCGTGACAAAAAAGCGCATTTGATCCAATGCCATTCTTAATTTATATCGGGTATTGGCCAATATCATGCTACCTGCTATTCGACGTCAATGAGCAGGCGCCGGCAGCTCCGACAAGAGTGAGCACAGGCCTCCGTGTGAAAAGATGGCGCTGAAAAAAGTGGCATCTTCGCGCCCCTCTTTTAAACTCTCATTTCCGCTCTTAACTGCGAGCTTTAGCTAAGATGTTCACAGCAATGTCTGCTATCCGCAGGACGCGTTTTCTCACCAAGCCCGAGGGGAGGTTCACGTCCACATTAAAGCCTACAGGGCAAATAATTTGGCTTACTCCTCCACAGGATCCATCGCTGTTCTGCGGTACCCTGCGCGAGAATCTGGATCCTCAAGAGAGCAAGTCGGACTCAGAGCTTTGGTGTGCCTTGCGGAAAGTCGGGCTTGAAGAATTCATGAGGAGCAATCCGAGTGGTCTTTCTTTTTAATAGCTGAAAAAGGAGAAAACTTGAGGTATGTCTGAGAAGATCAACACTATGCGGTTGTTAGTAGTGCATGTGTTGTATTTCCCTGTGTACTCGTATTTGTGTCTTCGCGATACGCCATAACAATAAGCACCAATTAGCTCACGAACAGATAATTATGCCAATTTTTATCTACTTGGGAAGTCGCGTACATCTTTAACGTGATGAAGTTTTCACGCACGTAACTAATCAACGTTATCTCATAGGTGACCACACTAAATTAAAAATCAGAGATCGTACTTGGGCTTCCATGAATTTTCACTCCTTAGATATAAACTCGCAAGGCCAAAACAGGTGCTCGTGTTCATACCATACGAACGTTTATGGAAGCAGCTCTTGGGTGTTCGACAATTGTCTGAGCAAATTATGAGCCACGTGTACGTTCAGGAATTCTTTGTTGGCATGGCATGTGTGAGTGGCTTGTCATGAAGGCTTCTCATGAAGTCTCCAAGTGCGAGTGAAGTGTATGTCTTTCAAATCCACATTCACTTTAACGCACAAAAAGTCGCGTATACAGCATTGAGATACGTACAATTGCTTCAGTCACTGGCGGTCGTTGAATATTCATCTCTATTTGAAGCAGTAAACTTGCTGCTTCTTGAGAAAAATAACATTAGGTTACTTAACGGAACTACACGAACGTTCACGAAAACTCAATACAAGAATGTGCGTTGTTCTGCAAGGACCTGACCGTTTTTCTTTTCGCAGTGCGCTAGTTCAGAAATAATAGTAGCTTGTTTACTACGCGCGAGCTAGTATAATGAGATAAGTAGGGTTACGTGCCTTTCTGGTTGTCCTCCCTGTCTTCTCTGCATTTTTTATCTCTCTCTTGAAAAAACCAAATACTGCAGAGAACATTGAGTTACACAAATCTGAAATGTACACTACGGTCCACTGGTAAATGGAACACTAGAATGAACACTTATCGTATTGCTATCCCCCTAACGGCAAGTGATTGTGGAAAGAATGTCTGTGCATGGCACTAGTGTTTCAAAGCGAGTCATAACTGGTAACCAACCACCAGTATTCTTATGCAAATCTAAGTGACTATGCTTTCGCAGGAGAGCAAAATCCGGACACGCCCTGCACTCAAGTGTTCCCTTTAACAGTGGCCTCATCTGTACATACTTGTATCTTCAGTTTCGCTGTCTCAACATTAAAACATTAAGCTGTCTTGCCAATTATTTTGAGAGTCTGTTTCTAATATTCCCGTGCCGGCTGTTTTACTCGCTGTGGAACCAGCGTATTTGGAGGCGATGAAACACCATCCCCAGTTTAAATGAGTGTCACCTGCCGTCTCGGAATAAAATACCGACCCACATGGTGCGAACATCTCTGACGAACATTTGGCGGAAAGTGTCGGCATGAATACGCGACAGCGTGCATTCCTCCTACTGCACGCGCATGCAACGAGAACCACGCGGCCGCCGCGGCTGTTTCAGTGTATTGGCGGCCAGAAGCCGAATACACTTGAGCCCTGGTTTACCCGCGCTCCTTGCCTGCGTTCACGTCTTCTGAGTGCTGGATGGCTAGCTAACCACTCGAATATCAAGACCGGTTTAATCGGCGGGAACAGCTCCGTCTTGGCAGCTGCTTTTCCGCTGGGAAATTGCTTCACGTTGGTCGGTGTTGAAAGCGAGAGTGATACGGCATCAGGTGAGAATTTATCACACACTTTTCAAACAATCAAGCAAAAAAAACAGGACGCCGGGAGACGGCTTAGCGAACATCCAGCAGAAGGCGCAAAACTTGGTCTCAGTCGTTACTGAAGAACCCACGCATTCGTGCAGCTTGCTTATTGTCACTGTGGAAAGGCATAATAAGTTATTATATATAGTGCCACTGAAACATTATTTGTCTGCAATATGTTGGACGAACATTTATGATGGGAGATCGCAGGTTCGAATGCCGGCCTTGGCTATCTCATTTCGGTGGAGCCGAAATGGTAGTTGCCCATGTGCTTTGATTTAGGTTCACGTTAAAGATATCCAGGTGGTCGATATTTCCGGAGCCCTCCCCTACGGCGTCCCCCATAATCATATCGTGGTTCTGGAACGTGAAACCGCAAGAATTATTATAACCATTCGTGATGATTTCATACGACACCCATATACCTTTTGTTCACTTTCCCTTATGATGTTCTTTTGTTTTAAACTTTGCCTATTGCAGTGCTGGCCAGAGGCAACTCGTGTCATTTGCGCGGGCGCTGCTTCGAGGTACAAAGATTCTTGTGCTCGATGAAGCCACTTCACAGATGGATCAAGATACAGACCGCCGGGTGCAGAAGACTCTTCGAGAAAGCTTCTCGCATTGCACGCTAATCACCGTAGCACACCGCATCGACACCATCCTTGATTATGACAGGTGAATAAGAGTACCGATCGCATTACATGCCTATCTAGAACTTATACTGAATACTGTGTAAAAATTGCTTCTAAGCAGCACTGTTATCACTAAGTCTACGTATTTCTTTCATTTGTGAAGTATTATAAAGTCGCTTTGATGATAGGGCAGAATTAACGCTACAAGGTGAACTAAATACGAAATATGAAAGAGAAACGTAAGCCAGCGTTCACTGTACACGTCATTCTGTCTTGAAGAACTTTTGTTTAGCAACGTATGCAAATTTTATGGCTATAAAGGTTTTCACATGATGGAACACTCCTACTGTGATTTTAAGAAACTTTAAAAAAACAGAGGTGTGTTGAAAAGTGACTCCAGGCGATGACTGCTGCACACTATCGTGATATATGCAGAAAGAATGCACGTTTATTCGTAGGCAATCGCAAGAATAAAACTGAATTCTTTGTGGCTCTCATTGTGATAAGGTCGTCGTTACTGCATCCTGTCTATTGTCGTCTTAAGACGTAACTTTTTGCACTGGTTAATCAAACTGTATGGGAATATTGCAGAATTAGCCAGCTTATGATGTAGTTCACGCCATTGTGAAAGCATGCATGTGACCATTTTCACAGGCACCAAATGAGCTGCACAAGTAGGCAAGTTTCGAGCAAAGTTACAAGTTGGTGTCCTTAGTAAATCATTCATTTTGATACTGCACTAAGTTAACACTAGACGAAAGTTTGCGAGACCACTAAATGCAAAGGACGAGGAACAAGCCATTTATACTTGAGGGTGTCGCAAACTTTCTCGCATCTTTATTAACGCGCTTCAACGCAAAGGTGAATGCAAGTTTTGCTCAACCCACAAGGAAATGTCTACTTTGCATAAATCTCATCTTGAGACAACGCACCCAAATCGACGCAGTATGACCATCAACATTTTTTTGAGCAAGTGGGTGAATAATCTATTGAAGAAGCGTTATAACGCTACCAGTTTAGACTGAGCCTTCGATCAGGCGAGGGAGTTCTTCGCAAACTTCTTGCGAGGAAAAGTAGCTGTGGCTGGTTCAACCATACTGTATGTATGTTCGTGCCTGCGTTTGTATGCGCACGTGTACACATGAAGAATTGGCCAATTGCGGGGGGGGGGGAGTCGAACCCCCCTCCCAAGCCCCCCCCCTCCCCGTCTAAGCCAGTGGTATCTGTTAACCCTAAGCAACACTTTACTGCATCACATGCGAAAAAGTATTAAAGAAACATATCATATTATCGTCTAACTCCCTCATCAATTTATGTTACCGTCTAATAACTTAAGCTTACCTAACTACACAATTTGACACTGCAGTAGTTCAGAATGCACCTCAGGTCTGTCGAAAAATATAAGCATCTACTGACAAATTTTCATCGGATAATATAGCGAATACTTCAAATACATGATGAACACGGAAGAAAATTATACACAGAGCTTAGATATACAGAGCTCAGAATGGCTGCACAAGAAAGCCATCAGATTTATATTTAATGAATACGAAATACTAGATTCACCACCTCAACTCATGAAAGCTGACCTGCATCTAAATTAAAGTACACAGGTGTTCTATGCATTTCTCGCCCATCCAAATGCGGCCGCCGTTGCTGGGAATCGAACCCGCGTCCTCGAGCTTAGCAGCGCGACACCCTACGTGCTAAGCTACCACTGCGGGTGGTTTCCCGAGAAGCGAGCATTGTAAAATCAACGCCTATAGTCGGATACAACTTTAAAAGTCCGCGGCATTTTCTCCTCAAAGGTGGATGCATACATGCCTGCACCGATGGGCACGCTCCCCAGACTGAGATCATGAGCCGGACGGCTGGCGACTCTGCCTTCGGAGAACATTGCCGAAGGCGTGAGCAAGGACTCTTTCTTTTGTCGCGGAGGCGATCGGCTGCCGCGCTTCGGTCATCTGGGCGGGCCCTCTCCGGACTTCTTAAGTTGTACCCGACTACATTTTGAGTGCTTCCGCGCTTAGTAAATTGGCAAAATGAAAATCACAATTCTGCAAATGTTTCGCAGAGTCGTCGTCATGGGAGATGGCCGAGTTCTGGAGTACGGTCCCATATATGACCTCATGGCTGATCGACGCTCGACGTTTCGCAGCATGGCTATGGGCGCTGGAATACCAGTGGAATAGGCCATAATATCTTGCTAGAGGACACAGATACTGCCGAATGCTTCCTCATCATTGTATGATATCACTTCAATAAAAATTCATTCTAGACTTCAACGATCGTGGTAGGTTTTCTTAAGTTTTCTTTCTAAATCCCTATGCTCAGCACACAACCATTGACTTTAAAATGCGGACAGCTTCAGTGTGCAGTGCATCGGGGGAACTGATTGAGGGGATCGTTGCTTTGGACACACCGTAATGATGTCAAGAAATATTGAAGCCAAGAAAGCATCGGGACCATTTGTAGTTTTCAGTTAGGGTTTGGTATTAAAACATGAGAGAAAGCGAATTAAGAAAGACTAAAAATACAGCTCACTAACAGTGGCGACGAAGCCCACAGTCTTTTCATTCCGCGTTTTGTTCTCTACCAGTGGCACTACGGCGGCCGAAGTTTACCCATCCACTTTCTTGCTTCTATCCTACGTCTAGTCTCGAAAGTGTAAGCCAGTGTATCTCCTGAACTTGACGGCGCAGATTTTTTTATTGCGATAGCAATTATATGGACAGTCTCGGCTGAAGTTTGCCGTCGCCGTCGCCGCCATCATGCACCGTATATGTATAAGTATGTATATATATATATATATAAAAGCCCCAAAGAAAAATAATTCAGAAAAATGCTTCCGAAGTGCGGAATCGAACCAGGCACCTTTTGCTCCGCAGCGAGTGGCGCTAACCACTACGCCACGAAACGCAGATCCTCCACGCAGCTAACGGCGAGCGTTATATACACACCCTTTACCGCTGGACGAACTCAGAGACGGCAGGCGCTTATAGGCGTTTCTTCATTACGAGCGAGATGGCGCTAGGAGCGCGACGGGCGCATTTAAAAGTCGTCGGCGAGCTCTCTCGTTTCTTCTTATATTTGTGCAGGAAGAACCTTGCCCCACCGCTGTCTGCTCGCGCGGTTTTCTCGTGCTGAGGGGAAGAGGGATGTTTCACGCTTTCACCGTGATGTCCACGCTCATGTTAAAGATTGTACAAAAGTCACCCGAGCTCAAGGGACGCCGCTAAACGAACAAACAGAAGATGAGCGCGAACTATCAAGTGTCACAGCTCGACACTTGAAGCACGCTGGTTTCATTCGCTGTTTCGGCCGCCTATGCAACGGGAGCGCTGTTCAAACTGAGAGTATCCATTGGCGAGCCTCACTTCGTATTGCATTAATTTCTCGCTATCGCATTCATTGCTTCGCCCTTGCGGCGAAACTGAGGCGTTTTTTGGTCATATGGCGTCACGTACCACACGGACTTTAGCAAGTCAGGAAACTATCGCACCTTGTCATTAGAACATTTCACAAATTTTGTTTTTTCCAAACTAACAGTCTTAGCAATGCCTCTATTCAAAGCATTTCTTCTGGAAGCAATACCTTTTCGACGTGCCCGGCGTTTTATACAAATGACACGCTCGATAACCCTGCTTTGCATGATTTGTTAAGGTCTTCTAAATCTAGTTTTCCCGAAGCAGGTACTCTGTATCGTTGCTCAATGTATTTGCACTTCTTGTCTTAGCGGTGACCTTTTTCGAGCTGTTAATATAAGAAGCAAACTTGACAAGGAATTGTTCATGTAGGGCTTAGCTTTGATTGAGTAATACTTCTTTTTTGGGCGAGTTGGTCCAATATGGTGCAAGTAAGCGCCAGCGCGAACATACACCAGCAAGATAAACGTGTCGTTTCTCTTGTGGGTCTCTAATCGCGCTTGTACTTCCTTAGCTTTAATTGGTTGACAAGAGCTTTATGTAGTCCTTAGCATTGATTGATAATTTTGCATAATAAATAAAAACCCGTAAATGGTGTGCCTTTACTCTGTATCGGTGTATCTTTAGCATTATTCAGTGTGAATAGCGTTGCCCAGTCAGATGAAATATTATGATTATAACAACATTCCCCCATAAGACTTGCGGATTAGGCTCCATAAGTGAGGTATGGCTCTTTGGCACGCCATAATGGGGTACTCCGAAATAATGTCGACCACCTGGAGTTACTTAACGTGCATCGAACTCTAACTACAAGGGCGTTTTTATATTCAGGACCCACCGAAACGCAGGCACAGTGGCCTGAAATGTAAGCCACGGCCTCGTTCTTACAACGCAGCAGAACCAGGGGCGTAGCCAAGGGGGGGGTTGGGGGGGTTCAACCCCCCCCCCGAAATTTTTCAATTTTGCTTGCGTATATATACACGCACACATACAAACGCACGAACGAGCATACATAAAGTATGGTTGAACCCCCCCCCCCCCCCCCGAAAAAAATTTCTGGCTACGCCCCTGAGCAGAACAGCCGCTAAACTTCACTGAGCTTATGTTACCAAGTTAAAATGCTCATGCGATGTGGAAGGCGTGGAAAAAATTCAGGGACTACTCAAGATTCCTGCAGATGCAGCCTCACACAGTGTAATTACCGACAGTGTGAAGAACCAGGCAATTAAATTAAACCAGAAGGCATTCAATGTTTCCTAAACTGAGCTCACGCTAGTATAGTGTTAATACCTTAACGACACACAGGCTATATCTGGCGATAGGGTGAGCCATTCAACTCAAAATTACCTCTAACGCCATGACAAGTGCTAGATTACAGTAATATTCCTGAGCCCTCATGGCTACTAGATGGGCTGTAGCAACATCTCGAGGCAGAAGTAGGGAAGCAGAAAGCGTCATTTCCAGTCCACTTATGGTTGATATAGGACAACCATAGAACATAATTATGAGTGGCAGAAATTTCTGCGACAGAAATTATGAAGAAAATTGCTTTAACTTCGATCTAGCGTTGTAATGAGCAGCACACTTGCATCTTCTCAGAGAAAACTGAAGGGAGTCAATCACACTATTATAATCAAAGCTTTGTTTGCGACGTACTACACTTTCCATTGTCATATCAAGGATCAACTGGCCCCTAGCATACATTATTGAAGATGTTTGAAATCACTACATACATTGTTTCATGGCAGTATTTCAAGCAGGCAACAATTAGGCTGCGTAGCACTTTTTCATTTTTATAACGCAAAAAAACAGGATAACCTACCGAAACCTAGCGTAGGGACCTACCGTACAGTAGCACCATGGGACCTACCGTAGGACCAACAGTAGGACCTACCGAAACCAGCGGCAGTTGGTCGGTTAAGCATCGCTGAAAGGGGTGTGTACTATGGCATGTGGTTGGAGTAAGAGCGTGGATAACGAATTGGCACTATTCGCAGTGAGACAGTGAAATTGTTTTAGTCCTAATGGTGCAAATTCGAACTACATATTGCAGAAGAAGCGGTCCATCGACCATCCTCAGATATTTCAGGTCTTCAGTCGCAGTAAAATTGAACGTATACCAACGCTTCTCAACGCTTCTGCGTAGCACTTGCTTTGTTTAAGCATAAGTGGTATGAAAACCGGCTTCAGTGCTTACGCAAAACTATCAAAACGAGCTCTCGTACACGCCCATGCAGTATTTATCGAAAAATATTCCATGAAATACGTAAATTGTGTGCGGGAGAAGTACTGTGAACAGCGAGAATCACCAGCTGAAATTCTCAAAGCCCATGTAGTGCTGTCCTGGCCGAAAAGACAGCAGCCGCGAATACTCGGCCATCTAAAGGAGATATACCAGTAATAGGAGAACATCTGTATTTTCATATACCTTCCCGAAATTTCAGTTCACTTGGCAGTACTTCCAGGGTATGCGACGCGACTGACGGTGCCTCGCAGCGCTTCCAGAATAACTGCCTGCCTTGGCGGCTGACAGTCGTGCCTCTGGCGGAAATGTCTGCATTGTAAGTTCGTTTAGAAATGCCCAGAACCGTGCTCTGGAATTACCCTAAATTGACGATGTTGATATTTGGTGAGCGGTAAAACATGCAAGTAGGACCTACCATGGCCAGCGGCTGTTGGTCGCCTGAGCATAGCTGAAAGCGGTACGTACAATGGCATGTGGTGGGAAGAAAAGTTCAAATAAGGAAGTGAGGCAATAAGGCATTAAGACAAATTGTTTTCCTCATGATGATTTAATTTCGAACGACATATGACAGACGAAGTAGTAGATAGACACTCCTCAGGTACTTGAAGTTATTGCAGTGTAACAATGCCTGTTTCCTTGCATTGGTATCCACCACCTCTACCCTCTCCTGTCCACCACACCCTGTCCACGGCAAAATACGCACTCTGCGAAAACGCGGACTAGAGCCCCAACAACCCATAGGCGAACAATGCAAAGGCACGGTAACGGGAGCATCACCTAGCACAAATGAATGCGGAAACGGAAACCTCCGAAACATAGGGAAACTGAAACGTGTAATAAACTTCGTCTCTTGGGTACAAGTGTGTGCAAAGAGATGGAAGCTCTTGAATATGACATCACTTTATCGATAAATACTTTCTTAGAGTACGGTGTGGTATACGCACCATGGAGCAACGCTGCTACCACACTACCCCGAACAGGTTACAGTCAGTAGGTATCCAAGTCCGTAAGTGGTAAAAAACAGATAACTTAAGCTTTCAGTGGTGAACGCTTCGGAAATGGTGTTTAGACTCTGTGCTAAACCAGACTAGTTGTTCTCAGCCAATGCAGATTGCGACAGCGCCATCCTAAAGCACAGCATCTTGAAACAATGATATTGCGAACAAGTTAAACAATAAGAAACATGTTAGCGTCAGATGTCCAATTCTCTATGGGCGCCTTAATTATAGTTGTACACTCATCGGCTTCTCCTGTTTTGTTATGTATGTGATGCTGTAGCGCTCATGCACCTTTCTGATGCACCTTTCTGATCGGAGAAGTGCTATCTTTGACTAACCCTGCAAAGGCAGACAGGCGGGCAATAAGAGTAAATGAAAAATTGGTCGACGATTAAGATGCAGCCTGATGCAAATTCTGAGCGCCGCTGTTTAGGTGTTTTGGTTTTGCGATAAGTGGAGGTGCGACTGCCTCGCTAAACGGGACACCGCGGAGGGAAGCGCGTGGGTGCTTGCCAGAAGAGCCGCTGCACACAGGCCTCCGTTCATGCAGCGCTATATTTTCATATATGGTATCGGTGGACGCCCTCGGCGCATACCTTAATGACGACGTCATCATTGACCACACGACGGCGAGCACTACTGTGGCGCCGTGCGTGGCCGCCGTGGAACCTGTCGTCTCGCAACTGTCGTTCCCTCCACCTCATGCTCTCCTCACTATCGCCGTCTTTCATCGTCTGCTGCGCTCCGCGTTCGCTCTCTTTCGCCCTCATTCGCTCTACCGGTTACGACGGCGCCGACGCCGCTGAACGCAGGAAAAGGCACCTAAGAGCTGCGCTCTAACGCTAGTTTGTTTTGGGCGAACTTGTGCCCGGAAAATTAGATAAAAATCTAAGGGTCCACTAGAGTGTTCTACACACAGCGTCCCTTCGACGAACGCACGTATTCACCTCTCCAAAGCCTCGCAGGTCAATCCACTTTCTCGTGCCCGTGTAAGAGAGACATGCGTTGCGCTGTCACAAGAAGCCCGACCAGGCACGAGGCATTGCAGACGCTGACAGAACAGCTCGCTGCGTACAGCGTTCGCTCTCTTACGTCCTCGTTAGCTATATCGGCTACACCTAAGACGGTGTTGCCGCTCAAGGCAGGTACAGGCGCCAAAGAACTGCGCTCCAAAAGAAACACTCTTTTTTTTTCAGAACGCACGAGTGAGTCATATAGATGGGAACTAAATTGCTACAGCACTCTTCACAATGTGCAACCAGAACACACGTGAACTTAAATCAGAAGCGTCTTGCACTTTTATTCAGACGAATAATTTCGTGTGCTTTAATACTGCATGCGGGTACAGTGTTTTTCTTCTGCAAATTGCTCTTCACGGGTCATCCACCTCATTCTGGCAGAGCTCTTTCGAGTACTCTTCCTCAGAGACGTCACAAATGTCCTCCAGTTGATCTAAGCAGTGCTGAGGAACGTCGTCTTTCACATCCTTGGAAACCCAGAGCTGGCATTCTGTTCAAGAAAAAATTCATAGGAAACAAATAAAAAAGTGTGTATATTCTTTGCTCCCATACGCCATTTATGCTAGTTCGCGTTTATTCATATATTTATTAAGTTTGTTAGTTATTTATTCATGTATTCTCCTATACTTCCAAAGGTGTTAAAGAGAGGAGTGGTAAAATGGGAAATTACCTATACATACAACATATCACTTAACCTTTTTCGAAGGTATGGTGCTCGAAAAAAAAAGGTACGTTATGTCACGTCTTCTTATAATCATTATGATACTGGCTTCTGTTTACTAACGTGCTGTCCCACAATAACAAGCAAACAATGCATAGCACATTGTTTGCTGAATATGTAGTCAGCTCCACATCTTGGTGGTGCATCGCAGGCCCATTAGTTAAAAAGTTCGAACAGTGCATCCATGCCTAATCTCACAGCGAACGCAAAAGCGCGCACAGAGAGCCGTAAGATCATTGGTTTTCTTTTTTTCTGCCTTTGCCTGGGAAGTTTACTGAAATTAGAATTCTATGAAAACTTCGACCAACTCTGGGCTTTCCAGCAAGCCCGCGAAGCAGCTGAGTGGCTTGGCCTTTCGGTCCCGACGTAGGAGCGGCCCGCTGCGCACTCAGTTGTGCTCTGCAGGACTCGACTAAAGTTTGCCATCAATCCCCCGATTTCAGTTGTTTTTGTCTACCTATATAACCCTTATTAAAGCTTATACGTCTAACTATAGTTAATTCATCGTTCAATGACAAAACGGTCAGTCTACTGTGCCGAGGAGTGCGGATTAAAAATGAACCATTATACCGTCAAACGCGGTGTAATGGTTCATTGTCATTATACCGTGTAGTTTGTCATTATACCGTCACACACGACATGTTTGTAGTTCTCGACGACATGCCTAGATGGCGCAGCGTGTTCAGCGCAATGCAGGAGAGAGGAGCCCGGCTGCACATTTCTCTCATATCGTTTTTTTATGCGTATACTGCCGTGTGTTACTGCATTGCTTTAATTCAACTTGCATTAACATTGACGTGCATCCCGAAATGCGCTTTGCCTAAGAGTATGTTAAGATATGTTCCAGATTAGTTCATCTGTCTAGGTGTTGTTGGGCTTAGAGGACCGTTCTATTATCTGTAACAGATGAGAGCGATGATTCAACTAACACTGTCACGCCGCGAATAAAAAGGATCAGCGCTAATGAAGAAAGCCTTTAAAGATACGCTGTGTGAACGCCAATGTATAACGGAATTTCTCTTACGATCTCCATCGTAGGGAATCTCCACAATGACGCAGTCTTTATAGTCCGTGTACACAAAGTGGGCAACCATGGAGTGTTCCGTGTCTGCAAGACACAGAAACATCAGTGAGCTTGTAATATTCAAGAAGACAGATGTTCTATTTAAGGAAGTAATTTCTTATGCATACAACAACTTTCGGAACAAGAACAACCTGATTTTGAAGGGTCCCCCTAAGAAAGCATCTGCTGCCGTTGTTAAATACTTACTCAGCGACGTGTGCGTCACTTCCTCCTGCTTTGTCCTTTGTGTGTAGCGCTATTTTGTATCACGGAAGGCTACCAACTGGCCCAATCTGCCTGTCTTCTTCACCTAAACACTTGTACCCTACCAAGACTACATACCATATTCGATTTGGTATTTAACGTAACGCTACATCGAAACGTATTTCCGAAATTTTAACGGACAATGCAATAAATGCTTGTAGATCTCTACTAGCACATTATAGTGTTAGTGGTTAAGAAAAAAGAAATGCCAGACCTGCGGGGAAAGCGCGGCACAGTCACAGTGAAAGCTGAAAGAGCGGCATTTCTAGAGCCTGTCATTAACTCTCTCGGTGCTACCAATACAAGCACAGTAGCAACGTACCCACTACGCCACAAATCATCATTTTTGGGACGTTGGGAAGCACGCACCACGATATTATTCGGCATTCTGCGAAAAAGCGAGGTACCATCTGTAAGGAATTATGTGCACTTTGTTGATTCAACGGCTGAGGACGATGAAGAACTATGGCTGAGCCCTTTGTAGTGGGTTGGAATCTTTAAACGACCCACTAGTTACGTAATTCGCATTGTGTCACGCCCGGTCGTTATTTCGTTCTCCCACCTCGCTATATACCATATGTTAACGTGAGAAAGGGAGAGAGAGAGAGGGGGGGAAAGAACTTTATTGAGATCCCAAGGAAATGAATCATGGGGGCCTTATGGGCGTCCTTGGCGACCAATAGAAGTGCACTTGCGAGGAACCCACTACGCTATAAATCATCATGATTTTTGTGAAGTAGGGAAGCAGCCACTATGGCATTTTCGTCATTCTGCGTAAAACCGTGGTATCCGCTAAACACCTCTAAGGCATTATGTGCACTTTGTTCATGCTGTGGCTGATGAGGCTGAAGAATTATGGCAGAAACCTTTGTAACGGGATGGAAGCATTCAATGACCCACTCGTTGCGCACTTCGCGTTGTGTGACGCCTGGCTACAGAATTCGCGTTGCGTTATTTTTCTCTTCTGCCACGCTACATTGCATATGTGAATGTGGTTCTTTTCCGATATGAAGAATGCATAGGGTCTTTTTGCTTGGCGCTGAGGTAGAATACTGGGCTCCCAAGGACAGGGTCCAGGTTTGAACCCCAATACACCCTAGATTTTGTTTCTTATTTTTTTTCTCTTACTTCATGCGATAGCGTTTACAGACACCGGCGGTGGCGGACAACTACTGCGCCAAACACGGCCCTTGTTGCGATCTCATAAGAGCTTTCGCTGTAAAACTAACGACAAATAGTGCCCTACTTACCGTTATTGATGGTGAAGACAACCCTGTCCGGTGCATCACCAGCGGATAAATGCAAGGCAACATTTTTTCTGGAATAAAGGGGAAGTTGATAATATTTTTGTCAAAACAATATCTCCACGACCTTCTCGTCGAGGCTGCTTGAGGCTCTGCCGAGTGCCACCCTGTACAAAGAAACCTGCGCGACTCAGCACGCCCGTGAGGCGGCGTCGAGGCAAGCTCTTGACGTCCCCTCATAAGAGGCCTAGGCCCGACCACCTAAATTTGCAGGTTTTTGTCAATACAGTTCATTCCTCCTCCTTAAAAATAGCCAACTCAGCAGTCAAGAGAACTTTGGTAGAGAAAGGTTCATGATGGTTAAGAACACTTGCAAGGCCGGTGTTTATGTGTGTTAGTTTCATGTTAGGCTTAACTCAACTCATCCCGCAAGCGGTTGCGGAAATTAGGCAGAATATTACAGATAAAGATATCACGAAATGAGGCGTTGTGTTAATACTCCAGCTAATGAACTTCAAAAACAGACTAATCGGCCTAAATGTGGTTCTAATCCCTATTAGCCTGAATAAATAATCACTTACCTTTCACGGCCGTTATGGCCTTTGAACATCCAAACGTACGTAGCTTTCTTAGCTTTCATATCTAGCTCAGTTCGCTTGTTGGTCAGGCATTGGAATTCAGGATCATCGCCTGAACTGTACACAAGTACAACGTAAGGAAACTTGTCAAAGAGCTGCAAAAGAAAGAAGTGAGTACAGTACAGTCCATACCCATTCTATTTATTCAGCCAATAAAGCGTTTTGTTGTAGCAAAGCTTTATTCAGCCGATAAAGCTTTTTAGCTTTGTTTTTAGTAAGAGAGTCGTCACATTATAGTGTGTATTTAGGCATTTTATACGGACTGTATTCATATGCTTCGTCTTCAGTGGGCGCACGCAGAACAAAAATATTTGTTCAAATAGCAATGTTGCCACTGTAGATTTTTCATGCAAGATTTTGTCCACTTTCTTTTGTTGTTGTTGTTTTCGTTTACTTTTCCACCGTCATAGCTGGTCAATAAGCGCTTGAACAACAAAAATCTTAACTTCTATATTCGTGTACCTTACTGAATTGAAAGCAAATACGTTCAACGTATTAGTTTGGTGTCTTTGTAGTTTGGTATCTTTGTAGCAGTACTGTGATGAAAATGAGCTCATATTGCCATTAAGTAGAGCAGATACTGATAACGATAAGAAACGGAAACGCTGTACCTACGCCAGTTGATGATGCCGCAGAGGCTTTTGAACAGTCCTTGGTGTCAGCAAAATGCATCACACACAAACTACTGTGCTAACTATGGCATTATTACGCATGATTATGAAAGTCCGACATACATTTCGCAAATTTCGCTACACTTAAAGGAGAGGAGAAGAATAAATTTATTGAAAATTCCTCCGGCAGTATTTCTTCGGGGCGAGTCGGGAGAAAATGGGGTTCTAACTGCAACTGGTAAAAAGAGAATTAAAGTTGTTACAAAGCAAGCTGTTAAGGAATAAACCCAGCGTAAAATGAGTGAAATCCATGCAAAACAGACACACATTTCGCTTTAACTAAGAGAAGGTGCACCCGAGCTTTATTGGACAGTGCGATATATTTGTTTCTGCGCCAATTTTTTCAAATTTTGCACACTTTTTGCTTCTACGCCAGAAATAAAAACCCGCAGTTCATTTAGCTAACTCTGAGCTTATGCTGTCACGAGACATTAATTAAAGTACTGACTTTTGGTGTCATTCGTGTTCACGCCGCCGACGCTGGACACCAGATATATTTACTTCTGAGCTATATAAGTCTCTGACTTCCATGTCAATTACTGAATTCTCGATAAGTTGAGCATAGAAACTGTCTAAAACATCTGAAAGGGCTTGGTGCTTCGTGACCAACATACTGCTTATAAACGTCACGATGATGCATTATTTTTAAAGAAATAAATTTGCTGCAGCTTAGCGGATGGCGCTGTTAACTACAGACTTCGCAACACTTAAGATGGAGGTAAAACACACTTATTCTTTAGCGTTTTATTCTTGCACTTCGCTGATGTTTGAAATCAATAAATGGGCGCTGCTTCGTGGGCATGTTGTAATGACATACTGGCAGAGTTGGGCTTTAGAAGAAGCCGACATTATCGTACTCTGTCGGTCTTTTCGAAATCGCAGCGCTGCCGGTATGCAATAACTTACTTCCGTTATTAGATGTAGTATTCGTTGTAACCGGTTTACAATGGCTCCGCGTATCCATCAGAATGCAATACCGAAACGCTTGGCGCCCTCCAAAATTTCAATACAACGACACTGGAAAACGACTGCACGTTGTGCAGTAACTAGTCAGTTGCTTGTCCTAATGTTACTATCTTAGTGTTTTTCGTTCTTCCTCATTTTTCGGGTAGTGGGCGTCTGGTCAGCGGTGTCGAGATACAATTGGTATCGCTCATTCGAGAGCTAACTCTCTCATACGTTTTCCAAGTGTAGGGCATCATAGTGGTTACTCTGAACTGGTTAATCTCCCTGCCTTCCCTCGCTCTCCTATTCCTCCCTCAGTTGCCCCATAGGACATGGCAGAACCCACATACGTTCATTCCACAGTGGTATTCACTATTCAATATTGTTGCGATAAAATACACTTGTATCATCACTACAAATGATAAATTTGGATTTCGATTATGTATAACACTCTCATTAGGACATAACTTTAATAGTAAACACTCTAAAACACTACCTTGAGGCTCCCGAAAAAACATTATTCTGCCATTAGAACATGAATTACCTGTTTGAACAAGTTGTATTATATTAGTTTAGGTAAGCCTGAATAATACATAACATACTACTATAATGATTGTTTGCAATAACAACTCTACAGGGCTATAGTTTCGCCAAAATTACTCTATGTTTCGTTTGGGGCATGCATTCTTTAAATTATCACAAATACGTGTTCAATGCGCATGCTAATACCCGCTTCCACTCCCATCTTCAGTCCACCACGCGGAGGCTGTTCATCCTAATTATCGGTTCGCGTCGATAATCTTTTCCTGCTACCAAATAAGGCAATGGCTAGTATTTAGTTGCAGGCTCGCAGGGATACATAATGTAGTACTTGTATGCTCTCTGTACCATCACAGGCATCTATGTACAAGGCAGCAGAAGGCTTTCAAATAAAGTTTGGTGAGTAGACGTGCAGTCAACCCACGCACACAAAAAAAAACAAGTGGGGACTTGTTTTTCACCCTCAGCCTTCCCAGCATTTGCTACTATTTATCTTAAGGCTAATCCCTTCAATGTTTCAACTACAACACTATGAACACTAATCCACCTGGACAAGTGCCAAGGGAATATCTTTCGTCCCAAGCAGAAGAGACATAGCGGACAGAAAGGGCTTCTAAAGAACCCAAAAACGAGCCTGCTTATTTTGTTTTCTTTTTTAATTTGGTAAACTTAGGGTGATTCACTTCAACAGCTATGCACCAATAACTCGGCATTTTACTTCGACCTAACCGACCTACGTAAAGATGAAATAATGTAACACTGTCCTGCCATATACCCACAGTTATACCTTCAGTATAAAGAAGAACCCCTCGCAGATATTTCAAAAACATCTTGAGGGCGCTGGTTGGCATATCACTACCTTTACCGATACGTTTATTTCAATGGTGCAGTAACAGGAAAGAAGCAATTTGTACTTTTTCTGAGTACGCTACTCACCTCGAACGTGTCGGTCAAGTTCCGTTGAAGCTTGTGTGGTGCCTCTGACGAAGCAGGGAAAGCAACGAACGTCACATAGGCAATAGCGACAGCAAGCGCAACGTGCAGAGTACGCATAGTGATTCGATGTCGGCGCTTCTTGGCGGCGTGAACTGACGGACAGCAGGGTCGCTTTTATATATACGTGTTTCCAAATTGAGTAGATCTGATGGCATCTCATGCATACTGAATTCTCTAGGCACCGCGCATCTGGATTCTATTCCACGGAACATGTGTTTCTTTTGTTACAAGCAAAGCAAGAATTCTGTATTTAATTTTGACAAAACATTTTGACCATACCATTAAATTACGCTTTTTGTATTTCAGTCTGCACACGTCAAGAGGATGTCGACCTGCGATCTGCCTCTTGTAGCGGTGATACTTAATTGACCATTAGGCCTGACCTAGTTAGCTCCAAAAATAAACGGTGAAATTCAATTAAGTGTGGCAAAACGGAACAACGTAATTACACTCTTATAAAAGATGGCAGACGATAACGGCAACTTCTTTCTTTGTGGTGCACCTTAACCTGGCTGGCATAAAGCAGGCTGATCGCGAAGATCAAATAGGTTCTTACATCTTCTTACTGCTACCTGACACGAATCGTCGCATGACGTGCATTTCACACGCTAAATCAAAGTCTCACTAAAATTACCCTGCCTAAGACTATATACTAACCAGAAAGCACTGAATTTATATTACGTGACGTAGAAACGCCTCATTGAATGCAAATAGAAGCAGCAGCACAACACAGCGTCACATTAAATAATAAACGCATACAACTGAAGTTACGCAAGACGTTTCGCAGTCGTATCCGTTTTAATATGAAACTCAATTTAGGACAACCGCCTGACTCGTGGCAACTCATTAAAGCGGTGGAACGAGAAGAATGAGTGCGTATGACAAACAAATACAAGAGAAAAGACATTGTCAGTTCTTTCCACCTCTTGGTGCGACAGGAGCAACTTATATAGATAATGAAGAAGTGTCACTCACACCTGACAAGCCTTCGCTATGTATCACTCACGTCACAGACTTCACTGCGATTGCTCACCTGCAAGTTTTTTTTTACATTACGAAAACATACAGACCTCATGTCTTTAAAGTTCTGCAGACACGAGGTGACCAGTGAATTTTGCCCGGCTTCCCCCATGCCTGATTTTCGGTGACGAATAACTTCTACAAGAGCCTCATTTTCGGGCATTGAGGGAGCTAACTAACTGGCAACCATAAGCGCAATGGCACCTCTGTAACACTCTTTCTCTAGATGAGTAATCTTTCGAACACATCTATTCATATCTAACGGAGGTACTGCGTGGTAGAAGATATACGGTTTTTCAACAATAAACGTAAAGCGTTTGTGCAGAACTGCGTATTTAGAGAAAAAGTCTGAATTTAGATGGCGAGTAAACACTGTGAGGGAGGTTTATTTCTACAACGTGAAACACAGGCAGCCACCGTGCCTAATCACTGGTGGAAAGGCACCTCACCTATCACTCCCGCATGAACACCTCATCATCATCAGCCTGTCTACGCCCACTGCAGGGCAAGGGCCTCTCCCATGTTCCGCCTATCAACCCAGTCCTGTGCTTTCTGCAGCCACGTTATACCTACAAACTTCTTAATCTCATCTACCCACCTAATTTTCTGTCTCCCCGTCACGCATTTGCCATCTCTTGGAATCCAGTCAGTTACCCTTAATGACGACCGGTTATACTGCCGACGTGCTACGTGCCCGCCCCATATCCATTTCTTCTTCTTGATTTTAACTATGATAAACTTAACCCCCGTTTGTTCCCTGACCCACTCTGTTCTCTTCCTTTCTCTTAAGGTTACACCTATCATTTTCCTTTCCATCGCTCGCTGCGTCGTCCTCAATTTAAGTTTAACCTTCTTTGTAAGTCTCCAGGTTTCTGCTCCGTAGGTAAGTACCGGTAAGATGCAGCTGTTATATACCTTCCTCTTGAGAGATAGTGGTAGCCTACCATTCATGATTTCATAATGCTTGCCGAATGAGCCCCATCCCATCTTTATTCTTCTAGTTATTTCGCTCTCATGGTTCGGCTCCGCGGTTACTACCTGTCCTAAGTAGACGTACTCCTTTACAACTTCCAGTGTCTCGCCACCTATCACAAAGCGCTGTTCTCTACCAAGATTGTTGCACATTACTTTAGTTTTATGCATATTAATTTTCAGACCTACTCTCCTTCTTTCTGTATCCAGTTCAGTAATCGTGAGCTGTAATTCGTGTCCCGCATTACTCATCAATACAATGTCATCAGCGAATCGCAGGTTACTGAGATACTCTCCATTAACTCTTATCCCTAGTTCTTGCCAATCTAGGGCCCTGAAAACCTCCTGTAAACACGCGGTGAATAGCGTTGGAGAGCATAGCATCAACACCTCACAGAAGAGCAAATGGGATACTCTATTAGTCTAACCAGGTGAGTGGTTAAGACCGCACTGAGGTTACCGATGCGCACTAGCACTCTCCGCCTCCTATAGGCCGGTCTCTATAATACAGTTTAGGAAATCACAGAGGCGCAGGGGAGCACTGAACTGCTGCGCATGTCCAGGACGCTCACTGGTCGGAACCTACTCCGAGCTTGGTGCGGAACAAAGGAGTGCCAAAAAGACGGGGACGCAAGCAGGAGACACGCATGACAAAGAAAATAGGTGCGTTTTTTCAGTGCTCCTTTGTTTTGGGAATTCCAGGCCAACATGGCGAAGAGTTTTTAGGGCCACGAAAGCTCGCGATTTCTTACGTCGCCGAAGGCGACTGAGGAGTGCTCGACCTGAGCTCAATTCATTATGTCGGCATAGCTGCGTCAGCAGTCATTGAGAGGCGAAACAAGGCCCACCTAGGTCACATGAGTATATAGACTACCAGCTGACAATTCGTCGGATGCACAGCAAGCGCTCCACACCCATAGCAGAAGCACGTTCTTTGGTGCTTGAATACATTGAGCAAAAGTGCTCCGACCTTCTCAAAATTTTCACCCACGGGTCGGTTGACATCGAGCTCGGAACAAGAGCCGCAGCGGTCGTGATCCTGTCTTTCAAGGTGTCCTGGGCTGTGCGACTCGACTGCGTCAATTCGGTGAGAGCATGTCACTTTGTTGAGAGCCTGAAGAAGTTTTGTGGGAAGCGACAAGCCATGTTACTTTCGGACAGTAAGCCCGCTGTGCAGCTGTTCACAGGTTGGTATTCTAGAAGTGCGCTCAAAGATTGCTGCATATTCGTACATACGACCTCAGCAATGGATCTGTTATAAAGTTTTAATGAATTTCATCGAATGTGGGCACACCGGTTTATGAGGACAAACACCGGACAAACTTGCTCGAAATGCTTCGTAACTTAGGCCAACAAAGGTGGCTCCTAGGGAACCTCGGCGTCTTTTAAGAGAAGCTGTCACCAGACATTTTCATTCTGTGTGGTTCACATCTCACCAGCCAAGACTTTCCCCGCACTTCGCCTTAAAAAAGGGCAGTAGTTAAACATAATCTGAGAGAATGAAACCGTGTGCGGCCAGGGCAGGGGCCTCTCTACTACATCGCATCCGCACTGCGTCAGCGCGTACACCAGCAAGGCTCCACAAGATCAGACTTTCCCCGATGCCATTGTACCCGGCTTCCAAGATCTGTGGTGATATCTAACATTACTTGCTAAAGTGCAGTGAACTTGAGAAACATCGCCAATGTTTCTTTGAAGCACTCCAAAGTTCAGACTCGCCCCATAACAGTGTGAATGATATCCTGTTTCCGCGTGGTCACGGAACGTTCAAGAAGGAGGTATCGCGGCTACTTTTGAAGTTTACAGGCCTCACATGTACCTGGTGATGAGTGATGCTTATGTTGCGGTATGGTGGGGTGATAAGGGGCCTGAGCACAGCACCGTATTTGGGATCGCTCATAGACTACCGGCATGTGCATTATTCCGTCGCGCTGAGAACGCCTTCTTGGCAGTCGGCCCGCACTTCGCCTTAAAAAAGGGCAGTAGTTAAACATAATCTGAGAGAATGAAACCGTGTGCGGCCTGTAAATCTCGCAACGCTAGATCAGCCGGCAACCTATAACATCCTCACAATCGTCATCATTATCATCTTTTGTTGGGCATCAAGTGTGTACGAACTTGCCCAAAAAAAAGACTTACTACTTCGAGCCCTGGAGTAAGGGACTAGTAGTGGAATAGGAGACTATGCTTCTTCTAATGAAGAAGCATGGTCCCCTATTTCATAAAGGTCGCGGCTCACATGCAACTCAAATCATCGCCATGCATCATTAATTCGCACTGCTACCCGGGCAGACGCAAGGCACGCGCTGAATGCAACACCCCGCAGCAGGGGCGTAACGCAAAATTTTTTTGTGGGCGGTGAGGGGGGTGGTTGAAACAACCTTTGTGGATGTTCGTGCATGTGTGCGTGTGTGTGCAGATACGCATGCACAATTGAAAAAAACAGGGTAGGGGAGCTAGCACCCCACTCAAATTCCTGCCTCATCCCGCCCCTGGCTATGCCAGTGCCCCGGGGTACGAAAATCGCGAAGACTTCTTCTATGTTGACGCAGCGGTACGCCCACTCGAAAGGACGCCCACGGCTACTGCCATGACGGACGACGAACGCATTAACATCTCTGCGTCGATTAAAACGACTGCGTCGATGAAAACGTGGCTTAGGCGTTCGCACGAGCACTAGCTGTGGCGCATGCGGTCACGAAACCACTGCAGAGATTTCCACGTATTCTCAAAGCCCATGTCGATACCTCCTCCAAGGCATAGCACCAAACAAGGTTGCGCATATTTTAGAAACAGTTCATTCGCTTCCCTAATGGGTGGCTTTCGCATGGGCATGGGTGTGTCCAGGGCATGAAATGTCTGGGCACGAGTGTGTCCCCGGGAAAGTGTGCGCTAATGCGCATGTTCGAGGTTTTTTCATGCGGACCCTGAAGGACCACTCACCCAAATCCGGCAAAGAACCCGAAACGCAAGTCTACATCTTTCATCAGATTGCCTCGCAATACAGGAAGACGAAATATACCTGCCCCTCATTACTCCCTTACACCCATTAAGGGCTAGGTCTAGTTCCATATCCAGGGAAAACATTTATTTTCCCCCTATCTGACGCAACAAAGCATAAAAACTGGACAACTTGGTACGGATTCGTCATTACCGGAGAGCGCGTACTCAAGAAGCAGACACAGCTAGGAGAATAACATAAGCGCTCACTTTCAATGGAAGTCTAATGAAGAAAACAGAAGAAAATTCACACATAAAACACCACATCTATTTTGCCCCGCACTTCATCAAAACATTACACCACCTGCTGGTACGCTGGGCGGGTGTTTTCCGCTGTTTGTGGAGCTGACCATGGCGGTAGACCGCACTCACAATCCTGCCGTTCCCTTGTGAGAAGCCCCTCTTCGGGCCGCTGGCACGGATGACGAGCTGTCGTTGGTGGACCGGGCCTGGCTAGAGTATTGGCCAGGGGGATCCCGGTTGTCTAGGGGCCCAACCACAACTAAATAGATTGTTCTAAATAAACTTCTGTCCACGCATCTATTCACAGGCAGCCCTGCAGTTCTCGTGGCGAGTTGTCATAGTATCGAAAATTCAGGGTGATACTCCGACTTACAAATGCAAAAGTTACCTTCAGTTAAATATGTCCCTTTATATGAGTACATACATTTTGCGCGTACATAATTTTACAACATTATGAACACGTGAATGGAGCGATATACATTTCAAATAAAATTACTTGATGTGTTTACTCTGCCCGTACTCTGCGCGACCGCACGTTAACATACTATATTCTAAATTATCGCAACTATATCCATGTGAGAGAGCATTCTGGAAGTCAGAGTATTTCATTTTCTATTCCGATATTTGGAGCAACGTAAATGAAGATAGACTGAACAATTTCCCTAGAGCTTACATGGCCATATTGAGATGTAGAGGATGAAGATGCTAAGACATAACTTGGCGGCCTCAGCTCTACGTCATCTATACTGATGCGAAAGAAATGCACACACCGCAAAAACTGAAGAAACCATGTGGTCGATCAAGTTTCCACTGTTGCATGATGAAGCCGTCACAAGAGAATATGGAGGTAAAGAAGGCGTTGGAAGCATCTCCTTTTTTACAATAGGTAAAAAATTATGAGACGAAATGAAGTGCGTTCACTCCTACAGTCACTACTGCACACACTCGCTTCAACTTTCAAGCCAAGACTGACTCTTCAATAAATCTGCACTGTACCTTGTAGAAGGTGCTGCTCCAGGTGAAATACTACACTCAATGTCGGCCACCATACTCGCGTCCTTTCGTGCAATGATATTGGTCTGAAAGTGTTCAAGCTAATATAGAAGGTTTGAGATGAATTGTACATGTTCAGTCACTTCCACTTCATAGTACTCCGTCTGTCTGTGCAATCTGGCAGAATTGTCGCAGCGTGAACGCTACTTAGTTGCCGCGTGATTATTGAAACGATGGTTCAATCCTTTCATATATATTTTTCTTTTCAGAAAAGCAGTTGATACAGAGACATCAGAAAACATAAATAGAAGTCACATTTTCGCAAGCAGCTGCTTGATAAGAAGGTCAAACTGACATTGATAGCTGCTCTTCATTGAATAGCAGTAGTTTATACGCTGCCCTTCCTGTATTTCCAGGCAAGGTACCTGCTCTAACCACCAAGTTTAGGACGGATTTCGATGCCTCTTCTTTTTTGTTGGAAGTGAAAACATTATCAGTTTATTTGAAGACATCATTGTACTTCCACATTCGCCGCCGTTGCCAGGGGCTCTTTCTGGTATATTGCCACAGGTTGGGAAGGACGTAACGCAGCTGCCGTGAGACTGGCACGAATACTGATGTGTGCCTAAAAAGTCAGTGATGCGAGTCCTCTGGCATGATGTCCAGTCACTGACCAATGTACTGATTGCCCAGGACTTACTGCTGGGTGCCCAGTTCGCTTCACTCCATTGACCATGTGCAATCTACAACGGTCGACAATCACTATGTCTTTGCAGCCGTTGATTACTTTGCAGAGTATGTTTAAGCAACTGTCGTAAGTCTCCAGCCACCGCAATCTAATTGTTGTTGTTTTCTTCAAGGAGAAGCCCGGTTCGGGCATGACATTCCAAAGATACGATAATAAGCTGGCAAATTGATGTCACGGCCTAAATCCTACCTTCGTAAAGCCTGGATCTACGTCAGTCTTCGTAGTTACTCTGCCTACAGGTAATTGTATTCACGAGAACAAGTCAGGACCTTCGTCCTGGCTGGCGTCTTTCAAGAGAGATCATCAAACGAATGACCCGAAGGTCGGGGGATCGAATCCTGGGCGCGGCGGCCATCTTTCGATGGAGGCGAAATGCTAGATGCCCGTGTACATAGATTTAGGCGCACATTAAAGGACGCCAAATGGTGGATATTTCCGGAGCCTTCCATTCATTCATTTATTACACCTTAGGGGCCTGAAGGCATTACATAAAGCGTTCCGTTATAGCGTTCCTTCCATTATAGAGCTCCTCATAATCACATCCTGGTTTTGGGATTTAAAAAACTCGTACGATTATGAGCATCAAATCAAGACATTTATGGACTGACTAAAACTGAACATATGTTCCAACACAATCATTTGTTGGTCTGGTTGGTCGTGCATAACCGGCTCGGACATCTTAGCTGCGAGACATAAAACGAAAGAAGCAAGAAAAGACGCCGTCGTCTTCTTTTTGTGTTGGTCCTTTTATTCCTGGCACTAATGTCTCAGCCACTTTAACTAAGACTAACATCTAACATACGATGTTTTTCACAGTGGAACCCTTTATGTCAGTCGTTGGTTGCAATTCGTCCCCAGCAAATAAATTGTCATCACATTCAAAGGGCAGGCGTTATGATGGTCCCCTTTCTCCTGTTTTTTCTCTTCTTCATCTACTCCTTCGTTCATAGAACGCATGCGCCGATTTGCCCGGCGCACAGTTCTGATAACTCTGATGAGTGGGAGAACGAGTAGAGAGAGAGAGAGAAACGGAAAGTGATAGAAACAGGAAGAGAGAAATTCTTGGCGAAAAATTTTCTCGACCAGGCGGTATTCGAACCCGCGTACCGGTGATTCGAAGGCGAGCATCGTAACCACTCGGCTGTCCAGGCACACTAGCAGAGCATAGCAAAGCTTTATATTTTATAGTATAGCAAGCGCGTTGGAAAGCGAAGTGAGAGCGAGGAGGATGGAAAGAAGGAGTGGAGGTACTAAAGCATATCATGGAAAGAAAGAGAAAAAGATGGTTGGGTGATACCTCCGTCTTAGGAATCGGTATAACACGAAAGTGAAACGTGTTGTTACAGAAGTAGTTTATTGTTTATAGTGCACTGGTATATGAGGGCTTGTACAATGTCTGCTGTTGTTTGGCAGATGTAGCACCGCCTGATGTGGACGCACTCACGTTCTCGCCTAGTGGCACATCTCCGTACCGACGACTAACGACCATGATGATGATTTAACCCTTGCAGTAACTGAAGTTCTTAAAATATACGTGGACTCCGCATATGGTGGATCCCGCGCAAAGATAACATCAACAAGCACATAATAAACTAATGCTCGATATGCAATCCTTCAAAGCGTCGTGACATCGAAGAGAAACGCTACGCGCGTCGTGTCTTCCCTCTAGCACAGTCGCTACATAAACAAAACAGGCCGTGCCTCTAGCCTGGCCGTTAGTTCCTACAGGGCGGGCAGGGAACGCGGTGCGACAGCCAGGCGAACGTCAGAGGGATATTTGTCGATATGGATGGATGCTATCAGCGAGGCTTGCACTAAAACCGCCACCTCCCTTTGTGTTAAAGCGTTGACGAAATTAAACTTCTATTGGAAGCGCGCCGAATGGGACGGTCGTTGCAACAGCGCGTTTTTTTTTTGCTTTTTTTTCGAGCCTGGTGGCACAGATGTCACAACCCTGTTATAAAGGGGCGCTCATAGCATCTATCCATCCATCCAAGAGCACTGTGAGAGGCAAGTGTGAAAGATAAAAGGCGCGTTCATGTTGCCTCCGTAATGTGCTTCACGGTAGCTCAGTGGGCTAAACGCCCGCAAGCCATCGTCGCGGACCGAGAGATCATGGGTTCGATTCCCCTCAACGGAACTTTTTCTTATACTTTTTTCTTTGCCATCTGATGACATTCATATTGCTGACGTAATTCCGTGACGGAAATACGTCATGAAAGTCTTGGTGGACCCCGGCATAAAACACTTTCGTGTTAAAATAGCGAGAAAAAAAGGACGGAAGAGAAAGGCAAAGACTCAAACAAAGAAAGAGAAAGAAACCAAGAGGGAGAGAGAGAGAGAGAGAATCAAGGAAACAGAGAAGAAAAGAAATAAAGAGCGAGAGAAAGACATATAAAGAAAGAAGGGGCGAGAAATAGAGAGAGAAAGACGGGGAATAATGACGAAAAGGATATATAAAGCGAGAAAGAAATAGAAAGAAATGAAGAGAGGAAGAAAGAAATAGGATGAAACGGAGACAAAAAAGAGATAGAAAAACAGAGAGAGAGAGAGAGAGAGAAATAAACGTTTATTTGTGAAACAGTGTTCCGAGCGATGCTCGGTATCACCCTAACGTGGGAGGGCTCCCTAGTCCAGGAACCCTCTGGCTTCAACTGCCCTCTTGGCCCTGATGACAAGTTGTCGCTGGTCTTCCAGGTCCTCGAGGGCGAGCTTGGCCTCCCACGTTTCGGTTAAGAGAAAGAAAGAGAAAGAAAGGAGCAAAATAAACACAAACAAGGAAGGCCGAACACCCCCGCTGTTTCTTCAGGCTTGGCACCACTAGTGCAAAGCTAACCTATTTTACAGCGAAAGCTGTTATGAGATCATTTCACCGGCCGTTTTTGGCGCCGTAGTTGTCCACCGCCGCCGCCGCCGCCGCCGCCGCCGCCGGTGTCCGTAACCAGTATCGCTCGAAATAAGAAAAAAAAACGAAATAAGAAAAAAATTCCAGGATGGAACGAGGTTCGAACCTGGGCCCTCTGCGTGGGAGCCCACTATTCAACCTCTGAGCCATGCCGTTGCTTGAAACTGCTTTGCAAAAAGGTCCTATACAGGCTTCATGTCGGGAAGGAACCACATTAGCATATGCGATATAGCGTGGTAGAAGAGTAAAATAAGCACCAAGCGTCGCACAACGCGAATTCTGTAACCAGGCGTCACACAATGGGAATTGCGCAACGAGTAGGTTCTTGAGTGCTTCCAACCCATTACAAAGGGCTCTGCCATAATTCTTCATCGTCATCAGGCACAGCATCAACAGAGTGGGCATAATGCCTTACATGCGTTTAGGAGGTACCAACGCTCTCCGTAGAATGACGAAAAATGGCACAGTGCCTGCCGCACAACTTCTAAAAAATTACAGTGGTTTGTAGCGTAGTGTGTTCATCGCAAGTGCACTTGTATTGGTTGCCAAGGAAGCCCATAAGTGCATGATCCACTTCCTCGGGGTCTCAGTAAAATTACAATGATTTATAGCGTAGTGGGTTCCTCGCAAGTGCACTTGTATTGGTTGCCAAGGAAGCCGATAAGCGCGTGATCCATTTCCTTGGGGTCTCAGTAAAGTTCTTCCCCCCCCCCCCCGTCTCTCTCCCACGTCAACGTATGTTATACAGCATGACGAGAGAGGGAAATAGCGACCGGACGTCACCCAATGAAAATTACATAACTGGTGGGCCGTTTAAAGACTCCAACCCATTACGAAGGGCTGAGCCATAATTCTTCATCGTCATCAGTCGTCGCGTCAACAAAGTGCACATAATGCCTTATAGACGTGTAGCTGGTGCCTCGCTTCTCCGCAGAATGACGAATAATGGCTTAGTAGGTGCTTCCCAACTTCACAAAAATTGTGATTTATGGCGTAGTGGGTACCTTTCTAGTGCACTCGTATTGTAGCCCCAAGAGAGCTTAACGGGCTCTAGAAACGCCGCTCTTCCAGCTTTCGCTGTAACTGTGCTGCGGTTTCAGCGCAGGCCTGGCGTTTTTTTTTTATAATAACACGCCTCTCTTGTGATCTATTCGCACGCCTCGCACGGGGTGGTGCATGGTCTATTTTCACTAATAACAGCTTTTACACTAATCACTGACAGCTGGCGCCTTCTAGCCCCGACAGCGCGCTTGGACAAAAGTGAAAATAAAATCGAAACATATCGCTGCGTACTTCTCGTCTGTAGAGAAAACTAGGTGGCGGTTTAGCTGACACTCGTCGTTTATATGCCTCTCGCTAGTAATTTAATAGCGCTCAAAACTGGACAGACAGGAAAGAATCTGATTGCCTAACCGCGTATTACTTTTTATTTTTTGTCTACCAATAATCAACGACAGAGGACGCCGTAGCGTAGAGAAAGCTACAAACGAACACGTGTCCCCATGCAACACTGCTTTACGCGATGTAATCGACCTATTACGTTTGCCTCACAGCGCCGTGCACTCTCTACTACACGCTGCGGGAGTCCGCGAAAAGTAGACAACTCAACCCCCCCCCCCCTGAGCTCTAACACTTAACTGGGTCAGTGGAAATATCGCCTGACTATGTGCCACTGATAGAGGTGGCGTGGCGCGGCGAAAGTGGCGTTGCAGACGGAGGACGCCACGCGCCTTAGGATGACTACTTTGTCAAAGACTATCTGTAATATTAATTAGGGTAACCACTCCATAATGGACATTGTGGCAGATGCTCAATGACAAATGCACATATTTATTATATATTTACTTAGAATACTTCTGCTCTCATAGCAGGAGGGCGATACAAAATGTCAGTGTGAAGAAGACTAGCCATCCGCCAAAGAACCAGACCGACATCCGTTCATCTTTCTAACATCTTCTATTGCAGTGCTAGCCTGCACGCATTTTCAAAGACGATAGTCTTTCTTGGGATACTTAAACGAAGAAATTTTGGTCTGTCTATCGGTCTTTCTCTTCGTCAGCACGTCACTCGATTCAGTCACTCTGCCAAAGTTGAACCACTTGTCCAAGGGCCAGCCATCTCGAACGGCTGACTAGGTTCATCCCTGTGTACATTGTCGATCAAAAAGCAAACATTACGCATATATGAGGCACAACATTACTAGGTAAGTATTAGGTGGGGTGTTTCTTTAATAGAAAAAGCATACATACGTAATTCTAAAGACCCTAGTTTTTTAAGCTGCGCTGAAAATGCGACTGCGCTGAAACTTGCCTTCCTCCGTGCCCTCTGCACGAGCTCATTGTTGTGTTTCGGTTTCGGTTCTGTATTGCACTGTACGAATGCCATGGGGCGCCGCTCTGTCATTCCTGTTTTACCCAGGCGACGTGTAAATAAAAGAGTGTGTGGAAAGTACTCGTTGAGTGCGCACGTTTCTTCTGCTTCAGCGCTTCGCTCCAAACCGCGTGTTCGAGCTGGCTGGCGTCCCCGCCGGTCGCTTTGGTCACCGCCGGTCTTCGCCTGCTGCTGCTTCGGGACTACCAGCCCGTAACACAGCACTCATGTTTCCCGACGTATTGCCAGATGGCGCCCATACCTCACGCAGCGCCTCTTCTATCGTCTTTAGACGACATTTGCAGCGAAGCACGCAGATACGCGGCCAATTTTCCTTTTCTTTTAACGCGAAACCAAGACTTCAGTGACGCATTCCCGTCACAAAAAATGATGTCGAAAAACTGGACATCATCAGATGGCAAAGAAAAAAGTTCCATCAGCGAGAGTCGAATTCACGACCTTTTGGTGCACGACAACGGACGCCGGTCACGCTATCCACTGCGCCATGGTCACATACTCTGGAGTCTTTACAAAATTCCCTTTTATATCTCCCACTTTGCTCTCACAGTGCTCTTGGTCGGCAGCGTGGTTTCGCCGTCTTGGAACGCCGAAGTGAAGTAATACATAATGAGCGTGGCCTCCGCAATTAGCTCCGTGGCCTCCGCGATCAGAGAAGGCGATTTGTCACCTTTCCAATAGAAGTGCAATTTTGCCAGCGACTTAACACACCGCGAGGTGGCAATTAGCCCAAGCGTCGGCCTCGCCCATAGGCACCCGTCACTGACCAGAGGGCGCGATGGAGCTCTTATCGAACGCCTAATTGTTGAGGGCACCAGCCGCCAGGGATACCATGAAAATGAAACGCTCGCTGGACACATCGACGCGCTCAAGTGTCTCCCTTTTGGGCGCCTCTTTCAACGAACGCTTCCTACGTGCGTTCGTAATCACCTCAGGGATATTAGCACAGCCTTCAATGCAGCACAAACGCGTTTAGAACGCGCTCTTTTCAGGCTGGGCCAAGGCAGCACAAACGCTACAAACGCGTTTCAAACGCACTGAATTGAGGCGGTGGCAAGTCACGTTCAATTCAAGGAGCGTTTCTGAACATGGAGGATGCGGAGAATAGACACTCGATTTTGCTGCGTCTACTCGCTAGGCTGTGTTTTCTGGCGCTACCATCGTATCTCGGAAACTGCATTGCCGGGTGCCTATAGCATCCAGCTTTATTAAAAAAAGCTCTGCGACGCGCGCATGCCTTAGAGTGCACTAGTACACTATACCTGCCTCGTTTGGCTGCAACTCCACGTTCTCCACTTACGCTTGCCTAGAGGCGTTCACTCGCCCTGAGAGAAATTATGGCCGGGCTAGAGGGTAGACACGAAGCGCGTTGCGTTTTCCTCCAGCCCCGCCATGGCGTTCAACAGATCTTTAACATGCGGCGGGATAGCCACCTCACCCCAAGTTCTGCTCCAATCATCGACGCTCTTCTGAGTGTCACATTACTTTATCTGATGACGCTCTCACCGTTAAGTACTATAGTTACCACGACGGTTTGCTTAATCATTTATCTTGGGCGTAGTCGTAGGGATGGAGAAGTGCAACAAAGTGCCAACGTGGGTGCATCCACGTTAAACGGTGCTATAGCTGGCAAACACCAACAGACATTGTGCAAGCTCTCTTATATCAATGTACAGTAAACATTCAACTACTTCCGTAAAGACACGTTTTAGTTTTGTGTAATATTAATTCCTGTGACGGAGGGAGGAGGAAATAACTTTATTACGAGTCCTGCGAGTTGGTGGAGCGGGCCGATGGCCCCGCCTAGGAGACGGCCAGGAGTCCTTGAACCCTGGCGGCTTCCTCGGCCCGCTGGACGGCCCAGAGCTGATCCTCGAGGGCGGAGCTGAGCAGCGCGGCTTCCCAGCGTGCGCGAAGGCTGCCACTAGAGGCCGCTTTCTCGGTATTGGGACTAAACCCTCGGCATTCCCATAACATAAGCTCCAGAGTGGCTCTGGATTCACATGGTTTACATTGGTCCGTTTCGTATATATCCGGATATATGATGTGCGAGAGCGCGGGATTCGGATACGTCCTAGTTTGTAACCGCCGCCATTCGACAGACTGCTTTTTTGTCAATTTTGGGTGAGGTGGCGGAAATATGCCCCTATGTAACCAATAATGTTTTGTGATGTCGTTGCATCTGGTCATTCGGTCTTCCCACTCCCATATCAACCATGTTTTAATCAACATACTCCAGCCACCCAGTAGTGTCGTACGACTCTAGCTTGTACAAATTCAGCACTGGCTTTTTTGGGAACATGCCCTCTTCAGCGTTCACACGGCAAGCTCGGGTTCGATCTTGTCCAAAAATATTTGAAATACTTGTTTCAGCGGCCAAATACAAATACATCGGAAATACCAGTCTCCTCAATGATGTGGTGATCATCTTCATGAAGACAGCTGCTATGATGTGCTGTGTAAAGGTGAAGTGCCCGCAATTCTAATAGGTTTTCTTCCTTCCACCGGATCCACCGGTGATCTAACAGCTTCTGACGGTATCTCAACTCCATGCTGTCACGTCGAGTATCCTGAGCCATTCGAGCTTCGTAGTCGTTGCTTGTTCGTTCCGGAGGTGTTCATAAATACCTGTCAGCCAGGCTGACAGGTATCTATGACCATCTATTGGCTGCCAAAAGCGAGCTCTCGAAGCTTAACGATGCGCTCGAAGAGAACCTCGTCGACGATAAGCTCCAAACGAAGTGTGTAACTGCGAATAGAGCCATCAGCATGCTTGCTTAGATTCGTTGCAATATCACCATTTTGGGTCGCGCGGACAGTGTAGCGGCGACTGCTTCCCAGTATGCAACCTCAACAGCTCCTGACATATGACCAGAAGTGACCCAAGACTGCCGAATCTTGACATGCCAACATTTAGAGGCGAGTTCCACGAGTGGTGAGCTTTCTGGGAGCAGTTCTACCCTCGTAGTCGGTGTTGGTTCGCTGCGGAAAAGCCACTGATGAACTTTTACTGTCCGTATACCTGGACGTCAGTGCTCTTAGATTAAGAAAGATTTCTAGCTCCAACTGCACAGTCGCAGTTTTCTCGTTGTTGAGATTGCGCTTTCCCTGCACGTGCCGTAGCGATGACTTGAGTGATCAGATAAGTCTCTCCCACCAGCCATCCCAGCAAGGCGAACAAAGTGAAATTAACTTCGACTTCCTTCGATGCGTCGCAAGGAGTCGTGAAAATTGAGAGCTCTTCAAGACGTTCTGAATGACCTCCAAACATCGCGATGCTGTCCTAAAAATTGGATTGCGTTGTCGCAGCACAGTGTTACTGTCTCACTTCTACGGGCCAAAAGCCTCCGGAATGCTATCAAGAAGACGTTGGTACAGATCGCACTCGTCAAATTATGGCACACGGTTGCTGTAATGACACATGTTTCATGAGCTTTCAGGCTGGCATTGAAGGAAATATTTCGCACCGATTAGTCTGCCAATTACTTCGTCGCGTCCTTGCATATTGCCACGTCGTCGTGACGATGAAACTATTTATTTGATCGAACTTGTGGCTGCTAAACTGAAAGTCAAACTACAGTAATACACTGATAGCGGCGAACAGAGCGTCGACCGTCGATCAACTGACAAGCGGTGAAGCACGTCGGCTTTTATACAAGCGCTATCGAATTTTCCAGCGATATCGCATGTTGTTGCGCAATCTCTAAAATAAGCTCGAGTGTTCGCGTCTTGCGCGAAATCTTAACGAAATGATCTACAATAATCGCGAAGCTTCTGGAACAATGAGGCGCGGTTTGCGCTAAGCGTTGCTGACAGTCTTTGCGCGCAGAAACCGAATACAGCAAAAGTGATGAGAAGAAACGCACGTGGCAATGCCTCCCTTTGAAAAAGCATTGTCCCGATGCTTAAAACAGAACGGGCGGGGGGGTGGCCAATGCATGCAACAATAAATAACTCAATAAAGTTAGAAAGTGCAATAAACAATAGGCACAAGCAAGATAGTACAATAAAAAATAAGCACAAGCAAGAAAGTGCAATAATAAAGCAAAAGTACAGTCCTCAGAGTAACTAACGCGCGTAATATGGCTTGAGGCGCACGACATGGACGACTTCAGGTTGCGCACGGCGCCGCTCAGAGTTCGTAACGCCGTCAGGGACAACCTCGTAGTCGAGTGCGCCGAGGCGTCGAAGTACCCTGTGCGCTCCGAAGTATCGGCGAATAAGCTTCTCACTAAGTCCCCATCGGCGTATTGGCATCCATACCCATACACGGTCACCGGATTGATATTCAATGTGGCCTCGTCGAAGGTTGTAGCGGCGGCTGTCAGTCGTCTGCTGGTTCTTGATCCGTAGGCGGGCGAGCTGTCGTGCTTCTTCGGCGCGCTGTAGGTAGGTGGTCACGTCGATGTTTTCCTCGTCGGTCACGTTTGTTAAGATGGCGTCGAGCGTCGTTGCCGCGCTCCGTCCGTAGACCAACTTGTACGGCGTCATTTGCGTCGTTCCTTGCATGGCCGTGTTGTATGGCAAGGTCACATACGGAAGGATGGCATCCCACGTCTTGTGTTTGACGTCAACATACATGGCCAGCATGTCGGCGATGGTCTTGTTTAGCTGCTCGGTGAGGCTATTGGTCTGTGGGTGGTACGCTGTGGTCCGGCGGTGGCTTGCTTGGCTGTATCTCTGTATTGCCTGAGGTGGTCAGCAGTAAACGCCGTACCTCTGTCGGTTATGAGGACCTCTGGGGCGCCATGACGCAGAACGATGTTATCAACGAAGCAGTTCGCTACCTCGGCAGCACTGCCTCTGGGTAGGGCCCTTGTCTCGGCGTAGCGGGTGAGGTAGTCGGTAGCTACGACGATCCATTTGTTTCCGGTATTGGACGTCGGGAACGGCCCCAGTAAGTCCATACCGATTTCCTGGAATGGCCGTCGAGGTGGCTCGATAGGCTGCAGAAGTGCGGCTGGTCTAGCCGGCGATGTCTTGCGTCGCTGACAGTCCCGGCAAGTCTACGTAGCGAGTGATGACGGCGGCAAGGTGCGGCGTGTAATACGTTGCCTGTATTCTTGCGAGCCTGCGAGAAACACCCAGGTGTCCAGACGTCGGGTCGCCGTGCAGAGCCTGGAGGACCTCTGGTCGCAATGTCGAGGGAGCCCCGAGAAGGGAACCGGCTCGAAGCGGCGAGAAGTTCTTAAGGAGGACACCGTTGCGCAAGAAAAACGACGGCAGCCCCCGCGTGAATACCTTCGGAACAACGGTGGTCCGGCCCTCGAGGTATTCCACAAGGCCCCTGAGTTCTGCGTCCGCTCGCTGTCGTTCGGCGAAGTCGTCGGCACTTATGGTTCCCAAGAAGCAGTCATCCTCCTGGTCGTCCTGCGGCGGTGGGTCAGCGGCAGTCAGCGTCGGAGTGTTCTCCTCGGGACTTGTAAACGTCGGTTATGTCGAATTCTTGAAGTCGTAAGCTCCACCGTAGGAGGCGACCTGAAGGGTCCTTCAAGTTAGCTAGCCAACACAAGGCGTGGTGGTCGCTCACAACTTTGAATGGCCGACAGCAGAGGTAGGGGCGAAACATCGATTTAGGCCATATCATGGCCAGGCACTCCTTTTCTGTTGTGGAATAGTTGATTTCTGCCTTTGATAGCGACCTGCTAGCATAACTGATGACCCTTTCCAATCTGCCGGTGTTCTGCACAAGGACGGCGCCGAGTCCTACGCTGTGTGCGTCGGTGTGGATTTCCGTATCGGCGTATTCTTCGAAATGCGCAAGTATTGGAGGCTTCTGCAGGCGTCGTTTCAATTCTTGAAATGCTTGAACTTGCGACGTCTCCCACCTGAATTCGACGTCGGCCTTCGTGAGTTGCGTCAGTGGCTCGGCGATCCGTGAAAATTCCTTGACGAAACGTCTGTAATAGGCGCACAAGCCGAGAAAACGGCATACGGTCTTTTTGTCGGTGGGCGGCCGGAAGGCAGCGATGGCAGCTGTTTTCCGCGGGTTCACGCGAACACCATCATTGCTGATCACGTGACCCAAGAACAAGAGCTCCTCGTACGCGAAGCGGCACTTTTCGGGCTTCAAGGTGAGTCCGGAGGTCCTGATTGCTTGAAGTACAGCTTCAAGGCGCCGAAGGTGTTCGTCGAAATTGAGGAAAACACAACGATGTCGTCCAAGTACACGAGGCACGTCTGCCACATTAAGCCAGCCAGTACTGTATTCACAACCCGTTGACAAGTCGCAGGTGCCGAGCGAAGACCAAAGGGGATGACCTTGAACTCGAATAGGCCATCTGGTGTTATAAAGGCAGTCTTTTCTCGTCCCTCTCGTCGACTTCTATTTGCCAGTAACCGGTCTTGAGGTCCATCGAAGAAAAGTACTTTGCGTTGTGTAATCGATCCGGGAAAGGGGATAGACGTCCTTCTTCGTGATTTTGTTCAGGCGACGATAATCGACGCAAAAACGTAGAGTCATATCCTTCTTCTTCACTAGCACCACGGGGATGCCCACGGACTCTTCGACGGCTGGATGATGTCGTCGCGTAGCATTTCGTCGACCTGTATCTTCAGCCCTCTCGTTATCTCGTCGAAACTCTGTACGGTCTCTGACGGAGTGATCTGGCACTTTCCTCTGTTATGATGCGATGTTTTGCCACGGGAGTCTGCCGAATTCTTGATGACGACGAAAAGCAGTCCTTGTACTGCACGAGCAGGGTTTTGAGCTGTTCTTGTTTGTGCTTCGGAAGGCTGCGATTGACGTCGAAAGCTGGTTGCGGAGCTTTATTCGTCGAAGTAGGCTTCGAGCATAACTTAGCATAACTGTTGCTTTCCCTGCCCGCAGCTCGGCTACTCCTCTTGCGACGGAAATTTTGCCGTTAATCAAGTGGTGCTGGTCACCCTCAACGATGCCTTCCAGGTCTGCTGATTTCTGAGTGCCGACTCAAATGATGACGACGCAAAAAAGACCCACAAGAAACAGTCAATTCCGCCCAGCAGAAACATTTCCACAGCTGGATCGTAATGCAGTGCCGCAGCGTATCCTAGTTTAAGGAAGATAGCGCCGCTATTGCAAGGGCGAGCGCTAGGCAAGCGGGAAGACGAGAAAGACGAGGCAGAGTAGAACAGCTGGCCTAGTCAACAGGCGTTGTGTGTATTTCTCTTTGTACCTCCTGACAGTTGATGCTGTGGCTGATCACGATGAAAAATTATGGGTGAGCTCTTTGTAATGGTTTGGAAGCATTAAACGACCCACTGGTTACGCAATTTGCATTGTGTGACGCCTAGTTATTTTACTTTCTACCACGCTCTATTACATACGTTAACGTGATTCCTTGCCTGCCATACCGCCTGTATAGGGTATTTTTGCTAAGGAGTCTCATGCACCGGCGTTGCTCCAAGGTAGAATACTCGACTGCCACGCCGAGGGCCCGAGCTCAACTTCCGTCCGATCCTGGATATTTCTTACAGCGAAATGTGCTATGAAATAACAACAACAGTACCGCCGCCGGTGTCCGTGAACAGCTCCTGCACGAAATAAGAAAAAGTGCAATAAGAAAAAAATATCCAGGATTGAATCGAAAACCGCCCTTGTTCACACGAATGCACGGCAGCTTTTAGGCAGCTGCATTTAATAAAAACTGATGTGCTAGTTGGTATGCCATTACTTTGTCGAAACAGCGCACAAAACACACGCACTAAGACGAAACACGCATAAGGTCTTGTGCAGGTATCTTCGTTATGTGTGCGTGAATATATCTGTAGTGCTCTCCTTTATCAATGAAATGCCTCTTTCTGTCCCCAATGTAGACAGAAAATATTTCATTCAAGTGTTGCTAGGTGAGCAAGAATTAATTAACCCTAAATACCGCCATTGCTTTATAGAGACGGCAACGCGTCTCTATCTCCACAGTAAATCACCGTACCGACGGACACCAGCTCGCTCATTCTTTTTTACAGGAATCTGTGGCTTGAGTTATCACTTGTATTTTCGAATTTATTATGTGAGCAGCTGTGGTTCATAAAAGAGGAAATAGGGACACTGAACACAACCAAAAAATTCCAAGTATGCCTTAAAGCGTATGACTCATGAAATTTATAGAATAAGATTTATTATGATGTAGGCTTTACTTACTACGTCATGCGCGAGCATGTGAACAACATCTGTACATTTGTGCTTACCGCTGTTCTTCGTACTGTTGAATGAACTCATCGGCAAAACGTAATATATGAGTTGTAGCGTTTCTTATGCTGTTGTTGTTTTTCTTGATGCTGATGACGACGGCGCAACTGTTGTTGCCTCTGTATACCGACGAAAAAGGAACAAAAACATGGCTGATCCTCCCGTCATAGGAACTGTATAACACGAAAGTGAAACGTGTCTTCACAGAAGTTGTGCTTATCGTGTGGTGATATATGAGAGATTCTACAATGTCTATTGGTGTTTGGCAGCTATAGCACCGTTTGAAGTCGATGCACCCATGTTGACGCCTAGTGGCATGTCTCCGTCGCGACGTCTAACGCCCATGATCATGATTAAACCGTTGTGGTAGCTGAAGTTGTGAACATATATTTGAAATCAGCGAATCGTTAATCGCGCGTAAAGATCACATCAACAAGCTCATAATCAACACTGGTACCCGATATGCACTTCCAAACGCCGTCAAATAAGGAGAGAAGCGGCAGTGTGTGCTTACTAGTAATGGGTTACCGGCGCCTGTGTTCTAAGGATGGTAAAATCGATGAACGATTAATCTATTAATCGATTATAGGCCCACAAATAATCGATTAATCGTCTTCTATTTCCGCCGCTCGATCTATTTCCGCCGTGCTGCTGAAAGGGAGGCGAGCAAAGAAGCAGACGCAAGAGCTCGACAAATTCTTGAGCTGAAGCTAAAGCTTGAAGAAGGAGCTAGTGGAGCTGCAGCAACTAACTCTGAGCCTATGCCTCTACCGAATCATGCCTCTTGGGTTTTCAACCCACACAAACTACTGCCGTTGTTTCATGAGCGACGCGATGACCTGCATGCCTACTTGCAAAGGTTCGAGCGCGTGGCAACAGGGCAGGAATGGCCACAAGATAAATGAGCCCTTGCAGTGAGCATGTGCTTAACAGGTGAAGCACTAACAGTGATCGGTCGCATGACTGCCGCTGATTCACTGGACTATGATAAAGTGTAAAAGGCATTGCTGCAAAGATTCCGGTTTACCGCGTAAGGTTATCGCGAGAAATTCCGAATGGCACGACAGCACGATGCAGAAACTGGAAGACAGCTAGCTGCTAGACTTTCAGGATACTTTAATCCCTGGATTGATATGGCCAATGTCTGGAGAACGTTCGACAACCTCCGAGACCACATGATCGCTGAACAGTTTCTTCAGTGTTGCCATCCGAAGCTGACCGTATTCCTTAAAGAACGAGAATGCAAGTCCCTTCAGGCGCTCGCTGACGCTACCGACCGCTATCTTGAGGCGCAGAACCTCTCCAACCTGGGAAGAGTACCGGATGATGTGAAGGAGTACAACAAGACTACCTCAGATGCTCAAAAGAGACAACCTCCGAGGTGTATGTTGTGTAACCGTATCGGCCATCAAGCTCAGGAATATCGCCGCCCAGCAAAGGAAGTGACCAAGTGCAACATATGCGGAAAAGGTGGTCATAACAGCGAGAACTGCTGGAGCGCGAAGGCACAGAAGGGGCAGAGTTCAGCATGCGTTCATGAAGCCACAGCCAACCAGTGTAGTCTTCTTCCATGTGACAAAGCTGTCCGAAGCCAAGACAGTAAACGTGACGTGACGTTTCGGAAACCTGTTTTCCTGGTAGATGGAATGCCTGTAGTAGAAGGACAAGTCCTGGGTCGAAAAGTAAGAATCCTCAGAGATACAGCAATCATACGAAGAGACTTAGTTCCAGACCATTGGTTGACAGGAGCACTAAGCCGAGTTGTGCTAACAGATGGATTTGGTAAATAGGTTCCGGAGGTGAGAATAAAGATCCATACACCATATTTTACTGGAGAAATCAAAGCATTATGTATGGATAGTCCTCTTTATGATGTTATTTTAGGCAACCTTCCTGGCGTCAGAGAACCCCTAGAGCCAGATCCCAATTGGAGACGCGCTGTGGTCGACGGAAGCGATGACACATCGACAAACTACCGTGGAGAAGAGATGCCTCACAACGTTTCCGCCACGATCAAGCCGCAAGAAGGCAAGATAACTCCATTATGTGTACCAGCCATAAAGATTGGCGAAGTAAACAAAGAGAAGCTCGCCGAGCAACAGCAGAACGACTAGACGCTGAAGTCACTGTTCGCTAAAGTGGGCAGAAACTTCAAGTCGCAAAAAGGCCACTGTTATTCGTTTTTTGAAAACGGAGAACTTTTGTACCGAAAGTATGAACTTGCTACAGGAAAGACGTTTAATCAGTTCATCGTGCCAACGCCCTTCAGAAGGTCATAACTGGAAGTCGCGCACGAAGGTCTTATGGCCGCACATCAAGGCATACGGCGAACGACAGATCTTGTCTTTAGAGATTTTTACTGGCAAGATCTGCATGGGGACGTCAAAAGATTCGTGAAATCCTGCGATGTGTGCCGGAGGACAACACCAAAAGGAAAAGTTGGTGTTGCGCCATTGGGACATATACCTCTCATACTTGCGCCTTTTGAGCGTGTGGCAGTCGATCTTATCGGTCCGCTGTCACCGAAATCTAAACGAGGAAACCGATATGTGCTCACGCTCATAGACTTTGCCACTCGATATGCAGATGCAATAGCACTACCTGCAATCGATGCAGTGCACGTGGCAGAAGCAATAATCGAGATTTTTTCTCGTGTTGGTCTAACGAAAGAGATTGTGACCGACCAAGGGACGAGCTTTACATCAGAGCTGATGAAAGAGGTTGGTCACCTATTAGTTGTCAAGTTTCTTCGGACGACACCATACCATACCATGGCGAATGGACTAGTTGAAAAATTCAACGGAACCCTAAAGACGATGTTGAAAAGGATGTGCCAGGAGAAATCTCGTTATTGGGACAGATACCTTGCACCACTACTCTTTGCCTACAGAGAAGTACCGCAAGCGAGTCTGGGCTTCTCGCCTTTCCAGTTGATTTATGGTCGGCACGTCCAAGGACCACTGACCGTCCTCAAGGAACTATGGACCAATGAAAACATCGATGACGAAATTCGCACCACGTACACGTACCTCGTCGATCTTAGGAATCGTCTTGAAGATACGTGGAAGCTTGCCCATGAGGAATTGGACAAGGCGCGAGCAAAACCGAAATTTTACTACGACCGAAAGAGCCGTCCGCGCAAGTTAAATGTGGGCGATAAAGTCCTAGTCTTGCTCCCTACTGACACAAACAAATTGTTAATGCAATGGAAAGGGCCATTCGAGGTCATCGAGCGAAAAAAATGACGCCGACTACGTACTGAACTAAGGCGGGAAAATGAAAATATTTCACATAAACATGCTGAAGAAATATGAGGAACGCGAGCCCATTCCCCCACAGCAGGTCTCCGTGGTCACTGAGATTAGTCAAGATTCTTCGAATCTAGCGGAGGAGTCATCCAGCGACGATGTTTCGCGCGAGCTTCCATCTCCCAGCCTTGTCCGTACATAGACAGCCACTGACGTGAAGGTATCGGCAGATCTGAGCGACGAACAATGCTCCCAGGTCCGTGACCTGTTCCAAGAATACGAAGGAATATTTTCTGACCTGCCAGGAAAAACAGAGCTCGTCGAATGCGCACTACGCTTGAGTTCGGAAAACCCAACACATGTGCCACAGTATCCTGTTCGATTAGCTTTACGAGAAAGCGCGGAAAAGGAGGTGCAAGAAATGTTAAGATTGCGCATAATTGAGAAATCGCAATCGCCTTACCATGCACCTATCGTGGTTGTTAAAAAAACAGACAATACGATACGCTTGTGCATAGACTTTCGAGAGCTCAACAAAGTTTTGATTGCCGATAGCGAGCCCATACCACGTATTGATGTAGTGCTTGCACTTTTCAATCAAGGAGAATTTTATTGCATCATAATATGAAAAATGCGTACAGAAATATTTGGACCCATAGCCTAAACGGCTAGTGATGGGTCCAATACAAAAAAAGGTTATAAGAATTAGCAGTCTTGTGCAGAAAAAGAAACAAAAGCGATAGTATCATCCATAAGCGAAAAGTATTATACAGATTCAAGGAATCATACTAAAAAACAACAAATACATAACTATCATGAACACAAAAATATACATGAGAAAATTTTTAAGAATAAACAAAAACTGAAGAAAATGCCTGGTTAGAAATGAAGTATCGTTTGCAGGTAATGTCAAAACTTCTTGCGAGTTTTATTTCAAGAGGCAAATTGTTCCACAGCTTAGCACCAGAAAATTGGATTAGTCGTTCACCATACACATTCGAACATAAAGGAAGGTTAAGATTACCGATGCTTGCGTGCCGTGTGTTTAACGACGGGAACGTGAAAATAGTACGGGGCAGAGGCGTGTTTGTGTTTATTATTTTGTTTACTAAACAGGAAATCTTGTAATTGCGTACCTCCGTAAACGGCAGTATACGCATTCTCTGAAATAGAATATAAGAGGGGTAATTACCCGGGGAGAACGTAATCACACGGACAGCTCGTTTTTGTAACCGGATTAGCGGAGTAAGGTATGTTGTGTACGTTTGGCCCCACGACTCACAACAGTAGCTGAGGTGGCAGTGAATTAGGCTAAAATATAATGTTCGCAGCAAAGTCAAGTCAAAGTATTGACGCGCGCGTATGAGAGTGTAACAACTAAATGACAACTTTTTGCAAACAGTATTGATTTGGTCTCTCCAGTTAAGGTTACTGTCAAATAGAATGCCAAGATATTTAATAGTCGGAACACATTCAATGGATTGATTATTTAGCGATACGCTGATTGAAGTGCAGTTCACAGTTTTCATTCGTGACCGGAAAATAATATATTTTGTTTTATCGGTATTTAACAGCAGTTGATTGTCACGAAACCACATTGAAATAGCTAGTAGTTCATTGGACACAGTATGTTGTAAGGTTTCAAGTGAATTGTCTGTGAATAAAATTACGGTATCATCCGCATACATTAATGCTTTTGAAGACTGTAGTACTCGCGGGAAATCATTAACGTACAGAGCAAATAAAATGGGACCCAATACGGATCCTTGTGGTACACCACATGTGACAGTCCTCGATTCGGATTGATAACCATCAATTACAACTTTTTGCTTTCGCGATGTGAGATAACTGGAAAAGAAGTCATGTGCACCATCAATTATACCATAGCACTTTAGTTTTTCCATTAGTGCCGAGTGACAAATGGTATCAAACGCCTTTTTTATGCCAATAAATATTCCAATGACAACATTTTGTTGGTTAAGGGCAGAATTGATGATTTGAGATAAGGTAAGAACAGCTGTTGATGTGGATTTGCCTGGAACAAAGCCATGCTGCTCCGGGCAAATTATGTTATTCTTGCTAAGAAAGTCCTTGAGCTGTTGGACGATTAACTTTTCAAATATATTGTTTACAATGCTCAATACGGATATTGGTCTGTAGCTGCCGGGAATATTGTGGTTTCCAGTTTTGTATACTGGCACAACATTGGCCATTTTTAACGCATCTGGATAAGAATTGACATTTAGCGAATGGTTAAATAAGTGACATAGTGGAGTACTCAAAATATCTGAATTGTCTTTCAGCACCCTAGCTCGTATACCATCAATCCCTGTGGCTTTGTTTACCTGTAGATTATTTATAGCAGACATCACCTCCTCTTCTGTTATGACCTGAAAGCTAAATTTGTTTTCATTTTTTTTCGACGTGGGTGGTGGGTCGTGCAGCACTAAATTGCTTCGTAACATTTTCGCCAACCGTGGCAAAGTAATCATTGAAATCATTTGTAAGGCTAGTTGTTGCGTTGTCAGGAAGAACTTTCTTTTTGTTATCGAGCCCTGTCACTTCCCTGATTATATGCCATGTTTGTTTTGTATCGCAACGGTTAACGAGACGTGTATAGTATGCCTTTTTAGATTTACGCATTAGCCCAACTGACTGATTCCTGAAGTATTGAAATTGAGCCTTGTAATATTCATTTGTTTTGTTTGATTTTAGCTTACTGTAATAGAAATCTTTTTTCTTCAGTAGTGCTAGAATATGCTGTGTTATCCAAGGACATATGGCGTGGTCATATTTACGTCGTGTGCACGTATACGATGACTGCCTTATTGCATTCGTGATACTGGAAATTATGTTATCACATTCTACTTGCACATCGTCGTTATACAGTATTTCGAACACAGTGTGTTGCAAGAGGGTGCTTACTTCCGAATAATTAACGCGTGTGTAATATCTCGGGACCACTTTTTCGGTATTACGAGTTGGATGTAAGTACGATTGTGGCATGAAAAGAAAAGTCGGGTGGTGATCAGCAATTGCATACTCATAAACACCTGCTTCTACGTTAGTGTCCTGACTGCACAGCATGTGATCAATAATTGCAGGATAGAGCAAGTTTTAGGGGCGAAGCTCCTTAAGGCGGCACCCGTTCGTCCCTCGTAGTCGTAGTAGTGCGTAACCAGTCGTAACGCCAGTACCAGATCTTGGCCTCCAAGGTGGTGCCGGTGGGAGATTTTTCCTGTGCGTTGTTGAACAATAAACAATTCGCAGCGTGCGCGTTAACTAAAAGCCTACGTCTTCTGTCTCTCATTCCCATTAGCAGCCATTGTTTACCTCCAAGGTAGTGCCTGGTGAGATTTCTCCTGTGCGTGATTAAACAACAAAAATTTTGTTCAAAGCGCCGTTGATTGATGATATAAACCAACGAAAGACGCCAGATGTTTCTAAAAGCAAAACGAAAGAACGCCAGATGTTTCTAAAGCAAAACGAAAAGACGCCAGCTGCTTAACGAAAGACGTGAGATGTTTTCTAAAGCAATGGTTTTCTAAACAATGAAAATTCACAGCGTACATGTAAAATTAAAGTGAGCTGCAAGTCGTCATAACTCATTGTATAAACGCGCCCGATCTCACGTCGGTGATGATGTACTGGGCAGAATTCACGGAAGATTCACGGTTTACCGATTAAACTCCACAGCTTCGCCCACTCATCATCATTCACTCCGTGGATATGCTGTGATTTTTTTTTTCAAAATTTGACTTTACCAAAGGATACTGGCAGGTGCCCATGTCTGCGGACAGCGGCGGAAAGACAGCATTCTCCAGTATGTCCGGCTTGTACCACTTCCTTTACATGCCATGTGGTATCAAAACAGCCCCGGCTGTTCTCGCACGACTGATGCGAGCCGTCCTTGGTGACCTCCCAAATGTCTACCATTATTTCGATGACGTTGTCATTGCTACAAACACATGGAGTGAACACCTACCCAATCTGCGACATGTGTTTGAGAGAATTCAAAAGGCTTGTCTGACTATCAAGCCAAGTAAATGTGGAATAGGAGAACGAAGTATATTGGCCTCGAGGAGTTACGGAGTCGCCCTCTATCGGACGCGCCTCGATTGTGTGCTAGGCAGGATACCGCCGGCGCGCTCCTCATAGGTTTTGCTGTCGGCGCTCTCCAGAAACACCTCGCGGAAGTCCTCCAGGGCATTTCTGTAAGTACTATCGAAAGGAACTGTGTTCTTTACTGTCATAAGAATCATTTTCGACGAACTGAAAGCACAAGACAGTCTACAGTCGCTGTCTCTTTGCAGAAAACCGAGCACCCGCTTCACGCTGTCACCGCGTTGGAGACCCCTGAACCGGCTTCTTGCGTGAAAGGTAGTCACTCGCTGATTGCAAACTATGTGAAATATCTCGTTAGAGTAGACTGCCTGTATAACCAAACGGAGCATAACAGAAAGAAGCCTCAAGCCAGCGATCGCATGGGTTCGCGACGACTGACGGTGCCTCTGCATGTATGAGCGTCTGCATGTATGTTCGTACTGATGGTTTCGCTTTTGCTACGAGCGCGTTTTGGCACCGCGCTGTGAACTTTAGGCCGCAAAATATGAGAATTTGTGAGTAAACAAACAACTACTGTAGCGCGGACGCTATCAGAGCAGTTCAAAAACAATTTCCTTACAACTGCGGCTTCGGTGCGCATGGCAACTTTGTGATCTGCCGTCCCGACGATTCAGTGTTTTTTTTCGGTCTAAATTCAGGTACGTTTCAATGTCCTTTGACAAGTTGTCTCGCACTGCGTATTGATCGGTCTTCTCAGCGGGCAAATGCCACTGCTTCAGTTTCTTTATTCAGCGCATTCGTTTCGTTTGGTGCTCACACAACACGTGAACAAATGCGAAGTCTTTTTTAATACTCCTTAATTATCGTTCCGTTTGCATTCCATGAACTTGCCGTTCTCTGTCATCAATAAATTCATATACCAAAGCTTCACCACTTCGAGATTGCTGGTGGAAGGAGAGCCAGTCTACGAGACCGAGCATGTAGTAGCATGCGACGCCTAGGAAAAGAAAGAAAAAACAGTAACGTTTGCGGGACTTGTTCTGCAAACATCGGCTGTGAACTAGGACCCAGATGAACTTGAAATAGCGGTGAATTAAATAGAAGGTATTGCAGCAACCAGCAGCCGTAAAACAGGATAGTAATTATTTGGCGAGTACCCCAGCAATTTTGGCAGCAGTGTCGTGTCTAACGCCAACAGGGTGGCATCTTTCCCACGTAAATAAATGAGGCTCCAAAGAAATACATGCGGTTGGCCGGTGGGCCGATCACGGAGGCAATGCACAATTTATGTAGCTTATGAAGCAATTCATGCCTCATCAAATGGGAAGGTTGCCTGTCGGCGCCGTCAACACGAGTGATGCAAAAAATAATCGTCACGTTATGGTGTCACCATACGACGTCATCATGACGTCACAGATCGCCAAGATATGTAGCGTCATTATGACGTCACATAATGTGACGTAACAATATGACGTATTCACACGTCATGACCGCTTTGCATTGCCTCCGTGATCGGTCACGGAGGCCGTGAAAACAGCGTTAGGTGCAGACCTCTTTTGGAGCGGTGCGTGGGAGAATCAGTACATCGACTGACAAGAAGGAGATGGCTTTCGCCTTCTAATCATCTTTAACGAATGCATAAGGGACCCTGTGCGTTTTTTTATTCAACTTATCTAAACAATGTACCTGCGCATCTGCAGCCGATTTTGTGGACGCTGAGCACGGGGCCGAAGATCAAGAGGTCGCACTGGAGGGTTCTGAGATGGCATCGCACGTGGTAAAAGGTAGCGCTTTTACCATCCTGCAGCAGATAAGCATCATTTGCCGGCGGGAAGCGCGCGCGAGCCATCGTCCCAGTGCGCGCTGTCTGCTACTCACCGAACATCGCAGGCCCGACGCAGTAACAAAAGTCTTCGTCGCGGAAGTGCTTGTTGCGCACAAGACTCGTAGTGGATGGCTACTTGCCGGTTCTTAGCTTTACAACCCATGCTTCACGCTGTTTCTTGTCCCGCGGTTACCAGTGCAGGCTGACACTGGGCTCCTTTGCGTAAGCGCGGCACTGCGGCACCGAGCGGTAGAGCCCCTTGTTCGTCGCCTTCGGAGGCAGCCACTCTATTACAATGGCTTCAATTGAGTAGAAAATGAGAGAAAACTTCCGAATTTGAACAGACCGCAGCGCATGTGAGACTTGAAACTTGTTTTCAAAGCACGCGGCAGTGTGCCACAAGCAGCCGACGCGGCCGCTGAGACCACGTGATCCTGCCAAGCACGTCACGCCGACGGTGGCGCCGGCGTTTCCAGTGGTGGGCCTCGAGGCCAATATTTCCTGGGTTATCGAATCGGGTATGGCAAAGTGGAACCTCTCCTCAAGACTCTCGATAAAATCCTAGCAGCCAAGCGACCAGAAACGAAGAAAGCGCTTCAGTCATTTTTGGGGTTGTCTGGGTACTACAGAAAGTTTATACCCAACTACGCCGAAATCACAAAGCTTTTGACGGATCTTACACGGAAAGGACAAAACACAAATATCGCATCGGGACCGGATCATGAACGAGCTTTCACCATATTGAAGAGTAAGCTTGGTGAAGCTCCCATACTTCAAGCACCTAACATGAAGAAAGAATTTCCCTACGCACCGATGCCTCAAACATTAGTCTTCGTGCTGTACTGCTGCAGCAAGGCAATGATACAATGTTACACCCTGTTGCTTACGCTAGCCGCAACCTCTTGCCAAGAGAGACGCGGTACTACACCATTGAAAGGGAGTGCTTGGCACTTGTATGGGCAGTACAGAAATTTCACCTTTATCTGTACGGCAAACCATTTATCGTACAATCGGACCACCAACCTTTGCAGTACTTAAATTCCGCCAAACATCTAAACAATAGAGTGTTACGCTGGAGTTTACTCCTGCAAGAGTACTCATTTACCGTAGACTACATCAAGGGCTGTGATAACGTTCGAGCCGATTATTTAAGCCGTGTATAAGGGTGTTGCACATAGTGTTGTGTATTACACGGACGTTTCCCACATTTCGTGTTGTGACGTGGCAGTGTGTATACATCCAAGTGGACATTTCCCTTTCGTGAACTTTTCATGTCCACTGACTTTCGTTCCATAATCCTGCGACATTTGCTCTTCTACTCATCAGGAAAGTCGTAAACAACTTTCTTAAAACCCGGGGTATTGTGATAATATGGGCAGAAGAGCGACACCGGTGAAGACGACAAGGGAAGAGCGCGCGGGATCGAAAAAGCGCGTGACAGCGTTCGAAGCAGGCAGCGTGCAAGGACAGACGGTTCTCGGCTGGATGTCCGGTCCGGAGAACTAGGCGACGTCCTCCAGGCGCTGTACTGTCCTGGACTCCGGCTGGGTGACTGATTCAGGGACCAGGCGATCCGCTGCTGTTCCGGCTGCCGTCCTGACAGCTGGACAACCGGTGAACGATGCCTGTACTCCGGCTGGGTGAGTGGCCCAGGGACCAGGCGAGGTTCCGCTGTTCCGGCTGCCATCCCGAGTGGCTGTGAGTTCCGGTTTCCTGTGGGCCGCTGGTCCTGCTGCCGTTCCGGGTGGCTGGCACGACCACGGTGTGCTGCTGGGACGAACGCGGCGGCTGAGAGCTGCGGCTCTGTTGCGGAGCTTCCAAGCGACCGCTACCCTCCTGCTGCTGCTGCGGCAGAAGGCCGCGACATGGCGTAGGGCCAACTCCCGTTGAGGGCGTCAACGAGCCAGGCGGCGCGTTGCCCCGAGCGATCGGCGTCCAACAAGCCGAAGACAAACATGGCGAGAGACTTCTCATTTAGAGACATCTTTAGTACAGGACTGCACGTGACAGACTATTGTCCGAGATAATTCATTAATAGTTGCTTTTGTCTGTAAATATACTTGTGTGTGTGTGTGCACTCGTGCCTCGATTGTTCCTTGGCTAGCGGTCCTGGGCCCAACCCTGACACTAAGTCACATCCTTCCTCCTCTGAAGCATTCAAAAGCAGATTTACGACCGCCTGACGTTGAACGTACGGTTTCATCAAGTTGTTGCGATAAATTTTGTTAGACCGCTTTCCTAATTTCACTTGGTAGTTGGTATCGGAAAGCTTCGATATTACTTTAGCGGGTCCCCTCCCAATGAACCTCCAGCGTGTTCTTCTTGGAAGGCAGCAGCAACATTACCTGACTTCCCACTTCGAAGGTGCGTTTTTTGCCGATTTGTCGTAGTATTCATTCGACAATACTTGCGCTGCCATCAGGTGGCTCTCTACAAGACCTTTCGTATTTCCGAGCCTCTGAAAGAGGTCCAGAACATACGCAACTACATTGGGGTCCTCATTATATCCCTCCCGGGATTCGCGTAGCATTCGCAATGGTGTTCTTAAGCTCCGCCCTTACACAAGCTCTTCCTGGCTAAAGCCAGTGCACTCATGAGGAGCCGATCTCAAAGCAAACAGAGCGGGAGGAATACATGCTTCCCAGTCGCATTTATGCTCATAACAAAGAGGTCTCAGTATACGTTTCAGAACTGAATGCATACGCTCTACCGAATTAGATTGCGGGTGATGGATCGAGCTGTGCACCACCTTGATTCCGCATTTATCCAAAAAGGTAGAGGTAATGCAACGGGTGAAGACGCTGCCATTGTCGCATTGAAATTTAGATGGAAATCAGACACGCGCGAATATCGAGAGCAGAGCATCCACGACGTGAGGAGAATTGAGCGCCCTAAGAGGTACCGCTTCTGTAAATTTCGTCGCTACACAGAGGGCCGTCAGGATCTATCGACAACCTTGTCTTGACTCCGGCAATGGCCCAACAATGTCAATTACTAGGCGCCGAAAAGGTTCTCTTATAACTGGCACAAGCTTCATGGACGCCTTCAACTTGTCCGTGCATTTCCCCACTCTCTGACAAGTGTCGCACGAGCACACAAAGCCTTCGGTATCTTTCCAGCATTTCGGCCAGTAAAACTCAAGGGAAATCATAGTCTTGGTCTTTTTCAAGCCGAGATGTCCTGCGCAAGTTCCAATAGCTAGCGGCGATACTTTTGCGGTATCAAGATTTGCTCATACTGGCGACCTTGTACATTTGTGTAGCCAAGATAGCAACAGCCCAGATTTCTCATAAAGAGAAACATTCTTTTTCTTCCCAATTTTATGCTTTCCATTAGCGCTTTTATCGATATGTCTTCACGCTGCTCTCGGATGAGCGTCGCTCGATCAACCCTCGACAGCTCACACCAACTTTCAGCTACAGGCTTGAGTGTACTGCCCGCCTCGCCCAACGCCACTTCGGTGTCTCCGCCGACGGAGACGACGCTACCTGCTTCAGCTGCAGGCGGCTCGACTAACCCACCCCGAGAGTTTTCTGTCCGAGGCTTGGTCGACTCACTGCCAAGGTCACGCAGCTTGCCCGCTTGTGCAGGTGGTGTTGTACTACATGGAACGAGATCAATTTCCTCTGAGAGCTTCCACGCTTGTGATCGTGTGAGGGCCATGTACGCAACGCTGGAAAAGAAGGATTTAACCGGCTCTTTGCGCAGCTCCTCGGAGCTGTTCGAAAAAAGATAAGGAAAAGAATCTGGAAGAGCGGCAGACACAGCCGCTTCGGTGTAAAGCTTACCAAAAGAGCCTCCAATGATCACCGTAGCAATCGGTGCGCAAGTGCTCTGCTCCTCAGCGATGTGCCTGATGCATGAGCATTCTTCTGTGAAGTCGTTCGGAGACACGAATGAAGGATGTACAACGTCCATAGTTGCCGTTGAGGCTCGAAGTGCTCGACACGTTTTCCCATTGACGCTAATCTCCTGAATATACAGTTCTAACAACCGCATATTCTTTTCGGATTACCGAATTGTTGCAAAAGAAACCTTTTGTTTACGATTTAACGTAGTGTGCCCTTCTTTTTTGCAGTTGTAACACAATTGCGGCTTCCGTGACTCAAACGCCCGTGTAGTATCAGTGCGCTGTTTGGGAATCTCACTCGCTTTCTGCGCTTCCGTTTGCCCTTCCCTCACAGTCTCCTTCGTAAAAAACGGGTCTTTTTTGAAATTACGTTGCCGAGTAGGTTTCCGGTCATCAGGTTTTTGTTGAAAAGCCCTCTTTTCTCTCAGCCTTTTTAACACGCACGGCCCTACTGTGCAAGTTTTGACGAGTGTAGTACTTTTTAGCTAACTCTGCTGCCTTGTTTAGCTGTACTTCTCCCAGCTTATCCTGCAGCTAAAGCTTGTCGTCTTCGATACAGCTGCAGTATTGCTTCAATGCTATACACAATACCACTTTATCGCGATCGTCATAAACATCTTCGCCCTTGAGCCATTCAATTAAATCGGCTTTAAGACGATATGCAAAATCAACGTGTGACTCATTACCCCTATTTGCATACCGGAACCTTTGCCGAAAAGCCTTGGGTGACAATATATATATCTTCTCAACAGAGCCTCCTTAACCTCGTCATAGCTCTCAAACGCCTCCCTCGACAAACACGTTATCACGTCGGATACTTCCCCGGGAAGCAGAGCTAGCAGGTTTTGTGCCCAAAGAGACCGCTCAATGCCATTTCTATTGCCGACATGTTTGAACTTTACGAGATACTTCGCCATGTCCTCGCCTACTACAAACGGTGGCAGTTGGTCCCTAATTCTATGTCCACTAGCCTGAACCGTCGCAGCAGCTACGCTAGGCGCCTGCGAACCCTGTCGGAGCGTCAGTTCTATTCTTATCATCTCGAGGCGCTCTTCGCGCTCCTCGCTCTCGCGGCGTTCTCGCCTTTCCACCTCTTCGCGCTCACGGCGTTCTCGTCTTTCCGCCTCCTCGCACTCAAGGAGTTCTCTTCTCGCGGCCTCCTCGCGGCTTCCTTTGATATCGGCCAAGGCCTCATCGGCTTCCTCAGCCGTTAATCCCTGCTTCTGCATGATCTCAAGGATCGCTTGCTTTCGTTTCGCACAGCCCAGAGTAAGGCCGAGTTCTTCAGAAATTTCGATGAGTTCCTTCACTTTAAGGTTCTCCATCGTTCCCACTAGCCTCTTGCTATTTGCCTTCGTTAGAATCTACTTGCCGTACCCCCCATAAGTCTACTAGAACGACGCGCAAGCAATTCTCAGCCTGCCGTGTTTGCACCCTCCGCATTAACTTTGGTTTCAAAGCGCTCCTTCTTGGCTCGCAACAATCAAAGCCCACTCCAATGCTTCACACAACCTTCTCTAAACTATGATGACCTGTGCTAGACATACTGGTGAACTGAGGATAAAACATCAGGCACTCACCGCATCGAGGTAGCTGACGCCGGCCGATCCCGCAGCTGCCGTCCACTGTTGTGTTTCGGGAGTCTCAGCTTGTGGCTGCATCTGCGCACAGCTGATAGACGAAACAATCAAGGCGACGGTGAGTTTAGGCAAATTTATATACATATATACACTGAGGCCGACAGCTTATTGGGCTCGCACAGAGGTGCGACGACGACTCGGGATTTCTTCGTTCGCTGTTCTCTCTCTCCCCGCGCAACATGGTTCTTTTATAGCCCTGGGATCTCTTGCATCAGCCAGTAGTTCGAAGCCTCCAATAAGGAACCGCCGTTGGTCGCTGGCTGGAACCGGATCCGTGGATGAGAGGGCTTGCCGCACGTTGGTTGAGGAATTGCCGCTGGTTGCGTCAGGCGCACCGTAGGAGTTGCCGAGGGTTGCATGAAACTCCCGCCTTGGTTGGCACCCATTGCACCTGGCACCTTGCCGGTGTTGACGCCACTTGCGTCAGACGTTCTACCAGCTTGAATGACCTGCCGAAGCAAGGAAGTTTGGTTTGGGAGCCCTGACATAACAGGGCTGCACATGTTTGGTGAATATTCAAAGCCTTTATGTGTTCTTGGATAGCTACGAATAGATGAAATTGCATTGGTAGTGCGGTAAATTTGTTCCCGTTGTTTCAAACACCATCTAAGTGATGTGGGTGTTAACATATACCTGCCGACTGTGCAAGTTCGCATGATGCATGTACTGCCCAATTGGCAATACATTTTGTTTGTGTTGTCGCTTGGCTCTAAGTCGGTCTTTAGACCACAACCGGCGTTCGTTGGCGCACTAAAAGGACGTACATTTAAATTGTGCGTGCTTTCGTGGTGCGTTTCGGTGGGCCGATAAATCAGCCCTTGGAATCCGCCCTGCAGCCGCCTCCCCAATAAAGGGGTAAGCAATTGAGTGACACTTTTCATTTAAGTGTGTCAAACGGGCAGCATTCATGGAGAGTATTGAGGCCCACTCTACCAAATATTGGTACTCCTAGGGCAAACTGTTAACATATGTGAGGTTATCGGCACTTCTAATAATGACTTCAATATTCAACTTGTAATGTGCAACTATAAAACGCGTTATCTACGGCCTGGCTGAAGTGCCGCGCATGCAAACGCGAAAGCGCTACTCCGTGAAGGGTGCACCGGAGCGGTGGCGCCAAGAAGAACTAGGCCCCACACACCGTTTCGGCGTCACGCAGCTGGCCGCACCTGTTTTGTTAAGTAGCCGCCGTGGTGTTGCAGAGCCCTCCACTACGGCGTCCCGCATAGCTTTATTCGCGTCGGAGCTTTCCCATAAACCGATTCCGATTCGTTCCAGCTGTGTTATCAGTATCATTCGTTGATGTCGTCCGAAGAGTGCAACGAATTTTTATCACACCAAGGTACTGCTTGTTCTTGAAGTGCCGAAAACAAACAACAATCCTCCGAGTAACTGCGCCGATGCGGAGGTTAAGTTATTTACACCTTTGTTCGGCGTTCGCTCAGAACCTGTGAAAATATACTATTCCATCTTTCTAACTCGCCGATATACATAGCGAAACATGGAAAAACGGCTTCGCAATGTATTTTTTTTTCTTTGCCGAAGGTGAACCAATCCGCCAGAACCGCTACCGCACATGCCGTCTCCTACATGGACCTTGGTTCGCGCGCTCGCTGCTAGGTGGCGTATTGACTCAAGCTATTCGCGGATACGGAAAACATGAATTCCTTTGCAGAAAAATGTACAAAACGCGTTTTTTCATAAATTCTGCAGATTTTGGGTTTATTCCTATGTTTATTTCACAGCCCGCACACTGTGCTTCGAATGGTCACCATTACGAACGAGTGCGATGAGCGGTTCTTTGTGTGGTTAGCATTTCAACGTTTGATTTTTAGTTGACATTTTTATGTCAGAAATGTGGCTTGTCCAACACCTGTGGCACATACGCATTATGAGTTTTTGTGTACATAGGATGATTTCACCAATGCTATACGCAGCTTCGCTTTAAAACGTGTAATTTTTCCTTTTCACTCGACCACCGGATGTCAGACGACCATTTTAAATGAGGTCTTTCTGGATTAATATTATGACGGTTTTTTGCTTCAGTTTTAGTATAACGACAGGTGTCATGAACTGAGCAGCCAGCCATTCCATCCGACGGTTCTTCGTGACGCCGAAGCACATGTAGTCTTCCCCGTGTGCTGACGCAGCTGCGTAGCACTGACGATAAAAAGCATCGAATACTGCCTTCCATATGTAGCACAATCGGGTGAGTGAGTCTTCCAATATTTTTAAAGATTGTGAGTGGCTCATATGCGTCATAAATCTCATTAGCACGGTCATAAGGGCTAAATCTTTGCAGGCTCAAACGCTTAGAGACTTCAGCTAATAATCTGCGTTTATCTTGCGCCTAACAGTTTCAAAGCCCATAACGATGCTCCAGCCGCACCAACGACCTTATATTCGGTTTGCGAAGGCTCTCTTCCTGACGGGGCCATTACTGCTTCAAATATGCGCTTTAATTATACGCTAAGAGTAAAAATGTCGAATGCTGAAAATGTTGGAGCGTCTGTACATAATATATTCTATTATAAGATTGTGAGTCGCATTCTCTACATTAAGCTATTCACGTGGATCTTGTTGGCTAAGTGCCAACAAGGTCCTTATCACGTAGCGAAAGCTACCCGTAACAGTGCAGTTAACTCCTGCAACCACAATTAACTGCATGGTTTGGGACAACTGACCTTGGAGTACGTTGGAGAGACAAAGAACTTGCGCGAAAGAATTCAGCAACACAGGAATTATCTTGGACAAGTAAAGAGAGCACACAAGTGCACTGGGTAAAGTGTGGGGTCTGGCGGGTGCCTTCACCGGTAGTTGGTCCACGCCGTCATTCACATCGGTTGCGTTCAAGCCACTACTTCCAGTAAGGAGAACGCATTCTTAGAAAAAGCATATACTTATTTACATCTATACAAGAGACTCGTTTCAAAAGAGAAAAGTCTTCGGCTTTTATAGCTGCAAGGTTCCCTGGCACTGAGACACTAGGGAAGCATTGGTTTCATCTCCCGTCAATCAGGTGTAGTGCCATCCCAGCGTTCTGCCGAGCAGAAAGGGTGAAGTGAGCCACTCAATAAATCGGACGGGGAGCATGGTCGGGATCTCCAACGGGGGCTACAAATGCACCGCACAAATATGACATGTGAGTCGCACGCGTTGGCGATTTGATTCCGGCAACGCCAGGTGACGGTTATAGTCCGGAGGGTCGCTCTTTAAACTCGTATGAGATCTTTCATGATGGGCACTGTCTCGAGCATCTGAAAACGCTTATGTTTGCGTTCAGGTGAAGACAGTTCCTGGAGCGATGAAGACCCTTCCAGTGGCTCCACCGCACGTCCGACGACGCCACGCAGGAAGGAATGTTCCCGACTCATCGACGTGTAAGCCCACGATGACTGGGCGCCTGGCTCACTCGTGCAAGGGTGTACAAGCACTTTTCACGCAACTGTGCGCTGAGTTCCTCCCTCTAGTGCTAATGCCGGCGGGAATGTCTTTGGGCCGATAGATCAGCGCACACCGGCCTCTGACATTTTGGGTGAGCGGGCTAAACTTCACAAGTCAGAGCACTGTGAGCTGTATAACCACGGGATTAGCCTGCACAGTGCTTTTCTCCTGGAAAACGAAAGTACCACCCACGGCGGCTACCATTAATATCTTGGATTGTGCTCCGGATGCCAATAAATATCAATCGTAACACGACGGCACTGCTCTAAGTCTACTGTCAAGGACTGCGACAAGTGTCTACAAATCTTACCGCGCGTACGTCAAGACATCCTACACAAGTGCTACGCAAATAAGGCCTTCTTACATGTAAAAAAGAAGCAGGTCAGGCTTTAAAAAGTGGGGAATGTTTAAAGGCCCCTAAATCACCCATAGGTCGAAATTTCGTTGTGGTGTTACAGATGTGCACGAATCATCAACGAACACGTAGCCGCGAAAAATTTTCGAATCGTTCCGTTATACCAGATTTACACGCGTCGGATGATACAAAAGGGGCCCTCGCTCGTTTCGCTCTTTCCGTCGCTATATTCCGTTCATCGGCTCATCTCTCCTTCGGGCCGAGTGCTCATCCTCACTGTGGGGAGAGGAAGAGCGGTGTTTGGAAAGGCGAATGGATTGTTTCTCGGAATTCATGGCATGCACGCAGCTCGTAAAGCTACCACGTTTGATGTTGTTGATGGTGACAGTATTCTGAACTCGATGGGCACGCGTACTTGAAATGGCAAAAAATTATCGAAGGCGCTATGGGCATAGGTCGGCAAAATAAATAGAGCTCACTAAGGCTCTCTCAATAATTGTTTTTCGCTTGGGACTCAGTCGGACTCAGATGAACTAATATTTTGCTGAAGCGGACTCATTCGGACTCGCACTCACGAAACATTTCCTCAACCGGACTCACTCATACTCAGGCTCACCAAAACATTCCTCGAACATGCTCACTCGCACTCAGACTCGTGAATATTTTCGTCAGCCGGAGTCACTCGGACTCTGACTCACCGATATTTTCCTCAAGGAGACTCACTCGGACTCAGACTCACGGCTCAAGCTGAGCTGAGTGAGTCTGAGTGACTGGACCCAGGAGTGACTTTGCCGACCTATGGCTATAGGAGCCCTTTAAATAAACTTCGATTGGTTTTTTTGTTTGTTCGTTTCTTTTATTCGCTGTAAGCTCAGTCAGTATGGGACGTTAAAGGGACAGACACCTGCCCACACCGTGTTAAAATACACTGAAAGAAGAGGAAAGACTGTGAAATAACTGATAGAACAGACCATTCACAATTTCAGACGTATTTGCAGTATCAAATTGCATTTGAAAGTCCCAATGGTGCCGCATTGCATTGCCAGGTGGACAAGCCTTTGTACTTCCCCATTGAGTCATTCGGATTGCTGTTGTTCAGGTGCACTACAGTACATGTTTAAGTTTACAGTATGCATAATATTAGACATTCCCTTTTATTTCTATGTTTATGGCGAAGTAAACGTATTTGATGCCTAGAAGAGGTGTGATCTTCGCTATCATCCGAAAACCCGTGTCAAGTCGCTGCGCCAGCGAGCGGCATGCAGCCAGCGGCGCACCGCAGTGAGCGAAAAAAAGACACAACAGCACAGCTTTCATTGACAGGGCCTCACCTGTTAGCCGGTGTGGAATCGCTGTCACGCTAACCTACCACATTTTGCAGCATGTGTTGCGTGTACTCCCCCGTCGGCACTGCACACCGTAACATTCTTATAAAAAACGTTAACGTTAAACCCACTTAAACACATGGGAAACTGTAGTAACTGTGGATCTGCGGTTCTGCAGTATTCCTTCTAATTCGTATGTATTCTCTATTGTATTGCTCGTACGTATATAGTGAGCTGTTTGCAAAGTGTTTGTATATATTGATGGTTTGTTAACTTCGTTCGCTAGGGATCGGCTTGTTTTCGTTGACGTAGCGTTGCTCCTTGTTCGGCGAGGACCGACGGATGATTGGCTTTTCGCCGGCGTTCCCGCGCCAGCGCGCGCTTGCGTTCTAAATGTTCAGCATTGGATGTTTGCAGGGCGGGTGCCGCCTCGTAGGCAACGGCGAGCGCACTCACACCTCCTACATGAATGAAATCTATGGAAGGAAAAGCAGCCTGAGGCACGCGCTCTCTTTTCTTCATCCATGCATTTCTTTCTCACGACCTGGCGCTCGCTCGCTGGCTCGCTCCAAGCCGTGCCCGCCCACATGTGCCGGCACTCACTTTTCCGAGGCGATGCCTGTTGATTCAGCGGGGAGCCATTGGGTAATGCCATCTTGATCCGTGCTGCAAGAGTGACATCATGAATTGAGGACATGGCGATCTCCTAAAGAGTTCCACTTTTAAACATGTTTGATTGCGTTTTGCACTTTACCATTCGATGATCAGACAGCTTGACTAGTAAGCTTCCCGATGCGCTAAAAAGTGTAGGTATCATAAAACGCGAGGCCTGCCCGGATGGCGCAGCGCATTCCCAGAGAAAACTGAAAGAGTGGCCTTTCTAGAGGCCGTTGTAAACTCTGCTGGGGCAACTAATTCAAATACACTTGACGAGGCACCCATCACGCCATAAACCAGCCTAATTTTTGAAGTACACAGGGAAACAGCCACTACGCCATTATTCGTCATTCCGCAGAGAAGCGTGGTAGCCCCTACACATCTGTTAGGCGTCACGCAGTATTCCTTGATGCTGTCGCTCATGACGAGTAAAAATTATGGGTGAGCCCTCCGTAATGTGCTGGAAGCATTAAACGACCCGCTCGTTACGCAGTTTGCATTGTGTGACACCTTGTGTTCAATTTACTTTCTACCACGCTCTATTACATACGTTAACGTGATTGCTTGCCCGATCATAACGCCTGCATAGGGTCTTTTTGCCAAGGAGTTTCGTGCACCGGTGTGGTTCTGTGATGGAATTCTAGACTGCCACGCAGAGAGCCTGAGATCCAATTTCATTCGATCCTGGATATTTTTTATAGCCAAAGCTGCTATTAGATAGCAACAACAGTGCCGCCGCCGCTGGCCGTAAACGGCTATGGCGCGAAGTAAGAAATAGTTCAATTGGAAAAATATCACAGCTTCGCCGCAAGGGCGAGGCAATGAATGCGAGAGCAACAAATTGGAATGTCCATGAAGAATGAGGTGCAGCTCGATGCTTGCAGCGCGCCGCTGAAGCAGAAAGAAGGACGCCCGAAAAGAACCCACTGGCATGCACAAAGCAAGCGTGAAGTAACAACTGTCGCAGTTGTTACGTCTCTGTGCTTGAGCAACGCGCTGCAAGTGTCGACAATATCGAGTTTGAGAATTGAGGCCCCAAAATGCGTATGGACCAAGAAGCTTGCGAGCCGCCAGGGGCATGCGCGGAACCCAAGCCACTCTTGGGCTCTTGTGCTCGCGTTGGCCCAAGACCCAAAAATCCAAAACTAGCGTGGGTCCCCAAGACGTCTTGGGTCGCCGCGAGACTGTCTTGGGTCACCACGACGCTTTATGACCCGCGTCTCCCATAATTTCAGTTTCAGGCATTCTCGCGGTGACCAAGACGTCTTGGGTCACCACGACGCTGTATGGCCCGCGTCTCGCATGATTTTAATTTCACTACGTGTGGCGCCCCGTGCGTTTGCGCCAACGACACTTGCGTTTAACCCAGTTCTCAAGCGCTGCTGATCCTCCGAACACAAGAGCATCCTACCCAACTTAGCTTGGTGAGCCAGTGTCTTGGGTCCCCACTTCTGAAACTCTGTAATGGAGAATCAGATGCTCTTATATATTTCTCTTTCCTTTAACCTGCGCCACACGGAGTGATCCCATGCGTTTTCGGCCACATGAGGGCGTCTCATGCATCACGTGTGCCTTGTGTGCCCAGTGTTCTTTGCTTTTTTTTGCTTCCGCATCACGAGTGGGTACAGAAAAGGGCCGATTTGCCGTGCGCGTCTCAAGGGCAGTTTTGACACTGAAAGAAAATTAGGAGCATTGCGTCTGCAAGCGTCGACAATGAAGAATCAGACACTTTTAGATATATCTTTTACGGCGAAAGCTGTTATGATATCACAACAAGGGCCGTTTTCGGTACCGTAATTGTCCACCGACGCCACCACCGGTGTCCGTAACCATTATCGCACAAAATAAGAAAAGAACTAATGTTAAGCGGTTTATTGGACGGGACTCGGCGACAATTCGCTATGGCGACAGTCCAGGCCAAAGCACGGGCTCCGAGAGCGAGCGGCGTTTTCAAGAGGACGACCCACTAGGAGCCGCTGGAGAACGCAACCGTTAAACAGTACCAATTGCTTCGCCACAATTACCCCGCGTACGAAAAGGGAGCCGTCCGGCGACCTAACAGCTCGTCACTATGAGTGGGTCATAGTAGGCCTTGAGGCGCTCCACGTAGACTATGTCGCGCCCTCGACGTCGCATGTCCGAAGCTGGTTCGATGGGTTCGATCAAGTAGTTGACCGGGGATGTGCGCTCGACGACCCGGTATGGGCCTTCGTATTTCGGCAGCAGTTTTGAAGAGAGGCCACTTGCAGTGGTAGGGACCGAGAGCCATACGAGCGCTCCAGGGAGGAACGTGGGCTCAGAAGTGGTGGTGCCGTCGCGAATGCTCTTCTGCAGCTCTTGTTCCTGCGTCGTAAATGTCTTGGCAAGCTCGCGACACTCTTCAGCAAGCTTGGCTGTGTCAGAAATAGGCGCACACTCAGATGGATCCGGCTTGTATGGAAGTATCGTGTCGATGGTGTGCGACGGGTGCCTTCCGTACAGTAAGAAGAGGGTGAAAAACCAGTAGTGCTCTGAGGGGCGGTATTATAGGCGTAGGTGACGAAGGGCAGAATGGCATCCCAATTGGTGTGATCGGCGGCGACGTACATTGACAGCATGTCGCCGAGCGTGCGGTCAAAGCGTTCGGTTAGGCCATTCGTCTGCGGGTGGTAAGCAGTAGTTTTGCGGTGAACAGCATGGCACTATTTCAGAATGGCTTCCACGACTTCCGATAAGAAGACACGGCCTCGATCGCTGAGAAGCTCTTGGGGTGGATCATGACGCAGTATGAATCTGTGTAGTAGGAAGGAGGCAACATCGCGCGCTGTAGCCGCTGGGAGGGCGGCGGTTTCGGCGTATCGCGTTAGATGGTCAACAGCGACGATGGCCCAGAGGTTACCAGCCGAAGTCAGAGGAAGGGGTCCATACAAATCGATGCCCACGCGCCCAAACGGACGGTTAGGGCAAGGTAATGGTTGTAGACCTGCTGGCGACACGTGCGTTGCAGGTTTTCGGCGTTGGCAATCGAGGCAGGAGCGAACGAACTTCTGCACGTAGCGGTACATTCCACGCCAGAAGTATCGTTGTCGTATGCGGTGGTAAGTTTTGGATACCCCAGAGTGCGCGCATTGCGGGTCAGAGTGGAAGGCTTCGCATATTTCAGAACGCAGACTGCGGGGTATGACTAGTAGCCACTGGCGGCCGTCGGCGTTGTAATTGCGTCGGTGCAGGAGGTCGTCACGAACGGCGAAATGGTGGGCTTGACGACGCACCGCGCGAGTGGATCAGCGAGGTGATCCATTTATCCTTGCGCTGTTCGGTAGCGGTGGTGTGAACGTTGATTGAAGCAACAGCCATGTGAGATACTGAGCAGGGGGCATTGTCGTCAGGCAAGGGAGAGCGTGAGAGGGCGTCGGCGTCAGCATGCTGGCGTCCGTTGCGGTACAGCACGTGGATGTCGTAGTCCTGCAGGCGAAGTGCCCAGCGGGCGAGACGGCCTGAGGGATCCTTCAATGACGACAGCCAGCATAGTGCATGATGGTGGGTGACGAGATCAAATGGGCGACCATACAAATAAGGTCGAAACTTTGTAAGGGCCCATATGATCGCCAGGCACTCTTTTTCCGTGACTGAGTAATTGGTCTCGGCTCTGGTAAGCGTACGGCTTGCGTATGCCACGACATATTCAGGGAACCCTGGTTTGCGCTGCGCAAGGACAGCGCCGAGGCCTACACCGCTGGCGTCCGTGTGTACCTCCGTTGGGGCCGTAGGATCGTAGTGGCGTAGGATGGGAGGAGACGTCAACAAACGACGCAGCTTTGCCAACGCGTCGTCACACTCGGACGACCACGAATTTAGGGGTCCGTTACTTCCAAGGAGCTTCGTCAACGGCGATATGATGGTGGCAAAGTTTCGTATGAAGCGTCGAAAGTACGAACACAGTCCTACGAAACTGCGCAGTTCTTTTACGGTCGTAGGTTTGGGAAATTCGGCCACGGCCCGTAGCTTGGCCGGATCAGGAAGGATTCCGTCCTTGGACACGACGTAGCCGAGGATTGTCAGCTGCCGTGCTGCAAATCGGCACTTCTTCAGATTCAGTTGGAGGGCGGCGTTGCGCAAACGCGTCAAAACATGCCGCAGACGTTGGAGATGCGTGGAGAAGTCCGGAGCGAAAACCACGACGTCGTCGAGGTAACACAAGCACGTGTGCCATTTCAAGTTGCGCAGAACGGTGTCCATCATGCGCTTGAAGGTCGCGGGCGCATTACACAGACCAAACGGCATGACGTTGAACTCGTACAAGCCGTCGGGCGTGACAAAGGCTGTCTTCGGTCGAGCGTCATCCGCCATGGGTACTTGCCAGTACCCCGAGCGCAAATCAAGAAACGAAAAGAATTCGGCTCCTTGCAGGCTGTCAATCGCGTCGTCGATTCGCGGCAGCGGATAAACATCCTTGCGAGTGATCTTGTTGAGCCGTCGGTAGTCCACACAGAACCACACGGAACCGTCCTTCTTCGCAACGAGAACAACAGGAGGCGCCCACGGGCTGTCCGAGGGTCGAATATCGTCGCGTCGAAGCATATCGTCGACTTGCTCATTAATGACCCGGCGTTCTGTGGGAGACACGCGATATGGACGTTGCCGCAGTGGTGGTTGGGCGCCGGTGTCGATGCGATGCGTAACAGCGGAAGTGCGGCCGAGAGAAGTTTGCCCGACATCGAAAGAAGAACGAAATTCTTCCAGCAGGCACAGAAGTTGGGAACGCTGGACCGATGTGAGGTCGTCTGCAATGGAGGACCTAAACACATCAGCAGGTGACGAATCGGACGCGGAAACAGCACTGAGCGTACCGGAACTGGGACAGTGCGTGTCATCGGGTGCGTCCATAACTTGTGCGTCTTCGAGGGGTTCCACTCTGCCAAGACATTCCCCTCGCACCAACGTAACAATGTATGGAGATGGGTTGTTAACAAAAATAGCGGTGCTGCCCTCAGTGACTTGGACGGTCGCGAAAGGTACCAGCAAGCCTCTCCTTGTGCAAACGTGGTCAGATGGCGAAATGAGCGCAATGGTGTCGGAGAGACCAGCGCAGTCGACTGACACAGCCGTCGACGAGTTTGGAGGCACTTTGGTATCGTCTTTGACGAGGATCTTGCTCGATACCGATGAAGTGTCCGCCGGCGTCAGATCTGAGAACGAGGAGAGTTCGATTTCGGCTTGTGCGCAATGAATTACGGCGTCGTGGCGGGAGAGAAAATCCCATCCCAGGATGACGTCGTGAGAGCATGCAGCAATTATAATGAACTCGACGTCGTACAAAACGTCCTGAATGACGACGCGAGCTGTGCTTATTGCTGTAGGATGAATACTCTGGGAGCTCGCTGTACGGAGAGACAGCCCAATAAGTGGCGTCCTCACTTTTCGCAGTAATCGGCTCAATTTTTGGTCCATAACGGATACGGCGGCTCCAGTGTCGACAAGGGCAGATGCGGGAACACCGTCGACATACACGTCTATCACGTTGGATGGGCTTCGCTGAGGGCTTTCGCAGTTCGATAGCGTCGCAGCCCTTGCCTCCTGGACTGCGACGACTAGTTTTCCTGGTCGCGAGCGACCGGACGTGGGCGCATCGGCGACAGTGAGCGACGTCGTGGAGACGGAGAGCGCCGAGTAGATAGAGCTTGGCGTGACGTCGGCGACAGAGGCGTAGGTGGGGCGTAAAATGTGCGGTTTGACGGGCTGGTGGCGGGCGACACGACTTGAGGCGGTTGGACGCGATTGCAGTAACGCGCCACGTGGCCGGCGTAACCGCATGCGAAGCATATGGGGCGGTTGTCAGGTGTGCGCCACCGGTTTGATGGAGCAGGGCCCGCCCATGGCGCAGAACGTGGTTGACGGGGTGGCGACTGATATGACTGCATCGTTGGCTGCAGTCGTGGCCTCTGCATGACGTCGGCGTAGGTAGCCGGCACAGCCGCTTCGAAGGACTGATGTCTAGGGGCGGCTTCGGCGTAACTGTGTGGGGCTGCCGCAGGTATTACTGGGGACGTCCTGGCGACAACTTGGGCGTAACTGAGTGGTGCAGGAGCTGGATGGTGCTGATGGTACTCAGGCACGACCTCCGCGATTTCCTGCTTAATCGCTCGACGGAGGGGAGGGAGAAGAGTGGTTGCCGGCTGTTGAACGTACTGAGGTTGAGCAAAGTCCAGCAGCGAGAACTGGCGCGCAATTTCCTCGCGCACGAATGACTTCACCTCTGCGAGCAAGGCGGAGTGGTCGGATATGGTCGACAAGCCAGCGAGCTCGGCGTCGCGGGATGGAGAGCGACGGGTCATCGACCGCTGCCGGCGCAGCTCCTCGTAGCTCTGGCAGAGCGTGATGACCTCGACCACTGTGCTGGGGTTTTTGGCGAGCAGCATCGTGAAGGCATCGTCGTCGATGCCTTTCATAATGTGCCTCATCTTGTCAGATTCCGACATGGTGGCGTCGGCTTTCTTACACAAATCGAGGATGTCTTCAATGTCTTCAAACGCTGTTCGGCCTGCAGCTTACGAACGGCAGGGCGGCCAAACACGTTGATGATGGTGGTCTTGAAGTCGGACCACGTCGTAAAATCGGATGCGTGGTTGTTGTACCACAGGCCGGCCACACCCGCGTTGGTCACCAAGTTGGTCAATTTTCCCTCCTCGTCCCATTTATTGGGGACACTCACGCGTTCATAGATCGCGAGCCAGTCCTCCACGTCGGTCCCATCTGCGCCAGTGAAGACTGGGGGGTCACGGATACGAGGGACACCGGGGCATGAGGTCGGTGTAGGCGGAGGCGTCTGCTGGGCGGCGTCTTGAGGCATGGTAGCTGGTAGGTACGGGATCGAAGCTCCAGAGGCATCGAATGGGAGCACAGCACTCTCCACCAATTTGTTAAGTGGTTTATTGGACGGGACTCGGCGACAATTCGCTATGGCGACAGTCCAGGCCAAAGCACGGGCTCCGAGAGCGAGCGGCGTTTTCAAGAGGACGACCCACTAGGAGCCACTGGAGAACGCAACCGTTAAACAGTACCAATTGCTTCGCCACACTAAATAAGAAAAAATATCCGCCATCGAACGAGGTTCGCACATGGACTCTCTGCGTGGGATCCCAGTATTCTCCTCAGAACCATGTCGTTGCTTGAAACTGCTTTTTAAAAAGACCCTATACGGGCTTCATGTCAGGAAGGAACTACATTAACATATGTAATGTTGTGTAGCAGAAGAGTCAAATAACAACCAGACGTCACACAACGCGAATTCTGTAACCAGGCGTCACACAATGCAAACTGCGCCGCGACTGGGTTGTCGAATGCTTCCAACCCATTACAAAGGGATCTGCTATATTTCTTCATCGTCGTCATCCACAGCATCAACAAAGTGCACATAATGTCTTACAGGTGTTCAGCCGGTACTATGGTTCACTGCAGAATGAAGAAAAGTTTTCATAGTGGATGCTCCCCTACTTTACAAAAAGTAGGATGATTTATGGCGTAGTGGGTTATTCGCAAGTATACTTCTATTTTTTTCCTCAAGGTGTCAGTAAAGTTAATTCCCCTCTCTCTCTCTCTTTCTCGCATTACCGTATGTTACAAAGTGTGGTGGGACAGTTAAAAACGACCGGGCGTCACACAATGCGAATTAGGTAACTGGTAGGTCGTTTAAACTTCATACTTATTACCAAGGATTCATCCATAATTCCTCATTATCATCACCGTCGCATCAACATAGTGCACATAATGCCTCACAGATGGTACCTCGCTTCTTCGCAGAATGACGAATAATGTCGTGGTCGGTGCTTCCCAGAAGCACACGTTGTTGGGCTAGTCGGTTCATGTTCTTTCAGAAGCCACGTAAGTGGCTATTTCACGCAAAGAAAACACAAGGAGAGGGTTAAGGGGAGGGTTAACCCTCCCCTTGTGTTTTCTTTGCGCGAAATAGCCACTTACGTGGCTTCTGAAAGGTGCTTCCCAACTTTACGAAAATTGTGATTTGTGGCGTGGTGGGTACGTTGCCAGTGTACTTGTAATAGCAGCCACAAGAGAGTTTACAACGGGCTCTAGAAAAGGCGCTCTTCGGGGTTTCGCTGTGACTGTGTGGCGCTTTCCGCGAAGGCGTAGCGTTTTTTTAGATGCGAAACATCTCTTGCTCGGGGGTATGTCCCGCGGTCTGGTAGTCCGCACTCACACTACGCATGCATTACTCTCCTCCTTCTCTCTCTCCAACAGCTGCGTGTTACTCTCTCCGCTTCTCTACCAGCACCTGCTTGTGCTTCTCCTGCGTTCTCGCTTCTGCTCTCACTGGCACATATGCTACTCTCCTCCTCTAGTCTCCTCTCCTACAAGTGGTAGAGCACTGCGCGCGTTCAGTCCAGCGCTTGCCTCGGTTGGCTCCTCTGAAATGCGGGCTCGACATGCCGAAATTCTCTCCTGCGCAGCACCACGATGAGCGCCAGCGCATGCGCGTCTCCTCCGCCTCTCTCTCCTCTCCTACGCTGCCTATCTCTCGCGCGCAATGCGACCGCGTTCCCCGCTCGCCCTGTGAGAATTAACGGCCAGGCTAGAGCGAAGACACGACGCACGTAGTGTTCCCCTTCGCGTTCTACGACGCGAGGTTGGTAACATGCCTGAGGTCGGTAGCAGGCCCAACAAACGCCAACGGAACGCGATCGTGCAAGTGCTTCGGCTTCACATCGACTCATGGTCCCCTTTAGCGAGTAATGGTGTAATTTATTCTTTTAAACTGCGGCGCGTGGAATGCGCGTTTCCTCCGGGGGTCTCCTACCACACGGAGGCGTCTGATGTAAGGCGTTTCCGGTGTTTTTTTTTTCCTTCCACATCATCAATGGGCACAGAAAAGAGCCCCTTTGTCGTGCGCGTCTCAAGGGCAGTTTTCAAACTCAAAGAAAATCAGGAGCGTTGCGTGATAGAAAACAAGCTCAAGCTCCTCCGAGATTTGCTTACCACCAGCCGTAAATGGTGTATATAAATAACTCACTGTTATTTCGCCGGCGCATGCATGGGGCATGGTTGAAACGGTAATAAAGAAAAAAAAACATGGGGCATGTTTGAGTTGGCTAATGCAGCAGGCTGGGGAGCGAGGGGTTGATGGTTTGAATGCCCGGTCGGGTGCTTCGGAATATTTTGCTTCTGCTTTAGTCTTGTTTTTGCCTATATATATATATATATATATATATATCCGGGCATGACGGCGACGGAGACGGCCAAAATCAGCCAAGAGTGTCCATAAAAGCTATCGCAATATGATATCCTGGGTCCAGGAACGGAAACCACCGAAGTTCACGCGAGTGCATGGCCGCTTTTAGGCAGCTGCACTGGCTTGTCGACGGCGCGGGCGAACTTATTCACAAAAAGATTTTTTCACAAATGTTCAACTACTCCTATCGATAAAAATAAAGTTCTGGTATTACGTTCGAGAACTACGGTATTATTATGAGGGACACCATAGTGGAGGGCTCCGGAAATTTCGACCACCTGTGTGTTCTTTACGTGCACCTAAACATAAGCGCGCCGGCCTCTAACCTGTGGCCTCCATCAAAATTCGGCCGCCGTGGCCAGGATTCTATCACGTGATCTTTGGGTCAGCAGTCGAGCACTATAAGCATGGTTCCCCGCGGTGGTGAACTCATCTTACAAGGAAATCTATCTTTTTCCGGCCAAAAGAAATAAGAGGTAACAAGCAGAATTTGCGTTCATTTTATCCATCTCATTTCTTACCGGTGTCGTCTATAGCTTTCAATAGGAACAGTGTGAGGACGTCATGGAGAGAGTATGGTGAAATGGCTTACATAGCTTATCGCTCATTTCCCCCTCTCATTGTTTCTCTTTCTCCATAGCGTAGCCGTTCACACGTCCCCCATTACCCATTGTCGCTGTTGTCGTATGCCACTAGATTGGCTCATCCGTACGCGACGTGCATGTGATCTCAGTGGAACGCTCGGGTGCATTCAAGTATGTCCCAATATATTCAGACGAAGCTTGGGTCACGCGATAACACGTGTAACAGTTTTATTGATAAAAGTCTAAACATAAAAACCAAAGTACGCGATGTAGTAAATATTAAAACAAGACGTCCAGTATGACAATTCAATTGTTGCATTCCAGCATAGCCGAGCGAGACAGAGACGGAACATCTGGCCAGTGAGGTTGATTTATATACACATGAAGATGATTACGTAGTTAGTGGTCGTACAAACTCCCCCTCTTCGCTATCTATCTATCTATGTCTTAGGGACCTCGGGGTTGTTTCATTACCTGGATGACAACGCATGTGTGTATGGCGAATATATGACAGGTAATATTAAGAAAACCATGCTATGCATCTAATATAAGTCACGATTTGGAGACAGTTTCCGTGCATCACGACGGTTTTATTAACTTGATGTAAACAAATATTGCCGTGTGATGGGATAATTCTATGATGAACATAAATGAGAGGCCATAACGTGAAAATCACGTAGCACACGTCATGTTCAAAATGATGTACATGACATCGTCTTTTTGCTCTGCGAGCCGTTTGACTTTTCCGCCCAGGAACTTGAGTGACTGGGATATTGCTATCGGGTGGTGTTCATTGCAGGTCACATAAGGGTTCCGACTCAGGTATATACGATGATTATTCCAAGCAATTCGCGGGTTCTTAGCCTCCTGTGAATTGAAATGATGCAGGATGTCACTGGTGTATTTGTGAACGCCATTCACTTATCTGAGGATACCTTGAACCCTTGTTTGGAGATGCAACTCGCTGTCACAGTTTCATCCGTTTGGAGACTTGCACTTGTCTGGGGATGCGTGAAGGGGGATATCCACACACATATGTCATATACGCATATGGATATATTGATCCTACTTGTAGGTATTTTACAAGTTCAATGAGAGTGCGATTGGATAGTGTGGCGCTTGAGGAATCCTGAGCAGCAGAAGGTAGAGCGTCGTGTGGTTTGGCCTTCGACGGTTGATACAAAGCATAATCATGCAGCCCGGTAGCTGGCAATTCACCGCAAAATTCGATCCTCAAGGCTAACCAACTGAAATGGCTTCGTGCGTTGCAATACTGTATGCGCCTTTTATGTCTAAAAGCATGGCTACAGGTCTTGCGCGATCTGTCTTGTTCAATATGCGTAACGCGATGAACAGCACTATCAGTGCATGAGCGGTAATGTCCGACACCAGTCATGGAGTTTAGAGATATCACACCAACTATGTGGATATCACACCGGACAGCTCAATACATCGACTGAGAAGTGAAAGAAGATGGCTTTCGCTTTCTAGTCAGCTTAGGCGAATGCATACGAGACCCTGTATGTTTTTATTTTGGGGTTTTAGGGGCGAAGCTCCTTAAGGCGGCACCCGTTCGTCCCTCGTAGTCGTCGTGGTCGTAGTAGTGAGTAACAAGTCTTACGCTTTGACCTCCAAGGTGGTGCCGGTGGGAGATTTCTCCTGTGCGTTGTTGAACAATAAAAAATTCGCAGCGTGCGCGTTAACTAAAAGCCGAATTCTTCTCATTAGCAGCCATTGGCATGTTCCAGTAGGAAACGTTAGTAGAAGTAGAAGTGTAAGTGTTAGCTAAAAGCCGACTTCTTCTGTCTCTCATTGCCATTAGCAGCCATTGTTTACCTCCAAGGTAGTGCCTGGTGAGATTTCTCCTGTGCGTGATTAAACAATAAAAATTTTGTTCAAAACGCCGTTGATTGATGAAATAAACCAACGAAAGACGCCAGATGTTTTGTAAAAGCAGAACGAAAGAACGCCAGATGTTTTTCTTAAAGTGTAGTAGTAGTAGTTATATGTAGCCACCTCGCCCGATCGTCAACGGGCGAGGTGGACCGGCAACGGCGCGAGGACCCTGCCGTACGAGAGTTAAATCACACTAAAAGACATACTTTGCGGGCGATACACTCTAGTGAGCTTTCAACTTTTCGTCTTAATGTACATGATAAAGAAATTATTTCTACGAAAAACGCAAGGCACACCTTGAGCAATATATTTGGTTTTGGGACGCTAAATGGAACCATGAGGCGATGCGAAGCCGGAGCACTTGCACGATCGCGTTCCGTTGGCTTTCGTTGGGCATGCTACCGACCTCGCGTCGTGGAACGCGCGTCCTGTCTTCCTCTAGCCTTGCCTTTAATTCGCACAGGGCGAGCGAGGAATGCGGTCGCTCTTGGCGCTCTTTCGCTCGGGAGCGGACTTCTTCCTTGCATTTCACCGATCACAAGTGATAATGAAGGGACCACGTAAACCAACAGTACAATAAAAGTTTGATGTTTAATATATATACGATGTTTCACACTCTTTATATTATGTACTGGGCGCATTTCACGGAAGAGTTTCACGGTTTACAGATGATTCCCTCCGTAGCTTCGCCCCACTCATCATCATTCACCCCGTGGATATGCTGTGATTTTTCTCTTTCTTTCCTTAACTTGTTCCTTTTTTGTATTCACGCTAATAAAAGCGAGTTATCTCTTCAACCACGGCCGTGTACAGGCTTCATTTCGGCCAAGAGTCAGTCTTAGGTTGTTGTAACCCAAGCAGCCAGCGTATAATATAACAGTAATCACAAATCTATCATGGCTACCATTACCAAATGATAAAAATAAATATATTTACACCCTCTCTAACTATTTTTATGTCCTACAGCTTCGCTGCTGATGCACCTTCCTGAAGTCGAATAGCTCTTTATTTTTCACAATTGTTAACATGGTCGACGCAGTCAGATTCTCGCTCGCCTACAAATGTGCGCACAGTTTCAGAGTGCGATTTTAGTAAAGCCGCTACATACGTTGCAAAACTTCATTTCTAAATAAGCTGCTGCTGATACGTTTCGGGTGCCTTAAAGATGCTGTTTAGAGGTCTAGTTTTTTCCGGTTTTAAAAACAAGCAGCATTCGTCTATCAGTGTCTAACCAACTCATTCAGCAATCGCATTGGTATGACAGACTGACCAGTGTGCGGTACCCACAATTGTTTAGTGTTCATAAATAACCTATTGTGCCGCTGTCACCATTTCCACCAATTCAACCAGCATCGCCAGACTCTCCGGTGTGTCTTAAGAAGGCTTGATGATCGGTATTTTACTAGAAGAAAGATTTTGGTAGCCTGGCCTCTGTAGATCTCGAAAACAGATGATTTGAGCAATCGCCTGTATATAGGCGGCGCTGTGAATGCGTGTCGTGAATTGTTTGCACGCACGTTTTCTTTTTACTTGACCTCCTCATTCATAAGGGAAATTGGCGGGGGAAAATTTTAGAGCGCAGCTCTCAGGCGCCTGTTCCTGCGTTGAGCGGCGCCCCCATCGTCGTTCGCGTAACCGATAGAGCGATCGAAGACGAAAGACAGCAAACGTGGAGCGAGGGGAGCCGCTGTTTTAGCGTCCGTAATACCTCGCGCCTGCTCGCCCTTTTTCTGACCGCGGAAACCAGGCCTCTCGCGCACGGGCACGAGAAAGTGGGGTGACCTGCGAGGCATCGGAGAAGAAGAAGACGTGCGCTGGTGGAAGGGATATTTCGTGTGTGGAAAACTCTAGCGGACTCTAAGATTTTGCATCTTGTTTGCCGAGCACAAGTTCGCCTATAATAAACAAGCTCTCGAGCACAGCTCTTAGGTACCCGTTCCTGCGTTAAGCGGCGTCGGCGTCGTCGTAACAAGCAGAACGAACCAGGATGAAAGAGAGCGAACGCGGAGAGCAGCGGAGAATAGAAGACGGCGACAGCGACGAGGAGGGAACGACCATGGCGAGACGGCAGGTTCTGCGCCGGCCACCAGCGGCGCCACACTAGTGCGCGCTGTCGTGAGGTCGCCGATGACGTCATCACTCAGGTATACGGCCAGGGGGTCCCTCTTTACCGCATATAGAAATAAAGCACTGAATGAACGGAGGCCTCCCTGCGGCTGCTGTTTTGGGACGCGCTCACGCGCTGCCTTCCACGGTCTCCCGGTTGGCGATCCAGTCGTGGTTCAACTTATGGAGTACTCATTACACCTAAAGAGCTGTACTCAGAATCCGCAATAGGCAGTATCGTGATCGCCCGTGAATATTTTTTTTAATTTGCATGTGTACACGTGCACTAACAAACATACGCAGGAATACACATAAAGGTTATTGAACCCTCTCCCCGAAACAACATGTGTACCTAAGCCCCTGCCTTCCACTCCCTCTCCACATGCAGGATGGCAAACTGCAACTAGTGTAGTAAACCTCAGTGCCTTTTCTCTATTCCTCTTTTCTCTCCCGCTCTGCCTCTCTTCACATCAAATAAGGGCGCCTCTTTCTTAATTAAAACTGATGTGCTCGTTGGTATGTCATGATTTTGTTGAAACAGCGCACAAAACCCACGCACGATGACTAAACACCCATAAGGTCTTGTGCAGGTATCTTCGTTATGTGTGCGCGAAGTTGTCTGTAGTGCTCTGCTTCATCAATGAAATGAGTCTTTCTGTAACCAATGTAGACAGCAAATATTTTATTCAAGTGTTGCTACCTGAGCAAGAATTACTTCACCCTAAATACCGCCATTGCTTTTATAGAGACGACGATGCGTCACTCTCTCCACAGTAAATCACCGTACCAACGAACACCAGCTCGCTCATTCTCATGACACCAAGCTGTGGCTTGAGTTATCACCTGTACTTTCGCATTGATTATGTGAGCAGCTGTAGTTCATAAGAGAGGAAATAGTTAGGGACGCTGAACGCAACCAAAAATTTCCATGCATGCTTTAAAGCGTACATCTCATGAAATTTATGGAATAAGATTTATTATACTGTCGGCTTTAGTTACTGCGTCATGCGCGAACATTCAAAGCAAGACGTATACCTGTGTGCTTACCACCGTTCTTCGTACTGTTAAATGGACTCATCGGCAAAACACAATATGTGAGTGGTCGTCTTCGTTATGCTGTTGTTGTTGCTTTTCTTGATGCTGATGACGACGGCGCAACTGTTGTTGCCTCTGTATCCAGACAAAAAAGGAACAAAAAATTATTCACAGATATATTTAAGCTCCGGAGCTCCGTGTGCCGGCTCTCAGTAGCCGTCCGTCCCGTGCAATCAGCGATTCCTGGCCGACCACGTCTGAGCTGGACAGTCGCAACTCCCGCTGCTCTAACAGCTCTGTTGCTTTCATCTTTGCGTTTTTCGAGTGCGAGGGCTGTTTGGAAGAACGCCGGATTATGCGGTAAATTGCGTGAGTCCATCCGCACCAGGTGCAGGAAGCTGTTAGCACTCCGGGCTTTTCGCATGTGTCTCCCTAAGTGGGGCAGACCGTTGTTTCAGCTTTTCTCCAGAGGATGATCTCTTCTCCTGTTAGATTATTGTGGGGAGGCAAGAACATTTCAAAGAACTTTCTAATCTAAGCCTATCGACAGTGCTCGTTGGTTTACTAAGCAACCTTACAGCCCAAGGCTAAACACCGATCGACGCCGAATATAACACGGTCATAACTTAGTTGCAAAGCAGCTTTGTCTGCGTTTTTTATCGAACCTGCTCACGTTTACACCTGTGCTGTAGCAATGCTCGTAAGTGTGAGGTCGTTCATGCTAGGAGCAAGAAGTAATCATTTTTCATTTCAGTGTCACGACCGGAAATGGCGCAGGTATTGGAGTGTGCATTGTTTGTCGCCCTCGTCGCCGCCAATCTTGCACTCGGTTTGTATTTCTCCGTGCGGAATGCTCCTTCTCGACGAGTGGATGCCGGTGCAAGAAAGCTGGAAGTGTTTCTCGGAAGCCGGGCACTGCGATACCTACCGCTCGCTGCTTCGTCGGTTGCTTCTCTAGTCTCATCTACGGGGCTCATCGGCTTTCCGGCACATTTCTACGCTTACGGCTGGCACGTGTTGTGGATCAGTTTGGCGCCACTGCTGTTGTTCCCCGTAGCGACGCAACTATTCGTGCCACTCCTCTACAAGCTCGGTGTCACGTCCATATTTGAGGTGAGTTAGCTAAACCTGAGACGTGTGCGATTACATTGACTGGCACGAAACCTGCGATGCCCAGCGGCGCACCTAGGCCCGTCCGCTAACTGCCACAACCATAAACTCTCACCGCCGCTTGTGTTATCGTGTTATTCAAGCTGGAAACCGTCTGGTTTTCCAGCTTGAATACGTGAAGCCAAACCATATCCTCACTATAACTATAAAGTGCAAACAAACAAGCAGAAGTTTGTACATGTGACCAATAACTGGGATCCTTCCATCGTTTTGTCGCTATTCTCATTCTCGTTCCTCCATCACATCTTTACTGAATCGAGCAGTCTAAGATTTCTTAAATTGGTGCCAATGATCCGCCCAAGTCCCTCCGTCGGAAAGCCGGTGAATACGCTGACTAAGCTGTTTCACGCGGAGTTTTCAAGACGCCAAATCAAAATTTATCACAGGAGAGGACACTGGAGTTTTACTGTATAACACCACCCGTTTTCATATCAACAGCATTCGCGGCACTGTGGCAACGCGGGCTTGTCACGCTGGCCAGACAATATTTACTTTAATTGCGGCGGCGATGGTGGCGGTGTAAGCGGAAACGTGGTGCATGACCGTCTTAGCCAGCGACTGCTGAGCAAGCCTTCAAGTGCTTAAACAACAGAAACGAGAATAACAGTTTAAACCAGAACACTAATTCACCTTTGGATAGAATATTCAAGAATGTAGCAGAACCTTCAGAAAGCCTATAAGTTCTGCGAACGCATTATTTATTGCGAAACGCGCTTAGCAGCCAATCACAGCTCATTCTTGACCACTAGTACTGAACACTTGTATTCTGTTTATGCACTTTTTCGTATCGCAGTATCTGCGCCTCCGTTTCAACGCCGCTATATCTTTGGCTGCCTGTGTCATCTACATTCTTCTCACGGTAAGTGAAATAAAGGACCATTGATGTTAATCTACAGCTCTATACCTTCGAGTTTTCATGCCAACTGCTGCAATACATGCGGTGACAGCACAGCACGGGTGTCTGTACCACAGGTGTTTCTGGCAGTGTAGTATACCTATTATGTCTGTTTAAAATTATACTAAGTTTGTATGGAAACATGCACGCATTTGCCAAAATGAAGTTGTGCGCTGACGCTCCCGACAACGTTTGAGCCGTGTGTCCGAATTCCAAACGATCACGAGCTCTCGTGCTCTAAAAATGGACACAAAGAATATGTATCCTTGCCGCCACTTTCATACTCTTCCTTCACACTAGCACACGTAGCAAATTGCCTCTGATGCATGGCGCTGATGCATGGCGCGGTCGCCGCTCATACAGGTTACTCGTTGAGAAGGGCTTGCTAACAGCATATGTGATGGGTATTGATCGGTTAAGCATGCTTTCTGCTTTTCTAGACTGGCCAGCAGAAATATGGTGTCTACAAACACCTGCTTCTAGATAGGCTTAATATGCACTCTCGACAATGTTGAACAAAATGTATTTACGCATGACGTGTGAACATTCCTTTTCAATGGACATTGCCGTGAGTGAGTGTACTTTTATTTATAAGTTCGTGACGCTAATTAATAAGTAAGAGAAGATGAGTAGCCGGAGCCATGTATAGGCACCAACCTCTCCTTAAACACATTTAATAATAAATGTATAATACGCACCATGTGTTGTTCGTTTAATAGCAAAACGTGCTTTTCAAATGTGGTCCCGAAGAGCTCTGTGTTATGCTAGAGTCTTGTTTTAACGCGATAGCGTCAGAGAGCCGGTCTCCACATCAGCGATGTTCTTCATGAGCGGCAAATCCAGATGGATGCAAAGAATATAAATCAGGGATATAGCCGCAATCGAGGCAGGCATTTTGTGTGGCAGACAATTCTTCTGCCATGTAGCCACGCAATTCCTTCAAACTACTTCGGAAAAAAATCCTACACATTCGTCATGCCAGGCGAGGAGTCGCATTAACAGATGTAATATCGCGTTGTGGCAGCAACATATGGCATCGTACCGGGAGTGACACCACGTGAGTTTCGTAACGAGTAGGTGGTTGGAACCTGCCAAACACTACAGAGAGCTCAGCTATAATTCATCTCCAGCCCCGGCATCATGAATGTGTAAGGCTATACGTTCACCCACGCAGCTACGCATACTCGTAGCGGGTACTTCGCAAATGAACTTGCAGGAGGCGCCCTAAGACAGCTCATGTCACGAACATACATGTTTCTTTGCTCATAGCACAAATGCAGTGTGCCTCGAAAAACGAAGCATGGCAAGCGAATGAATAGGTGATACAAATGGGGTCCAATAACGCTGTGCGTTGCACTATTAAAGGAGAAGCTTAAGCGCCCTCTAAGTTTTTGAACACTCTTTGAATGCAAGCGCTAATATGAGCATAATAACAAAAGAAGATCGGGCGCTTTCATGTACACTCTAAAAGGAAATCGAGTACTTCGGGAGTATTTCTGCCACACAACAATTATCGTCATCTGGATTGCTCGCGTTTCCTTCCTTCAAAACCCGGCTCTCGTCACTTTCCTATCAAGAATGCTATGTCACACTGATAGCGCGCGCGTCGTTCGTGACCGGGGAGAGCCGGCACTGCGGTGATAACGCGAGGAAAGTACGCGAGGTGGACGACGATTATAGTTGTGTGGCCGAAATACTTCCCCAAAACCCCGATTTTTTCTGAGTGTCTAGAGCTCTTGCGCGAGCACTTTGCAGTGATCAGATCTCTTACGGTCATCGGTTGCAGGTCTCTATCGTGGCGCAGTTGCTTTCAAAAGTTAAAAAAAGACAGCAGTTTTGTCGTTCTCAATTTTGAGGATATTACAGCAACAAGATTCCTGTAAGTGTGCATCATCGGGCTGCGGTGTGATTGCGAAAGAATTGGAGTCAGAAATAGGTGCTAAGCGCTTAATGTACTCTGGCTACCTACATACTACCAAAGTTCAGTGCGCTCAAAGTACAAGCGTACGCTTCCATCATGTAACCTTCATCCAGATTGTTCAAGCCATCCCACAAAACACGTTTGCCATCGCCATCATCAGCCAACAATTTCCACTTTCACCATCACTGGCGACTTCGAAGACCAATATATGGTCGCCACCCCCATCACCATCCGCCACCATTATTTCCACTTTTGCCATCACCGGCCATTGCGACCAGCACAGCTTTCAGCTTATCCACTACTTCCACCACATCCATTATTCCTTCGACCTTATTCACTATAGTGTTTCCTCGCGTCCATCTTATCTACCAATGACTCTGGCATCCACCAAACCAGAATTCTCAATAAGGGTGGGAATGCGTGCATTGCACAATACGTCGGTTGTACCGCTGTCTTCCTGAATGGCGTTAATTTCCGCACGACACAGGCCTATCACGAATCTGTGACCCATTTGCCACCGCAGCTATACTTCTAACATCTGAGTAGCTGGATGATTTAAGTATCCATATGAAAGAAATGACAGGACTGTACAGTGGCGTCTAGGCTGCTTTCTCCCCTATCTGACAGCGAATAATGAAGCGATCACTATTTGTATGTCTTTTTTTTCAGCAAAGCGTCGGAGCCATCTCTATTTTCGCAGCATCCCTGACTCTCGTGACAGGTACAGTTGTATACCTTGCAGCTGTCCCTTCGTAATTACTTGGATGCATGTCCGTGCGTTTGCGCGTTTTTGTGTATCCTGTGGCATCTCTCGTAAACTGCACCACAACAGTGCAAGATAAACCACGCACATTGATGAGCACGAATTGTAGATTCGCACCAAATAGAACTGCGCGGTTTTACGTTCTATAAACTGTATTCGAATATGAGCCATGTCGTAGTGGTGGACTTCGCAATTATTTTCAGCACTGAAGGTGCTGTAACGCCTATCCCGGTCAAAATTTTGTCACCTGGGCTACTCGGTGCTCATTCATATGAACGGGGCAGCAGATTTTGTACGAGGATGCAACCGACTGCACAAATATTGTATCTTCTAGTATCATGGACAGCGGACACTCACACACAGCCGATGCTTCTGATATCAAATGTTTCGGTGGTTTCCTTGTTACTTTGTTATGATTTGCTAGTCAAAAAGGCGTGTGTATTCTATAGAGAAGGCTTACAGCCGCAAGAACTTAAATGCTCAAAACATATCAGTGCATGATGAGCTGCAGGGGGCCACCGCATCCCCCTGAAGTCCAATGTTAATACATCTACCTGTTTTGCCAATGTATGACTTGCGGCAACCTAATGGCCCTTGGTTCACCAACCAAGTGCGATTAGGTTACCGCAGTAGTTTTACATAAGCGAGGTAATGGCTGTAGCTGATATGCTGATGGACAACAACTGAGATTTAGTAAGGCATGCCAGCAATGCCTAAATCAGATAGCGTCTGGTCTACTAGCGTTAGTGAATCACTGCCAAAAGAAGGACTCTTCGGGACATTATAAAATCAGTCTATGTTGTAAAATAAAATTCGCGAAATGGCAGTCATTAGATAAAGCGGGTTGAGAACGCACAAATGTGGCCATAGCAGGAGCAAATAAGCTGTTTTTGATTATGTTGATAATATGTGAAACTTAAATTATATAATACCACAAACACGTGAGTGAAGAACCATGCCTGTTTATTTATGATTGTCACCGCCAGAAACTAAATAGTTTGGTGTATCGAAATCTACGCTGGCAGCTTATCAACCACAGCAGCAGAACTTTCCGTGAAATCCAATTTATTGTATTAAGCTTTCACACCAACATACGGATGTTACATCATCCCATTTAGGGCTTAACTCACTACTGTTTCTGCAAAGCAGAAGTTTATAGGCCATATGCTAACTGTGACAAATTGACAAAGACGTGTGAATATTGACAAAGAAGTGTGCTGGTATATATTCAGCAGAAATATATTTTAGTATATCTGTGAATGAAAGTTCGTTCAAGCGTGAACAGATATGCTAGAACGAAACGCATGAATAATCAACAGTATAAAACTAGAAAGTACGAGAAAAGAGTGCAAATATGACAAGCCATGTGACTTCATTCATTGAGAATATCAGGCATGCATGAGCGAACATTCCGGTTTCCAACAACTGGTGTCGCGAACCCGAACGAAGCAATAGACTGTTCACTATTTTCAATGTTTCGTCCTAAGCGGCGGTTGAACTAAATGAACAGAACAGAGAAGAGACGTCTGCCACGATTCGTTGAGCTCTGGCAGGTTCCTCGGCCTGTGGGACGGCCCAGAGTTGGTCTTCGAAGGCGAAGCTGAGCAGTGCAGTCTCGGTTCGAGGCTGCGTCCGCATCTGTAGCCCCACCTCCGTCACACTCCCATATGTTGTGTTCCAGGGTTTTCCTTGCCTTGCAAAACTGGCAACTTGACGAATAATGAGCTGTTTTTGTTTTTCTTTCCTAATTTCATAATCCACTGGTCGTCTTCAATTACCTCACTTCGCCTTGTGATTGGACTGATGTTGGCCTTAGTTTCATTATCTAACAAAACACGTTGCGGGGCTAGTTGGGGCTACACTGCTACTTAAAATATTCCGGTGCTACGTTTGACGAGGACAGGACAAAGAAGTGCTTGACGGCAGAGTTGGAGTCAACGCTCGTCCTGCCATGCAGTTCTCTGCCCTCTACACGCAGAAAGTTGCGCTTGAATATTTTAAGTGGGTTCATCAGGTTTAATATTTTTCATGCAGGATTGTTTGCTCACAATGCAGCCTTTCCAACGACATTGAGTCTTCACCACAGTCGTGAGTTACAGCCGGCTATCCACATGATTGTCGTGGCGTGAAATTGTGTATAGTACGCGGCGTAACCACAGTAAAAGCTCTCGATAAGTACTAGAGTAAGATCGGTATAGGTTACAGCAGTTTCTTCGTGTGGTCAACCCGCGCTTCATAGCAGCTTTCATACCATCAGCGAGAATCCAGAAACCTGCAGCGTGCTGATATACTCACGATGTGCCGTGGTAAAACACCATTATATGTATGTATACTACAGCAAGACATGACAAAAAAATTACACCATTTCCCGCTAAAGGGAACCATGAGGCGATGCGAAGCCGGAGTGCTTGCACGATCGCGTTCCGTTGGCGTTCGTTGGGCATGCTACCGACCTCGCGTCGTGGAACGCGAAGAGGAACGCTACGCGCGTCTTGTCTTCCCTCTAGCCTGGCCGTTAATTCTCACAGGGCGAGCGGGGAACGCGGTCGACAGGCGTGAGAGAAGGGGGCAGCGTAGGAGAGGAGAGAGAGAGGGGGAGGGGACGCGCATGCGCTGGTGCTCATCGCGGCGGTGCGCAGGAGAGAATTTCGGCATGTCTAGCCCGCGTTTCAGATTAAGAGTGGAAAGGGGGAAGGGAAAGGGGAAGTGGAGAGAGGGAAAGGGAGAGGGAAAATGGAGAGGGGAGATGAGAAGTGGAGAGAGATAGAGGAGAGGGAGGGGAGAGGATGAGCGGGGAGGGCATGCGCATGCGCAGTCGGGGTAGTCACGCCGCACACCACCACCACTACCACCGGATTGAACTCCGCCATAAGATACTTCGCATCTAAAACAATACTAAGTATAATGCTTCAGACGGCAATAAGTCTTCATTAGGACACTCCGGAAAGTGCCCGGATCATTAGAGAAGATGTGTCTGTCATTCTGTTACTTTTTCTGAGAGAGACCAGTTAAAGTGATACATGCTGAAACATACTGCAAGGAAAGAGGCGCTCAGGAGGAGCAACTGCCGGCTAGGTTTGTCAGACCAACCCCGCCTGTGGCAGCATCACCACCACCAACACCACCCCTCTCTCCTATACACAAATAGACCCCTACAAACGCGAGCAAGTGAAACCTAGTAACCCAAAGTAAACCCAAGCGCTTGCGAAAACAATCAAATCAAATGCCATTGACACACGTGCGAGTAAGCAAACTGAAGCTGAGCTCTGCAACACAGGACGCTGCGCACCTGCGAGCATCTGCACTCTATTTTTTTCGCGAGCACGTGCCTGGGTACATGATTGTTTGATGCATCGGGATGATAAAATCCTGTTGAGTGCTTCAGCTTCCACCAGCAATGGTCGGATATAGAAGGCTAAACCCCTAAACGGCTATGGATGGCCTCAGGTGCACGCTTAGAAAACATTCGTAGTTAAAAGTAATCTGGAGATCTCCATTACGGCGTGGGTTATCATCCCAGAAAGAGACAAAGAGACAGAAAGAGTTCTGGCACGAACGTTTGTGTCCCCACTGGTCGTGACCACAATTCTTGTACGATCGCTCTAAACCAAATTCAGTACAAAGCCTTCACGACCAAAGGCAGTGTTTTCGCTAACGTATATGAAGGATTGAACGAAAGCCCTTAGAAAAAGTAAAAATCCACTCAAAACTTCCAAACAACGCTTTGGTCTTTCACATCTTGTTTCTTGTTGGCCCTCATTCTCCTTCGTTAGCTGTGCCTTATTCCGACGATACGGCGTTTCGTCAAACTATGAATTTCAACATTGCCTTTCATTAAAGATGACATTCACGAGTAAAGAATAGTAATTTCTTTCAATCAAAAATACCAAGGACGAAATAGCGTAGGTTTTTTAATAGCAACTACTTTTTTCTAATAATCAAATGCAAAATGTCTATATTGCACATAACACAAAGCTATGCGTTTCTCACGCCATTTCATGGCTCATTTTCTATCGTGTTCTTTTGGTCATTTTTCAGCATTTCACGTACCGCTTCTTTGGTGCAATATTGGAATTGGACTGTGTGGAACTTTTTACACAGCGATGGTAAGAAAAATGTGTTAAGAAACTCATGCTATAGATTTCTAGATTTACTTTGGGATAAATACAAAAAAAAATGTTCTGCTTTGACAACTTACAGTTCTCCCAATGGCAGCAACTTGCGAAATTCCATTTCAATCGCGAACACCTAAAATACATTGTCTTAATTTGGCATTCTTATGGAGGCCGAAGAATACTACAATTCTGATGCCTGCAGCAGGATATCCACTGGTCATACGAAACAACACAATAAATTTGAAATACATTTGCATGAAAAGTCGTCATGCCTTGGAAAGCCAGTCAATTCAGTGCAGCTTGTTGGTAACAATAGAGTGAATGATTCCAAACAGAGCAGACTGATCATAAGTCAGCTGCAGCTAACTGAGTATCAGGAAAGGGGCGATCGCTGCATTCTACAAACTTAGCAAGTCTTTATGTTAGATGGTGTTGGCCACATAGGTAAATTCAAATTACAACTGCTAAACAAGCTACGCTATTGCGGTGTCTTATTCTAATACTATATTAAGGTGAAAGGCGCATACTTTCTTCCAAAAGATCCGCTCACCACTTTCATGAATTTGAAGCACAGCAAGTTTCGAGAACAAAGGCGACGTGAAAGTGCGCCAACTGGGCTGATTCCCTCTTCCTTTCCCTTTTTAGGGAGGACTCCGAGGCGTTGTCTGGACCGACTGCATGCAGTTTCCTGTTCATAATTGTGGCTCAAGCAACAATCATTGGGAGCATTGTAGTCGGCTCGTTATCTCCAGATTCGATGATCCAGCCGTTAGGCGACATAAATATACGGACATACATAGCCAAGTAAGTTCGTTCCATGTTTCTTCTTGTTCATGCGTTAATTACTCGTTAACGCGTACTCCTTATCACCACACGCAGTGCTCACGTCACATGATGCCAGCTTTGACTACGCGGTGTATCTGCGCAGCATCTACACCGTGTAGCTTTCGCATTGTCGCATTCATGCACGAAGTTGTATGTCAGTCTTGTTTCCTCAGAGGTCTTCTCTATTTTCTTAATGTTACTGGATAGCTGCACCAAATGACGACTCACAACAGTAAAGCAAGGAATCACACGGACGGCGACAAAGTAACGAAGGGACACAGCGCTGTGTCCGGGACATAGCGCTGACAAAAAACGACGGTGCCAAACGAAGGACAGAACTCAGTTTGTTGACTGTGTCAGTAGCATTGTTATAAGATCCCACATTCATGCGGTGCTTGTTATATCGGTGAAATCGGGAGATGCCTAATTGGCAGATTGCGTAAGCATGCCTGCAAACGTACCTAACGAGAACAATGTTTTTTTTCTTTTTTTTATGGCGCAACATGTCAGCAGGTAATAATAATAATATCTGGGGTTCAACGTACCAAAACCACGATATGATATGGAGAGACGCCGTAGTGGAGGGCTCCGGAAATTTCGACCACCTGGGTTCTTTAACGTGCACTAAATCTAAGCACACGGGCCTCAAACATTTTCGCCTCCACCGAAAATGCAGCCGCCGCGGCCGGGATTCGATCCCGCGACCTTCGGGTCAGCAGTCGAGCGCCATAACCACTAGACCACCGTGGCGGGAACATGTCAGCAGGTGTGGGCGCAAAGTAGAGTTTGGCAACAAAACTGTGATTGATCAACATAAGGATGACCGCACAAAAATAATTATTGAAGATGCAAGCATAGCGCTTGATCACCTGTCTTGTGTCAGCAAACCTTCAATCGCCCTATCAGATAGGAAACTCGTGTTCTTGGAAAGCGGCACAATGCAGACTTTGGTCAGGTGTGGCAGTTATATTTTTTCATTTTTTATCGTTTCTTCTTCATTGTGTTCTCTTATCGGCTGTTCTTGCGAAACTTTTATCTGTCGGTTTATATATGTCAATGCTTTCGAGATAAACCTTCAGTTGGTAGTATGCGCTTGTCCTTGTCTTCCGAGAGAGAGAGAAAGAGCAGAGGAAGGCGGGGAGATTAACCAGAAGGTAGTATATGGGTATGCTTTCCCGCACTGGGATTGGGGAATAGGGGTTTCAAAGCGAGAGAGTGAAAATAAATAATCGATACCTCTTTAATAATATCTAGGGTTTAACGTCCCAAAACCACGATATGATAATTAGGGACGGGGTAGTGGAGGGCTCCGGAAATTTCGAGCCACCTGGGGTTCTTTAAAGTGCGCCTAAATCTAAGTACACGGGCCTGAAACAGATCGCTAGCTCTTTCTAGGACAGACGCTGCTCCGAAGTTCCTCATGCTGGCTCGCCAATGCACCATGTCAATTTGGAATGAGCCACATTTCATGCATGCACGACTACACTTCTTTGATCCCATGTTAAGCCTGCGACTCCTATCAGGACTTCGCTGAGGTGACGCTACCGTTCTGTTTATAAAATGGCTGGGCGTCGCGTTTACCCTTGCGTATGCGTGCCGCATAGGGATGGCCGACACCGCCGCCTGTGAGCACTGCGGCGACGAAGAAACAATTCGACATGTTCTGTGCTACTGTCCGGAGTGTAGCACACAAGACAATCTCTTTGTCATGCTTTTAACAAGCTAGACGACCAACCTCTATCAGAAGACAGACAATTACGCAATCGTACGGACATAACGTCACAGAAGAAGGCCTTACAAACACTGCTAAACTTCCTGCGATCTACTGGCCTGTCAGAACGCCTCTGAGCGGAACGCCCTCGTGTATGTGTGTAATTGCGATTGTTTTTTTTTCCTTGTCTTCCGAAGTCCCTGTTTAAGTTACGCGCCGGTATTTTAAGTATCTTGTAAAGACGGTACAGTCACAGACATAGACAAATGTTGCACAGCAATTTTATCAGTTGACATATTTAGAAGTGAAAGGCGGCCTTTTAGCAGCACGTAGGTTTTAGCAGCACGTCGAAAGTTTTACCAGATCAATTTATTTCGTAAACATTACTACTACAGCGTTCTTGACGACAAATCTATTATATCATCCCAAAACACATTACACTTCATTGATCATTTTCATGAGGTAGGCATCCCAATCTGAAAAACTAACGCTTCTTACGTTCTTTTCCGACATCGCACAACTACTGAGTGCCGTAGCAAAAGTGGGTTAAATCAGCATTGTCGCGACATACTTACTAGAACCAACATTGTCTAGATATGTATTAGCCTGAATATTATTATGTTATTCTTATCGTCATTCAATGCATATTGTTTTGTTCTTCTTCTTTTACCCGCTCCCCAAAGCAAGGTATCTCATCTTTAGAGTAGACAAATCAAATCATATATGCTATGTCCGTAAAGAAGAGAGAAAGTAACGGAGAAAGTACCTTCGTGTAGCATGTTTTCTTTTCTTATTTACATGTCAGTGAACGTCAATCATTATTATAGGTGGGGACCAATGAAAGAAGTTATAGCGGGCCTCTAAGCCACAAATGACACCGAAAACGCAGACGTCGGATTAAAGACAGTGAATAAAGATGAAAACACAACCCAGTACAATAAAAACTACACTCACTGGCCATTTTTCTCTTGTACTTATGCATTTCAAGACAATTACGCCGCTTTTCTACGTATAGGAGCCTTACCGCCTAAAACCCTTATTAGGATATTTCCGCATTTTTTTTCTTTTTACAGCTTCAATTTTGACCTGACAAATGACGAAAACGTGTGGTCCTGTCTCGTGGGCTCCACAGCATTAGCAATCTACAGACTATGTCTTGATCAGGTTGTTACCCAACGGCTGCTAGCTTCGAGAACACTGAGTGATGCAAAAAGGTAAATTGTTGCTTATCAAACTTTCTTTACAGAAATCTCGCCTTTAGGCGGTATTATCTCATTATACTACATCATTGCAGATTTCTTGTCTCTTTATAGGGCCCACAATGCAAATACAACAACATATAGCTCTTAAGCGACGACCTTTTTAGTCGTATGGACTGCTATTTTTTTTTAATTCATTGAGAAATCAGAACTGCATTGTTGAAAATCCTGCACTAGAACCTGTGCAGAAGATATCGCCACGCGCTCTTCTTTGCTATGTTTGTGTAAATGGCCCGCTGCACGTGTAATCGCTGTCTTGCGCGGGCCGCGCCAGAATTTCTGGAAACATTCCAGATTGTAGATAATTTTGTCAAAGATTGCGCACATGACGCGAATAGTCAAGATTATTCTGGAACTAACGCGGCTGCCAGTGTACAAAGCCTGTTCCCCTCCATCAGTGTACAGTGTGTATTGCTGCAGTTTTACCTTCCGTTTGCCGGCCGCAAGTTAAGCCAAATAAAGAGTTTCATCTTTGTACACGCCGACTGCTGCCTTTGTCGACGTCACGACCCCGTGGTACTAAGTACCAATGCCATATCATTTTCACGTCGCTGTGACACTTAAACATTCTGCACAGCGGAAAAATTGTGACTACACATTCCAAGTATGCGCGTGGTCCGGAAACATCCTTCCATGCACTGCTATGTTTTCTTTAGTTTCGATTTTATTCATTTTTTACTTAGCCCACATAGAAACATAGAAGCATAGCAGGCTGTAGTTTACAATTAAACTCTACGCTTACGCATCCCATAGCAAATCCCAAAGAAAATTCTGCACCCGTCAGCGTAAGCGCGGCATCACTAAGAGCCAGCTCAATTCATGCTGCGAAGAAGCAAGCATAGCACTGGCCATTGCAAGGAGGAGAAGCTCCACAATTTTCTCCGATTCCCAAACAGCCATTAGCAATTACTCAGCCGGCTCCGTATCAATGCAAGCGCACAAATTACTTCTAAACAGTCTCAGTACTCATAACAGCAAGAACCTGGATAGCACACACCAAGTCTGGTTTCCGGCTCATCAGGGCCACTCGGTCAGCCCCAACAGCTGCAATTCTAACGATCAGTGTCACTCTGGTGTGCGAGATCTCATATGCCACGCACCAGATCAAGAATTGCTCCAGGATGACTGCGACTCCCTCAAACACCCTCTTAGCACGTTTCATGACGTCACCTCACACTATAGGGACGGTAGAATATTCTTTCCTGCCGCCATCAGAAGCTTACCCGAGCTCAGGCAGTCACATTAAGATTGATCCAAACCAAATCCTATCCCACATCCTTTGTGCTTAACAAAACTGACGGGGATTTTTTCCGCGGAATGTAAACGTTGTGGACGCACTTCGTGTCTATTTGATCATATGATCTGGCTGTGCCCCAACCAAAGGACCTCGGATTTCAACAATCAAGAGGACTGGAGTCGGCGTATAACCAGTGAAATCTTCCAAGATCAACTCTTGGCCGTCCGGAGAGCTCACGTCATCGGGAAAGCCTTTGGCCTACCGGTGCCTACGTGGACGGAACCTCCGACTAAGCCTCGGGGCTTTGCCCTCGGGTCGTAGTTTCTCTGGACCATAATAAACTATTGCTGTGCCATGGCAGCTCCGCTAGTCACCAGCCTTTACAGATTGGAGCTATCTAGAGATTTTAACAGAATTTACGTAGTCATATATTAGACCAGGAGATATATTATTTCACATTATGAGGCCCAACCCTATTGCAAAACCCAGCGCCACTGGGTACCAGCGTTCATGGAGTGCCATGCCTGATTATGGGCCCAGCGTCGCGCTGGATACTGGGCCGCTGAAGCGGCGTTTTACTGGGAGGTGCTGGGTACTCAAGCGCAAAACGGTTCTACAGCGTTAAAACGGCGGTGCCTACGTTTCCTACATCAATATATTAGTAAAGAAAGGCTTATAGAAATCATTAGTGCAAAAAAAGCCGTATAAAAAAAAAACACCACCACGAGGATTCGAACTCGCCACCTCCCAAACTCCAAGCGAGTACTCTACCACTGCGCCACGCTGAAACACGTCAACTTCGTTGTAAAAGGGCTAGTCAATACAGTAAGACAGCGTTTCGTTTCATATTTCGGTGTCGCGTATTCAAGGAAGACACGATCTTCCTTTTCAAATCACGCTTGCTTCTTTATTAGACACAAACAAAGGGTGGCCGGCAACGAATGAAATGCCCAAAATGGGAAGAGCGCTAGGTTTCTTTATGAATTCACGTTTTCACTCCGAAAAATATCAAATGGATCGAGGAGCAGGGTACAATTTGGCGGCTGTTACTGCCGGTTTTTAACAGCCGTTTCTCGCCCTTGCTAATGATGAACATGCACAGACGCTTTATGATGACTCGTTCGATAAACACGCGCCTACATGAATTCATACTGAGTAGTTTTCTCGCGCAAGCGACGATATTACTGCGGGGCGGGCGTGTCTGTATTCTGACTTGCAGTTCTATCGATACCTACAACTATAAAACTGCTCCGCAAAAACAAATACAATTAATTGAAAAAAGATGCCGGTGTGTTAGTTCACTGACGCGTACCAGTTGACAAGTATATGCTCTGACGTATGAGTCAGAAAAGTACCGGCGAGTGCGACCGGCTGCTTTCGGTGAGCATGCGTTCGTTGCTGAAAGCGCGTCGCATCGCTGGTCATCGCTCCTTGTGCGGACACCGTACACAAGAAAAAAATGGTTAATTTAGGTTAACAGATGTCCAGACTATACTTTACGGTAAGTCTTACACGTTGGAATTGTGTGTACCTAAACCAAGAAGCACCGGTGGCACGTAGGCAGACTCAGCCAGTACGCTAGGCCTAACACTCGCTGGGAGCCGCACTGGGTAGGGCCGATCTCGGCGCAGATGAGTTGCGATGGTTGAAGTTTCTGCATTTTAACCTCGAAATCTTTTTAACTGTTGCCTAACGTATAGCTGAAGTAAGTGGAAGTGCAGGAATTGCCCGAGATGCTTTTCCGGTGTGGCGATAACGAACGACGGCTGTTTTACAGCGAAAGCTGTTATGAGATCATTTCAACGGCCGTTTTTGGCGCCGTAGTTGTCCGCCGCCGCCGCCGACGCCGACGCCGCCGGTGTCCGTAACCACTATCGCTCGAAATAAGAAAAAGCCGAAAATAAGAAAAAAATTTCCAGGATGGAACGGGGTTCGAACCTGGGCCCTCTGCGTGGGAGCCCAGTGTACCTCAGACCCATGCCGGTGCTTGGAACTGCCTTGCAGGAAGACGCTATACAGGCTTCATGTCCACAAGGAACCACATTAAAATATGTAATTTAGTGTGGTAGAAGAGTGAAATAACAACCACGCACCACACAACACGAATTCTGTAACCAGGCGTCACACAATGCGAATTGCGCAACGAGTGGGCTGTTGGATGCTTCCAACCCATTACAAGGGGCTCTGCAATAATTCTTCATCGTCGTCAGGCACAGCACCAACAAAGCGCATAATGGCTTACATGTTTTTAGCGGGTACCATGGCTCTCCGTTGAATGACGAAAAATGGCATAGTGGCTGTTTCCCTACTTCACAGAAATTATGATGAGTTATAGCGTAGTGGGTTCCTCGCAAGTGCACTTGCATTGGTTGCCAAGGAAGCCCATAAGCCCATCATTCATTTCCTCAGGCTCTCAATAAAGTTCTTCCCTCCTCTCTCTGTCTTTCTTTCTCACGTCAACGTATGTTATATTGCATGGTGGGAGAGTGAAATAGCGACCAGGCGTCACATAATGCGAATTACGTAACTGGTGAGCCGTTTAAAGCTTCCAACCCATTACAAGGGCTGAGCCACAATTCTTCATCGTCATCAGTCGTCACGTAAACAAAGTGCACATGATGCCTTACAGATGTGTAGCTGGAACCTCGCTTCTGCACACAATGAAAAATAATGGCGTTGTAGGTGCTTCCCAACTTCACAAATATTGTGGTTTATAGCGTATTTGGTACGTTGCTAGTGTACTTGTATTAGTAGCCCCAAGAGAGCTTACAACGGGCTGTAGAAATGCCGCTCTTCCAGCTTTCGCTGTGACTGTGCTGCGCTTTCCGCGCAGGCCTGGCGTTTTTTTTCTGGCCTCCGTTGGGAGCGGTCGCGAAGCCAGAACTCATTTACTTCTTGCCAACTGCACGGCGATGTAACGATTTGCTCCGTATGTTCAGACCAACGCCTCCAGACTTATAAACATTACAAAATGAAGTCATTACCGCAACACATCATGGATGCAAAACTGATATATATGAGCGGCATGCACAAAATGTGTATTCATTGCTGCTACGTGCTCCGCAAAAATTACCGACGTTATTGGCCTTACATGAATAAAAAAAGCGTGGTAGAAAGCAAAATGATCAGTGTTGGCTGCTTTGGGTTATTATCAGATTTTTCTCCACATTCCACAGGGAAACATTAAAAGTGACCGTGGTTTCACATATATCATATCACGTATATCATGAAAATAGTGCGCATCTCCTCGTCTTTCTCTTCATCTCCTCGACACATGTTTGGGACCCGTTAGGATAGCATCTATCGGTACCATCGAATCAGACATTCGATATTCAACGATACCAAAGTATTCCGCCGCGCACGATACTGAAAGCGCGCGGCACTGGCAGAACAGTGCAGGCTCCAGTATGTGCCAGCGCACGCCAGTGAGAATTCCAGCGTCTCCAGCGTTTCCCAGTGAGCGCCAGCTTCACAGCGGCAAAGCCAGTGGCTCTACCAGTGTGACCCAGCTCTTTCCCAGAGCTTTCACCGGAGTCCCAGTGAATTCGAGCGTATACCAGTGTTCCCAGTGCGGGCCAGCGCCGAAAAACGTACTGGTATCACGCTGGGGGTATTGGAACGGCGCTGGTTATTGCGATAGGAAATGTAGCTGACCTGGCTATGTATTGCGTATAATCCCAGATATGGGGATCTACCAGAGTCATGAAATGATGGTTCGGTGGTCTCAAAGGAACTGCAGTGAATACCAGAAGAGCAGGAGGTTCAGACAAGTTGAAGGACGCTGCGCTTCGCCTCAGTAGTAAAACGCGGTTGCGTAATCGGGCCCCGTTCCCATCGCCTTCTCAATCGGTAGTCTCCCTTTGCTTCTCTGTGGACACCTCAACAATGCCGCAAGGAAAGGAGCGTCTGTAGGGGCAACATTGGCCATTTCAAACTATCCTACAATGCCTACTGCAAGTACTGTTGCGAAGTGCCCACTACACCATAATTCTTTCTTTTGCGAATCAGCGAAGTACCATTACGCCCCCGTAAGGAAACACGCGAACCTACGCAGCTGCTCACTATGTTGATGCTTTCGTTGCTGGTGATGATAAATATTTCTGAGCGCTTTGTAATGGATGGATCTTTAAACCACTCAGTCGTTGTGAAAAAAATTGGGGGACGCTTAAGCTTCGCCTTTAAGAGTTGAAACGCGATAACGATATCCTGCCCCTAGTGCGCACTTCGAACACTACGAGTGTTTAACAGAGTGCGCGCAATAAGGTGTGTGCCTTATGTAATGGGTAGCATGCTTTATACCAGGAGCAATTATTCGTGAGAAACTTTCGAAGCTGCGATGCACCCACTACGTGGTCTTAAGGGAATACGCGTAGTAATGTGTGTCCCTTTTGTAATGGGTGGCTCTCTTTAACCACCAAGTCGTTATGATATTGACGTGGTGTGACGCCCGATGGCAATGTACGCTTGTACCACGCAATATTACTGCGATATTATATCTCGTACTGTGACACCTGTATACAGGACGCGTATTTTTGGGAAGCATGAAAGTTACTTTCAGTGCAGCTCCAAGCAGAGGCGTGGCTGTGTGGTAGAACACCTGCTTGCCACGCAGACGGCACTCGAACCCAACATTTTTATTATTTATTTTATTTGCAGCTTTTTCGATTTTTCGGTCACGGACAAGATGATGATTTTTCGCTCACAACCAACGGTGCCGGCGCCGACGCCGACGGTGGAATTTCTGCGATACGAGCTCTTTAACGCTATCGCGTTAAAACTTGTCTTCACAAGTGGCGTGATTCCACGCTTCTGCCACGCAACAAAGCAGACTCCTCGCATTATATGACATTCGTGTAGAGTTCTTTCCGGAAGCAGTTCAAGGGAATGGCGTGGCTCTGTCTTTGACATGTTACATGCGCCTTGAAACACTCAACCTACGGTATACACACAATAACGATTGATTTTATGAACGTTATCACCTTATGCCGATAGAGACCAGAAATAAGGTAAAAAAAGCATGGCTGTGTACCAGAAGATCTGCTTGCCACGCAGAAGACGCAGAAAACGAGGGTTCGATTTTCACTCGAAGGGACCTTTTTATTATTAATTTATTTCATCACTCTCAAATTTCGCTCACGTACAACGCTGATTTTTGACCCACAACTGGCGACGCCGACGCAAGCACTAGAGTGTCTGCGAAATTAGCTGTTCAACGGCATCCCATTAAGAATGTGAGTAATTAAGAAAATTCTGAAAGCAAGAATTTCGCACAGTAAGTGCAAGAAAGGACTAAGGACAGTTCGCTGAGAGAAGGCTCAGTCCAGTCGCTGACATAATGATGTGTTCATTGTCCCTCCAGAAGATGGGACGGTTAATTACAAAATTTCGTAGCAGTTTAATGATGATAGTGGAGTCCCTCTTAAACAGACACATTTCTTTGGGTTAAGTTAACCTTGACTTATTAACTGCAATATGTAGGATATCGTTGTTTTTTCGGACTGAGCACCGAAGAAACCCGCAAGTAAAATATAAAGCGGGCATATACTACTTTCAATCGTTTCTTTCCAACAGTGCAGCGTTAAACCATGTGAAAAAGCCCATAAAAGCACACCAAAATATAATAACGAATCTGACCTGATTCAGGAATTACTGACAGGTTTCTAAACTTCCCATATAGCGCTACTGAATATCCTTCCACCTTGTATTTCATCTTCAATTTTCAAGCAGTTAAATTTCTCTGCAGAACTTCGTTCACAGGTATGCTTCTCCTGGTGCTGCTTTATTTACTGACGTTGTGCATGGGAATATCGCTGACAGTTTGGTTCCGTGGCTGCGACCCTGGCCTTCTAGGCGTGGTCAAGACAATTGATCAAGTGGGTACTGAGCTCTTCTGATTGTCATTATCGTATTAGGCTTGAAGGCACCCAGAATGTTTGTTATAAGGGAAGCTATCTAGTGAATAAAATATAATCACTAGTGACAACTCCAACAAGGGCAAAATGTAATGAGGAGATTGAGCAAGTGATGAGAAATCGTGGAACAAGGAATGCCGCTGGAAACAATGTTCAGACAAAAGGACTTGTTTTCGTCATTGCAGCGAAAACAAGCAATGTCGAATGATTTGCTTTACCGGCACTATTTGTCCGACGATTTCTTATGACAACATGGTTTCTGCATGCTCATGCGTGCTTTCGATGTTCCTCTAATGAAGGATGTTCCTCTAATAGGTGCAGGCATTCAAAGCCACAGCGTCAAGAGCATGACAACCCAGCCAGATGGTGCGAGCACTGAGTTATCAAAATAGCCAACCTGTTCATGTGCTCCCGTAATTTGTCAAGTTGCTTCCTTTTTCCGCGTGATACATTTTACAGCGAAGTTGTTGCAGCTAACCGTAGTTTGTGCGGTGTAAACAGAAAAACATAGAACCGGCAAACATAGAAAGCTAGGAAAGAAAAGCGTAGAAAGCTAGGGAGACGGCCGTAAGCTCACCATGAGCGTGGCATGTACATCATGCTGTAAATGAAATGCATGTCATGATTGTCATGTGCCCACCTGCCATTAGCGTTCATCATACAAGTCGCGTCACGCAATACCAGTTTTGGTGTATATCAAGCTAGGGAAGCGGCCGCGAGCGCACCATCTGCACGGCATGTGAATCATGCTGTACATGAAATGCATGTCATGATTGTCCTGTTACCACCTGTCATTTGTGTTCAACATACAGCCGAGTCGCGCAGGTACCAATGTTGATGTATGTCAACCCATCAAAACATCTGCGAGCAGCCGATGAGCGTGGCATGTAAATCATGCCCAACACGACATGCACGACATGATTGTCATGTCACTACCTGTCATTTATGTCCGTCACACAGTGACGTCATGTATTACCAATTTTGGTGTATATCAATCTAGCGAAACCACCACGAGTGCACCATAAGCTTGACATATAAATCATGCCATACACGACATGCATGCCATGATTTTCATGTTGCCACCTGCCAATGATTTTCGTCATACAGTCCCGTCACCAAATACTACTTTCGGGGTCCACCATGACCATGGCATGCAAATCATGTTCTACATGACATGCATGTCATGACTATAATGTTACCACCTGTGATTTATGTTGTTCATACAGTCACGTCATGCAATACCAAATTTTGTACATGTCAAGATAGCGCAGTGGCCGCAAGCACACCATGAGCTGGGCATGTATGTCATGGCGTACGACAGGCATGTCATGACTTTATGTTATTACCTGTCATTTATTTTCGCCATACCTGATATGCTTCGTCGTACCAGTTTCGGTATATATCAATATAATTAAACGGTCGCGAGCGCCCCGACACCATGTCATGCAGATCATGACAGGCATGTCATGATTGTCATTATACGACCTTTCATTTATATTCGTCATGTCATCCAATAGCAATATTACCGTTCTATCAAGCCAGCGAAACAGCCGCGAGCGCACCATGAGCATGGTATGTAAATCATGCCCTAGACGACATGCATGTCATGATTGTCATGTTACCCCCTGTCAGTTATGTCCGTCGTACAGCCACGTCATTCAATACCAATTTGGTGTATATCAAGCTAGCGAAACGGCCGCGAGCCCACCATGAGCATGACATATATGTTATGCCCGACACGACATGCATGTTATGGTTTTCATGTTACCGCCTGTCATTTATATTCGTTATACAGTCACGTCATGTGATACCAATTTTGGTGCTTATCAACCTAGCGAAACGACCGCGAGCGCACCATGAGCGTGGCATGTAAATCGTGTTCTACATCACAAGCACATCATGATTTCCATGTCACCACATGTGATTTATGGAGGTCATACAGTCACGTCATGCAGTACCAAATTCGGTACATCTCCAGATAGCGAAACGGCTTCAAGTGCACCATGAGCGGGGCATGTATGTCATAGCGTACATGACACGCATGTCATGATTTCATGTTACCACCTGCCATTTATGTTCGTCATACAGAAATGCTTCGTCGTGCCAACTTTGGTATATATCCATATAATTAAACGGCCGCGAGCGCCCTGAGAACATGTGACGTAAATCATTCTGCACATGACATGCGTGTCATGATTTGCACGATAGGACCTGTCACTTATGTTTGTCAGACAAGCTTGTCACGCCATATCAATTTTGGTACATATCAAGTTAACGATACGGCCGCAAGAGCACCAAGGCCGTGGCATGTAAATCATGCCGTTCATGACATGCAAATCACGATTTTCATGTCATAACCTACGATATATATTCGACATTCAGTCAATTTGTGCCATACCAATCTTGGTATACGTCCCATTAACGAAACGCCCAGGAGAGCACAAAGTCGTAGGCGGATAGATAGATAGATAGATAGATAGATAGATAGATAGATAGATAGATAGATAGATAGATAGATAGATAGATAGATAGATAGATAGATAGATAGATAGATAGATAGATAGATAGATAGATAGATAGATAGATAGATAGATAGATAGATAGATAGATAGATAGATAGATAGATAGATAGATAGATAGATAGATAGATAGATAGATAGATAGATAGATAGATAGATACGCTCAAAGTCTCAGAAGTTCGCAAGGAAATGCTTCGCATTTAAAAGTCATCATTGCAGTCACGATTTCCGTCCAACAACGAATGAGCTCTATTTACACCTTAAACCCAAGCTCACTTCGTGCGATATATACTGTGAACACGCTACACAAAATGATCCACCGTGCATTTACCAATGCTATGATCGCGCAGAACATGGCTCTTATACAGTTTTCAAAGTGTGGTCCTAGACTAGAACACCCTCCCCAAACAGTTCCCAAATTATTCCTTCAATAAAGCCCTTCTTCAAAGTGTAACATGAATATCTTAAGCCGCTTATCTATTTCTGAAGACGACTAGAGATTTATGTGCAACTGCCGGCAAGTCTGTGACTTAGAGCTATTTTTCTAAGACTACACAGTCTCCGTTTTTAAATATTTGTACTTTGCGCTATTCATTTTTATGCATGTTTACTGCTTCCTGTTATGCTCTAATAATTGTTTAAGTCACACTGTCAGAGCGAGTATACAAAGCAGTGGATAATTTTCTTGCTTTTGCTGGGCCCTAATAAAGTGATTATGAGAAGTAGCATATAACACTCGCTGATCCACAATTCTCATTTCCAGCGTCCTGAAGTTGTGCCCATAAAGTGCAGCTTGCGATGAACGAGATATTTGCTAACTGTTGAGCATTGATAAGAAAAATTAATTTTCTTTTACTCAAAATACCACCTAAAGAATTTTGCGTGTTATCCCAATGACGGCGTCCCGTTTGCTAAAGTGCATTGCGTATGCTTTCGCAGAACATTTCTTAGCGGCTTTTCGCCATCGCTATCTATTACGATTTCAATTACAGCCAGTTGTTATAGCCCGAACTCAGGACGAGGACAAAAGGCACACGAAGACAAGCGCTAACTTCCAACTAGGTTTATTGTGCAGAACACTAAATAATATAAGTGACACAAATCACGAGTTGAAGTTCAATCACGGTGTTCAACTTTGAACAAATCAAACTCGAAGGGCACAAGGAAAAGCAGGCAGCCCATGGTCAAAAGACCTATGGCTTATGTTCATATGTTATGTTCTTATGTTCATATGGCTTATGTACCTTATGTTCATGAAGTAGCGCACAAACTTAAGAACGTGGTTAACAGGTACAATGTGCCTGTAGTTTTTCCTGCGCCACGTAAGTTCGCTAGCCTATGCCCACATATTTCTAAACCACCGAGGGCCTCCACATGTGGTAAAAAACACGCTCCGAAGTATGTGGATTGCTCGGTGGGCGTGGTGTATTAAATCCCACTTAGTTATGGTCGGGCTTACATCGGCCAAACTGGTCGGTGTTAGAACGTCAGAGTTAGGGAACATGAGCTGTCACTTCGAAATAATTCGGCTGCACATTTCCCTGCACATTGCCATTCCTGTTCTTGTGAGGCGAGGTTTTCAAGCGTTTCTGTTCTTGCGGAAAGCTCAGATGCTCTGGTCCGGGAATTATTGGAAGCTTTTTGGATGATGAAGAAAGGCGAATTGTGTCTAAGTGACACATCAGTGGTCTTGCGCATGTCTCAGTTACAATTTTGCTCGTCGTTGCTTGATTAGATATGCCTTTCTATTGACCTCGTCTTTTTTTATGTGTAGTGGCTAGCTGATGCAGTGTGGTGTGCGCATGTGTAGTGCGGCAGTATATATTTTCTGCGTTTCTTCTGAGAATAATTCAGTTGCGAGTGACGCTCTTTCCCTGTGCTTCTTCGTTCTTCCTGCGGTGTTTTAGGCGTCTCTATTTTTCCTCATCATGTGATCAATTCATGGTACGTAGAATACGCTCAGTAAATATAGAATGCGGGGCTTTTCTGTATTTATCATTCTCCTTAATCAAATTCCTTAAGTGGAAATCCTTATAAACGTAATTTACCATTAGTCGCGTTGCATGTAGTTGTCAGCCCATATTTCTTTAAAGGTCTAGGATTTGCTTGATAAGTGCCTGTTGGCTGTGAAGCGTAATCGTTCATAGCTAAAAATTATCAGTCATGTGGCACAGGAGATACCAAGAACCTGCGGACGTTTGTATTCCCAAACGACGCAGCGTTACGATAGTTGGTAACTTTCACTGATGAAACATGTTGCGCATAAGATTAAGACCAAATATAGACGGAACAAGATAGAATGGGGTGCTATGTACCAGTCACTTCGTGAGGAGGACGAATTAGAGGAAGAGATTGTCGACAGCAGGCATGAACCAAGCCAAAAGGAACTAAAAATGAAGCCGGATCACGTTGCGAATTCTACGATGAACACGAGGAGAGAGCGCTTTGTAGGTGGTTCTTATTCAGAAGACCATTTCAAGTTTATTTTTCGCACCGTACGCAATACACTGCATATAAGAAAGACATTCTTGAGATCACCGTCTTGCCAATAGCTACATACAATTGAAAAAAGCAATGAGATATGAGAGTTTTGCTTTAACACTGAAAGCAATCTGTGCAATTGAACGTAATTGCTATTGATTTTAAGGTCAAGTCAAATTAATCAAATAAGTCAAAATTTATCAGGTCATAGTGACTCAGGTGAGATGGGAAGTGTGCAGGACAAGCGCTGTTGGCCGGAGTTTATTCTAGCAACATCTACCCGCCATTTTTCTCCGTGACCGGGGGGGGGGGGGGGAGGGGGTGATTCAAATTATTAACTCGTACGTTGGCTAGACTGCGCAGATTTTTTATATTCACAAAAGCTTCCAATCTGAATTTTCGGCTGAATATATAAGTGTATAACCCGTGCCCCTAACGATTCCTCAACTACAAAATAAGGGCAGGATGCATGCCGCAAAATGTGCATTCAGTATGCGCCTACTGCACATTTGCTGAACCATGTGTATTTTATTAACATTAGTAGCCGTCGTTGTACCCCATACGGATTCGCGATAGTTTAGACGAGAGCTAAAAAGTCAATGGCATAGCAGAAGCTTAGCTTTTATGAAGCAAATATCGAATCCGACCTATTACCACTGTCACCCGAGCTAATTTTCACGAGTCATATGTTACATAATTCCAGCCATGTTCTCGCAAAACATTTCGCCGGGGCATTTGAAATGGCACACAATTTCCATTCTGCGAGTACTCAGTAATATATCTTAATATGTTTGAGGTCGAAATATAAAAGGCTTTGCTTTGTTTTGTTTCGTTATTATACTATGCGGCATTTGCTGCTGACCAACTTTCTAGCGTTTTCTTTGTTTTGTTACAAGTTCTTATAAGCTCGTTATATCATGCCCTGAAAGAATATACAGGTATCATCGGTGTATGTGATATATTTAGCCTCATTGAAATTATTTACAATGTCGTTAAGATAGTCGATGAATAACCATGGTCCCAAAATACTGCCTTGTGATAAACCATACAGACAACCGGAATAAGATTTGTTTATGCAGTTCACACTCGGCTTCTACTCTGTAGGTAAGAGTCTATAGGTGATAGGGAATATATGTTCATGAAGATGATTTCCCAAATGTAGACTCCAGAATTACTGAAGTTTTCTAAAACTTCGTCTATTACAGATCCTGCCTTACTATAGTCAACACATACTTGGTGCACGTGCCCGGCTTTCTGGGTCTATTTCTAGCTGGGGTCGTCTGTGCCTCAACAAGGTATGACGTGCTTTCTGCAAGCGGAAGCAGTAACATCTTCACGAATGCTTACCTGTGGCATCGTAAAAGCGTTTATAGATTGACAGGCTTTATTTGCGCACATCACGCCACAAAAATTAAGTATAATTTCGCCCAAAAATTGACCTTCTCATAATCGATACTACAGCATTGTTCGGCGGTAAAGTAAAATCAATTGACGAAGACAAACAATGCAGCCTGGTCCGTTAGGTGAAGTTGATGGAGAAGCTTGAAAATGTGATTAAACTTGTACGACGTGCATTTTCGTCGCGTTTGCTCGTAGTTCTTACAGACATCCGGCACTCACTACTTTACCGGCACTCGATAATATATTAACGGAATCATCACGCTTGTCCATGTATTACTAACCTACCACTAACGCCGATTGTTTCCGCTAGGCCGCGTTGCTCTCGTTAAGAAATCGGAGGACGATTGACCCACGTATTCTCAAACGAGCCTCGACTTGAAGTTCGTCCTTCACTCGACCGAGTTGATCACAGCGCCACCGCCCGACTAACAATGATGCTGCGATTTCCAAGAATTGCTGCCTGTTATCGCTCATATGCAGTGGACCATTTCTTCTTAGTAGCGGCGCTACCATCGCCATTTTCGAGTCAAGGTGGAGCGTTGGGTTGAGGGACGTTCTAGAATACGGGGGTGAGCTTCGCCTTCAAGAGTAGAACGTGATAGTATAACCGGGCCCCCTACGCATCGCTTTATCATTTGCTAGCCTGCCTATGGTTTTCGGTGGAAGCCTCAACCGCGCCGCAAGGAGACGTACGAATGTGCGCGTAACATTAGCCGATTCAAACTATCCTGGAATGCCTACTGCAAGTACAGTTGTTAAGTGCCCACTACGCAATAATTCTTCCTTTTGCCAATGAACGAAGGGCCCACTATGTGTCCGTAAGGCAACACGCGAATATACGCAGCTGACTCACTTTGTTGATGCTTTTGTAGCTGATGATCAATAAATATGCCTGAGCGCTATGTAATGGGTGGGCCTTTAAAACACATAAGGGTACTTGCTTGGGCCAGTTGGTATATATTCATTGTTACGTTATTGCGCACCACTTTGAGGACGAAGACTGAACCACACGAACATAAGCGCAAACTTACAACTGAATTTATTGCACGGACACATGATGCTTTTATACAATCGCGCACCACAGTAATCAACAAACAAAATGAAAACACTTACAAAAAAAGGAAGATATATATAAAAATAATATTACAATACTGATAGACACTCATACCGATGAATCACGCACCTATCGCATATCCCTGCATTACATATTCAGATATGTTATTTCCTTCTGCGTTAGTCCCAAAGATGCCATACTGACGCAGTCATCCCCCAGGCGAACAATCTCGGACGCCTCAACGATTTCCCGAGTCATCTGATTATTTTGCCTAGCGACAACCTTGGTTTCACGGAACTTCGGCTGGCATCCGCAATCTCGGCAATGCAAGCCTAGGTGTCCTTGCACCGATTTATGCACATTGTTGTTGTGCTCCCGCAGCCTTTCATTTAGGCACCTTCCCGTTTGGCCTACGTATTTCTTTCCGCATGTGAGAGGAATCTGGTACACCGCTTTTTCGACACAATTCGCAAACTTGTTTCAGTGTTTAGTTGTGCAAGCACTTGTTCCCGCACCTTTTCCTTTCTTACGTTGCAAAGTGACGACAACTTACGGTGTGCCGTAAAAACTACTTGCACTCCTACACGGCCCCCAATCTTTTTCAGGCGATGGGAGACGTCGTGAAAGTACGGTATCGCAGCGGTCCTGCGAAAATTCCCTTTCTCGCTCTGGGGTTTATTCTGCACTTGCTCCTTCTGGGACTTCTTGACCTGGCTGCAATAGAGAGTTAGCCACTGCCATAGTGACATAAAAAAACACCCACTCGTTGCGCAATTCACATGTTCTGGCGTCTGGGGCAATTCCCTGCTTCTGCGACGCAATATTAAATTCGTTGAGGAAACTCCTTCTCTTATAGAACATTCACAAAGTGTTTTCTTCCGAAGCAGTTTCAAGCAATAGCGCGGCTTTGTGGTAGAGCACCAGCTTGCCACGCACGCGGCCTGGGTTTGATTCTTACTTGAACCGAACTTTTTATTATGTATTTTATTTCCATCTTTCCCAGTTTTTCGGTCACGGACAAGCTCATGATTTTTCGCTCACAACCAACAACGCCGTACCAAAATTTCTGCGCAACGAGTTCTTTAACGCTATCGCGTTAAAGTGCTCATACTTATATTACGCTGATATATACTTATATCATACTTATACTACGCTCATACTCATACTAACGCTGCATATTTATTGCACATATGAATGTAATTAACAATAAATGCACCATTACTACACCTACCCTGTTCTGAGGTGTAGCAAGTCGTGTTTGCTTTCATATCGTTTGCGGTTAACTTCCAATCATACACTTGCAGCTGGGATGACTGCGTATGCTACTAGAAATATTAGCGATCTGATTTCCAGCGTAGCTCACTTGAATACGTTTTTTGTAAATTATTACTAAACTACAGCCTGGGCGTTTGATAAGCGCGAGATCTGCACCGTTTAACAGCGAAAGCTGTTATGAGATCCCAACAAGGGCCGTTTTTGGCACCGTAGTTGTCCGCCGCCGCCAGTGTCCGTAACCGCTATTGCGCCAAATAACGAAATAAGAAAAAAAATATGCAGGTTTTAACGGGGTTCAAACTTGGGCCGTCTGCGTGGGAGCCCAGTATTCTACTTCAGAGCCATGCCGGCGCTACAAACTGCTTTTCAAAAAGACCCTATACAGGCTTCATGTCAGGAAAGAACCACATTAACACATTTAATGTAGCGTGGTAGAAAAGTAAAATAACAACCAGGCGTCACACAATGAGAATTGCGCAACGAGTGGGTTGTTGAATGCTTCCAACCCATTACAGTGGGCTCTGCCATAATTCTTCATCGTTATCAGCCGCAGCACCAACAAAGTGTACATAATACCTTACATGTGTTTAGCGGGTACCATGGTTCTCCGCAGAATGACGAAAAATGTCATAGTGGCTACTTCCCTCCTTCACAAAATATATGATTATTTACAGCGTAACGGGTTCCTCCCAACTGCACTTTATTGGTTGCCAAGGAGCCTGAAACGCCCCCATGATTCATTTCCTCAGGGTCTCAATAAAGTTCTTCCCCTCTGTCTCTTTTTCTCACGTTAACGTTTGTTATATAACGTGGCAGAAGAGCGAAATAACGACTGGGCGTCACACAATGCGAATTACGGAACTAGTGGGCCGTTTAAAGCTTCCAACCCATTACAAAGAGCTCAGCCACAATTATTCATCATCAGCCGTCGCATCAACAAAGTGCGCATAATGCCTTAAAGACGGTTCCTCGCTTCTCCGCAGAATGACGAATAATGACGTAGTGGGTGCTCCCCAACTTCACAAAAATTATGGTTTTCGGCGTAGTGGGCATTTGCTAGCGTACTTGCATTAGTAGCCCCAAGAGAGTTTTTAACGGGCGCTAGAAATGCCACTCTTCCAGCTTTTGTTGTATGTTTTTCTTTCACGAATGTAACTTCTTGAAGCACTAAAGTATTGTGCATGTGTTAATCTTTTTGTGATCTCCCAGCACGATATCTTCTACAATAAATTCTCAGGCGACAATACTCTATGTCGATGTCATATCTCTTCATTTCAAGAATGCTGACCGACACGTGGTATGGATCACACGATGCACAGGTAAGCTAGTTCCAAAGCTATGCATTTGTAGCAACGAATTGGTACACAAGGCCAATAAAAGTACTTGATTGACTGATTGTTTAGCTTTCAGGCTGCGCTTTGTATTCAGTCGTTTTAGTCTAAACCATGGGCTTTTTTTCAGAGTGGTGTAGAGAATTACAAACTATATGTAAATATGAGTATGACGGATACATTTAGGTGGAGTAACGACACTGCAACACGTTCGTGTTGTAGTGGCATTGCAGGAAAAACTTTAGCGCTTTTAGGTGTTCTAACATTACAAAGGGTGCTGTACCGAGTACTGTAGCCTCACAAAGGAGGTAGCCGATGGCTAGGCTAAAAATGGCAGCACCGCACATTTTCGTCCTATGAGAACAACTGACTCCTATAGCATTACGCCGGCAGCAGAAACTGCAGCTTCCGGCGTGCCCACGACGGCACTTCTTGACCTGTCAAGGCTTCTTGCCTAAGATGTGAAGATTTCTTGCATAACCTGTGAAAGCCTTATGCCTCTCGTCGCGCCACAAATTGACAGTCGCTTCAATCACAAGAAAGCACGCCACTGTCGTTCGTAATATCCTCGTGAAAGCTAGCGCTGTGAGGCGTTCTCTCATATCTTACCACCTTCTGTATCAGCCTAGGGGGTGAAAAAAAATGTTGTACCATTTCATCGCTGTAACTGGCAGCAATTAGTCGTTGTGCGCCTTCTTCGCGATGGCTTCAGCCCTACCGTCACGTTGCTTGTCGATGCACTCACGCTCTATCACACAGACACACACACACACCACACACACACACACACACACATGGGCATTTTACGCGTCTCATCCCCAAAGTCTCCGAGACGTTTATAATTTCTCGTTTTAAAATGAAAGCTTTATACCGGATTCCAGCTAGTTGTCACTGACGTCATTTCCGTCGCGGAAATGGCGTCGGTAAAATGCGCACGAAGAGATGACAAAGAAAAAGATTCGTTCTTGGAGATGACGCAGGCATAGAACGCACTCCCGCTCGGTTTGCGGCGATAGGTGCCGGGCGCTCTACCCACTGAGCTACCGACGAACACGCACGAAGTTCTGCAAACGCACCTTATATCTTTCACACCTTCTCCCTCTCTGCGCTGTCGGTTAGTAGGCGAGGTGTCGCCGTCTACGAATGGTGAAGTGAAGCGTCATGACACTAATCAGAGTCAACAGAGATCACTTTGTAGTCTCAACGCTAACGTGCCTCGATGCACGCGCCCCAAACACGCACATCAAGGAACCCTATTCCTCCGTCCTGAGGCTGTCGGTAAAACGCAGCGTGCATGACGATTCGATTCGGTGACGACTCCGTTATTGGCTTTGACTTTCGCGTCGTGTCAGACTGTCATGGCTCGTCACCAGCGGCGTTTCTTCGCCGTCTACGGCTTCGAGTGCGATGGCGCCGACTAAACTGCAATAAGCGCCACAGAAAGGCGACACCGTCGACGGGCGAATCTACAGGGAGCCGAGCACTCCGCTTCCGAGCAACCCGTTCCCGTCCCTTGCGACTACTCGGCCATCCTAAACTATTACACAGGACTCAGGCAAACTTACTCCCTACCACATCGAACAATAAATAAACAAGAATTGGTCAGCTGGAGGCAAATTCAAACCGGCATGTTTCCGAATTTGCACACATTCAGTAAAATGCATCCCACTGCATACTCTTCTAACTGCCCATGGTGCCCAGCAAGAGCTACCCTGTACCACGTCACGTGCGCATGCCAGGCCATTACAGCCTTACCCCCAATACAATATCCAACAGCGGAGCGATGGGAACAGCTGCTGGCCAGCGAGAACATGGAAGATCAGATGAGTCTGACTGACCGGGCCCGTAGAGCGGCTGCTGCAAGCGGAGCCCTGGACTGAGGGCCCCCCCCCCCCCACCGCAAACCAAGAACCTCCGAATACCCGGAGCTTCTCCGCAGAAATTCTGCTGATAATGTTTTCACCACCACCACCCCCGCCCAAATGGGTGCTTTCGTGCAGCGAGAAAGCGCCAGCGCGCAGCGGAATGCCTTTGCGCATTCACGGCTCAAGCTACGAACGCTGCCTCTCGTGTTGCTGAAGCGCCATGTGAGATACGCATAAGCACGTGCTTAGATTACCCTATTACTGGGGAGAGCATACCTTGCCATTTCTCTCCTCACGGTACGACGATTTGCATGAGTGCAATTTGGAATGTCAACATTTATTATCCGTTTGTCGATGCCATCTTCGCGCCGAGTTTAGCCATATGCTGTGTCCAGGTGTTAACTACTTTAGCTACCGCAACGGTTTATTCGTAGTGCTCTTAGTGCTCGGGTGTGTTCGCAATCATCGTAGTGCTCATTACATTCGTTTTTATTGTATGGGTAATATCAAGAATGGTTTCATATGCTTAAATGCTTCTTAAGGGATATCAGTGTCTGTTGAAGTTTTAAACAATCCTTGGAACATGGGGTGCCACTGCAGCCAATGCTTCAACTAGAGAAATTGTCTTCTTTAAGAATTCACTTGCAGCTTTGAAGAAGAAAAGTCCGCTTCTCGAAACGTTGTCTCCAGCGAACCCCATATTACAAGGATTTTTCACAACTTCAAAATTCCATTTGCCCTTGAATTCCTACCATAGGTGTCTGTTGACTTATTGCTGCGTGCTGTTGTTGCAATCTACGGTTAACAGAAAGTACTGCACCAAAACGCAAAACCGTCAGAAATTGATATATATATAGCGTTGTTCGTACCTCAAACATACGACCATGTCACCGTGCTGTGCTTTCGCAGATTTGTTAGCTTCAGCACGCTGTAATATACTGAGCAAATATCAAGTAGACAAATAGCTCTTTTGCGAACTAATCTACTGATTTGTACTTTTTTCAACGTATATCGTTTCACAGCCCTCATTTTAGGTGTAATGACGACCACTTTCAGCACCCTCTGCCTGTATATGGGATCCTTAACAAGGGTAAGCGCAACCACCACAAATAATTTTCCGCTAAAAATTTAAACGAAACTATATCAATTGCTATGCATTTCGCTCTAACTATAATAAATGTTTTCGTACTTCGTCCATCTACCATTGCCGGTTTCTATATGCCATCATTTTTATCGATTTACACTGCGTAAAATGCATGATTGCTAATTTCAAAATGTTACACATTGCTAAAACCGATATCATAGAAGGCAGCAATATGACCGTTCATTCTTATGGTCGGAACTGCACGTGGCCGAGCGTACGTCGAAAATAAATGCTAAACTACAGCTAAAAGTCGGATGCAAATGAAGCTCTATAACTCAGTTTTCAAAACGAGAGTCACATGGAGAACCCAGTCTTATGCACATTTTTTGTTAACATCGGCCTGTTCCCAATTATAAGCTGTAGGCCTTGGTAGCCACAAAAAGTGTTTATGAAACTTTGGAGGGGCCCCGAACCACTTTTTTATGTAATCATCGAATTACCGCAGTGTGACAATTCGTTGCCTCACCAGTCGATTGTCGCGAAACTTTCTCCAATCTGTCAAGAACTAGTTGAGTTAAAGGGAGTTGTAACACGCTTGAAGCGCTTTCTCTCTTTTCTCGTCCCGACGAGCGCGCTTGAGGCTACGCAGGGAGGGAAAGCACGGGGGAAAGAAGTTACGTCATTTCGGTTCGTTGCCTTCAGTTCTCGTGATGAAACACAAGCACTTTTTCTCTTCCGTTGCGATGCCTCTGCGTGCAGGCAGCTACCTTGTAATGTTAGCAGACTCTTGAGCGCAGCGCCGGCACGTTTCGGCACCCCTCGGCAAAAAGCGCCTCTTATCCATACGCCGCTTTTGATTTCTCTCGGCCATTGGCCAATAGCAGACTATCTGCTGATCGACGTCAAAAAGCAGGTGCCGGCAGCTCCGAAGAGCGTGAACACAGGCCTCTGCATGAGACGAAGGTACCGCTGTGAAAATGGCAACTTCGTGCTCCGCAAGACTAGTCGCGCAAGACGGCACGATTTTGCTGAGCTGTTTATAGCAGTGTCTGGTTTCCACATGATACGTTTTTTCACCAAGCACGAGAGGTGGTTCACGGTCACCTTAAGAGTGGTTTACGCTGAGGTGAGGTCAGAACACACCTTAAGAATTTGAATCGGCAGTAACGACCTGTCCGGTCTTGAAGTGCCGTCTGCGCTCAGGACTCTGCTTTTCTTTTCGTTCACTTCCCCAAGACTCTGGTGCGCTTTCCCAGCCTCAGGGTGAACATGTTATCCCTAGTAAATAAAGGTCAGAGTAACCTCTGCCCTCGAGCTGTGAAAACGTATTTTTTAATTCCGATTACACTGCCGACAAATGCGTAGCATGACACCTCAAAATGTAAACACGCCACTATATGCACACACAGCTATAAACGCATTAAAATTTAGCCTAGAATTAAATGCGCAAATTTTCAAAGGGTGCTATAGGTACACTATGCAGTTCAAAACCCAAAAGACTCGTCTCTTTTATGCTTACAATAGGATGTCTTGCATCATTAGAATGAGTCTCTGTACTTCTTCACAATATTGGACAAAATATGTCACTATATGTGCAGATACTGTGTACATGGTGACATAAATGTAGTACCAAGGAAGCGATCACGCTACTTTGTTCGCATCTCAGCTCCACTCACTCTCACCTTTCTGGCCCACTAATGTGCCTCCCTCACCCTCACTCAAGCATATTCAATCGCTCCCTGATGGCTCAGGTGCCAAACCCCCCAAAACGTTAAAGAGGTTACGTACAGTGCAGCATGAACAGAACTGGAGGTACCAGGTAGCTCGGCGAGGGTGGGTCATCGACTCATTCACGTACAAGCACCTCAGTGAGCTCGATTTGTTTTTGCACTCTGCAGCAACCGCCACTATCTTGTGTCACATTCTGAGGGTTAGATTGTATGTTACGTACTAACATGTTGCATCATTCACAAATTTTCATTGCAACGCTCACAAGAGAATGTCGCTCATATCACAAACTCTGCACTCTTTCTGTTTTTATTCTTCTAGGCACTTCTAATGGTGTATTCGTCAATCACAGCTCCGTTTGTGGGGCTATGTCTACTGGGTGCTTTGTTTCCATTCGTTCATTCTAAGGTACGCTAAGTTTGTTCGTAACCACTGGCGTGGCTCTGTGATAGAACAGTAGATTTTTTTTCGTGCAATTACCAAAAAAAAGACAGAGAAAAGCTCTCGTTCATTACGTAACCGGCCTAAAAGCTTACTAACGCTGCCTTTCGCATTTCCGCCATACTTGCTAAATCTCGCGTAAAAATATCATGACAATTCAGCATGCGATGCAGATTATTGTGTTTGCATCACATACTACTAATATAATTACCAATACAGTCTCCCACCACTAACGGCAAAGAATGTTTTACCATGCCAGTCTCGTCTTACCGTGCCAGTACATAGAGCCTGCACACTGCCAATATGACTGAAAGGCGTAGAAGTGTTGCTGTAGAAGTCACTAAACGATCACGCTAATTGCAATAGATAACTTTAAACCACGGCGAGAAACAGGCATATTTTATTTCTGTAATGACATACGCCACTGCAGATTAAATGATCTAGGTAATTAAGCGGATATGCCCGCGAACCTTCCAGAATGCTGGCAATGTCAGCCCCCTGGAAGGTTCGCAGGACAAATATTCGTGTATAAGCGAGCAAATGGTTACGCTAATCAAAATGAAAAATATTGCTTCATAACGAGCAGCAGATGCAGTCCTGGTTTTGTCAGAGCATATATGACTCCAGTCTGTTCAGATTTCGTACTCAAAAGTTGTGTGCCAATGTTCCAGGGTGCTGGAATCGCAACGGTTTTCACAGCAGCATTTCAGCTTTGGCACATGACAAACACACTTCGAAGTGGAAGAACACCTCCGAGGATGCCTGTGTCATTGGATTACTGTCCTGGAAACCACACGTCGAGCATTACACCTTCAAACACTAGCAACGTTTTGGAAATAAGGTAGGTTACAGTTAGTCCCACTGTGTGTGTTCCTTGAAAATATGGTGCAAGTACCACTTAACCCTTTCCCATATGTACGTGTTGTCTCATCAATGGTCTTCTGCACTGGAGCAATACTTGCCCTGTCAGTGTAAGTCATCTTGTGATCGCTAAAAAATTTAGTGGGACTCTTAAGTTGATATCAGTACGGCAGATAATGTCTTACCATGCCAATATATAGATCCTTCACACTGCCGACATGATTGAAAGGCGTAGAAGTATTACTGCAGAAGTCACCTAACGAACACCCTAATTGTAAGAGATAACTTTAAACTACGGCGAGGAGCAATTATATTTTGTTTCTGTAATGATATTCCTGTTTGTTATGGCAGCTGAGACACGCGTAGTCTGCAGCCAGTTCTTTCAGATTGTTTCCCCCATCAGATATAGCGACGCAGCGCCGATGAAGCGCAGGGGAGGGGTCACTCTCTCGCTCGGCGAGGTGGTGGCGCCCTCTCGCGCAGCCGCCGGAGTCAGGCGCATGCTTTCTAAATGTTTTTAGCCATTTTAAATTAAGTATTGCGATGGCTTCTTATTTATTTCGGTTAATTATATTATTTAGACATTGTTCACTCACTTTAACCCGACTGTGAGCATTGCTAGCCTCGCTATGGCCTGTAATGAGAGCCTTTCTGTGAAGGTGATGACGTTAAATGATATGCTCGCATGGACTACAAGCCGGGCCCTTAATTATATCAGCACCGCCGGAGGGCGCTAGAGGAAAGGGCAGCAGCGGCGCTGGGGAGTAGGAACAAAGCTTTAGCGATGGCGTGGGCGGGCGTTGTGTGAAAGGGCAACGGCGGCACTGGGGAGGAGAAAGGAAATGTCAGAGGCGGCCCCCGTAGAACGGCCTGGCAACGGTGGCACCAAGCTTGCAGCGCGCTCGCGCGCCTTGCATACATCCAGGCTTTCCCCTTCGGATTGTTATCAAGTTCTAAGCATCCCCCTAATTATTTAGCATAGTAATGTGTTATACTTAAACCGTGATTACCTCCGTGCTCTGAGACTCAATGCCTACAATTCTTTAACAAGCCATGATCGCATGTACATAAAGCGATAAGCGGTGCAAATAACGTATAAAGAGCGCGTCAGGTCTCGGGCGGCAGTACTGTACAGATAACCGTACTACCCGACGAGCCCAATTTTTCTAAATGACCAGCTCGTCATTCTTTGTCTAGCCCTTTTATATGGAACTCCGCGGCTCTTCCCTTGCTTTGGGCCTATGAGAGTTACTTGTTGACGTCCCAGTGATACCTTGGATAAAATGTCAGCAACCGGCCAACGATTTTTCTTCAAAAGCTCTTTGAATGATTATTTATTTTGCATTGCAGATACGCGGAACCTTTTTCCCTACTTAATATATCACCCTTATGGAGCAGCTTCTTTGCTATTTTTGCAACCATATTGATTGGCGCCTAGTAAGTGCTATTACAGGTAAGGACGTCGTTCCTCTTCTAAATCTGTCATTGAGAACATGATACAGTTTACTTACACGTATAGTTTACACATAATTACACGCCATGTTAGCCTACAAAATCACGTAGACGCCAAGTGTAGTGGCAATGTTGCGTAACTTCCACCTAACTCAATTGTCCACTTGCTAACACACAGTTGTTTTAAATGCGAAGCATTTCTTAGCGAACCTTTGGCACTTTGAGCGTTTCTATCTACGCGTCTATCTATCTATCTATCTATCTATCTATCTATCTATCTAGCCGCCTACGTCTGGGTGTTCTCATGATCGCCTCCTTAACTTGGTGTAGACCAAAATTTGCATGGGAGGGTAAGAGGGTTTGACAAATATTATTGCCGGGTCATGACATGAATAACTTTAAAATCCTGTCGCGTACGTCGTCAAACCCTTTCCACTAGACACGTCTGGCACATACCCGTTTACCACGCTCCGCGGTGTACGGGTATGCGCCACAGGTGATTGACAGTTTATATCTGCCCAGGAAAGGTGAGAACAGACATTGGTAACTTAATTTCTAGAGCGTTAAGGAAGACCAACATCGGCAGCCTTGACTCAACGAATGGAAAGAATGAAAATAGGATCCTAGCAGGAATCGAACCCAAGCATTCCGGGTGGCAATCAGGTGTTCTACCACTGAGCCACGCACTGTCTATAAACTGGTTTGGAAAAACAGCCTACGCAGGCGTAATACCGGTGCAACGTCAATTGTGGTTGTGGTGCTGGCTATCTAATTTTACAAGAAAGCAATAAACACTACATGACACTCTTACAATCTGTACTCATACGACACAGGCGTCATATCAGATTAACGTCTGTAGTTCCAGTGTTGGCTCCGCTTTTATAGCAGTCTAATAAGCAATACGTTTGTAGGCAAGTAGGTAGTTTTTTTGTTTTTTTTGTAGGCAAGTAGGTAGGAAAAGTAGGCAAGAAGCAGGCTGGAGATCATGCACTTGGGGAATATGGCATCGGCTCTAGAAATGCCAGAGGGGAGTTACTAGTAGAGTTCGCAGGACGCAATAATTTACGGATCTTGAATACCTTCTATAGAAAACGGACTACTCGTAAGTGGACGTGGAGGAGTCCTAATGGCGAAACTAAAAATGAAATAGACTTCATAATGTGCGACAACCCGGGCATTATACAGGATGTGGAAGTAGTTAAGAAGATCCGATGCAGTGACCATAGAATGGTAAGATCTAGAATTCAACTAGACGTGAGGAAGGAACGGCAGAAACTGATACGCAAGAAGCCGATTAATGAACTAGCTCTGCGAGGGAAAGTACAGGAATTCAGAGTTTCACTTCAGAATAGGTACGCGGCTTTAACCGAGGAAGCCGACTTTAGCGTTGACGCAATGAATGATAATCTGACTAGTATCATTAAGGAGTGTGCAGTGGAAGTCGGGGGTACAGTCGTTAGACAGGACACTGGTAAGCTATCCCAAGAGACGAAAAACCTCATTAAGAAACGTCAAGCTATGAAAGCCTCAAATGCAACAGACAAAATAGAGCTGGCGGAGCTTTCGAAGTTGATCAATAGGCGTAAAGTAGCCGACATAAGAAAGTATAATATGGAGAGAATTGAGCATGCTCTAAAGAACGGAAGAAGCCTCAAAGCTACGAAGAAAAAACTATGCATAGGCAAAAATCAGATGTATGCATTAAGGGACAAGGATGGCAAGGTCACAACCAATATGGATAGAATAGTTGAGGTAGCGGAAGAGTTCTACAGAGATCTGTACAGCAGCCGAGACAGTCAGGATGATAACGTAAGAAGCAGTAATATCCCAGAGGAATCTGACATCCCACCAGTATTAACAGGAGAAGTAAAGAAAGCCCTAAAGGGAATGCAAAGAGGCAAAGCCGCTGGTGAGCATCAGGTAACATCAGACCTGTTGAAAGACGGTGGAGAGATTATGTTAGAGAAACTGGCCGCCCTGTATACGAAGTGCCTCTCGACAGGGAGTATACCAGAATCTTGGAAGAATGCCAACATCATCTTGATCCATAAGAAAGGGGACGTCAAGGACCTGAAAAATTACAGGCCCATCAGCTTACTGTCCTACAAGCTATTCACAAAAGTAATTGCTAACAGAATTAATACGACATTAGAGTTTAATCAACCAAGGGACCAGGCAGGATTTCGTACAGGCTTCTCAACAATAGACCATATTCATACTATGAATCAGGTGATAGAGAAATGCGCGGAATACAACCAACCCCTATACATAGCCTTCATAGATTACGAGAAGGCATTTGATTCGGTGGAGACATCAGCCGTCATGCAAGCACTACGGAATCAGGGCATTGACGAAGCCTATATAAACATAATGGAAGAAATCTACAGCGCATCCACAGCCACTATAGTCCTTCATAAAGAAAGCGACAGAATCCCAATAAAGAAGGGCGTACGACAGGGAGACACGATCTCCCCAATGCTATTCACCGCGTGTTTACAGGAGGTTTTCAGGGCCCTAGATTGGGAAGAATTAGGGATAAGAGTTAATGGAGAGTATCTCAGTAACCTGCGATTCGCTGATGACATTGCATTGATGAGTAACGCGGGAGACGAATTACAGCTCATGATTACTGAACTGGATACGGAAAGTAGAAGAGTAGGTCTGAAAATTAATATGCATAAAACTAAAGTAATGTGGAACAATCTTGGCAGAGAACAGCGCTTCGCGATAGGTGGCGAGACGCTGGAAGTTGTAAAGGAGTACGTCTACTTAGGACAGGTAGTAACCGCGGAGCCGAACCATGAGAGTGAAATAACTAGAAGAATAAGGATGGGATGGGGCTCATTCGGCAAGCATTATCAAATCATGAATGGTAGTCTACCACTATCTCTCAAGAGGAAGGTATATAACGGCTGCATCTTACCGGTACTTACCTACGGAGCAGAAACCTGGAGACTTACAAAGAGGGTTCAACTTAAATTGAGGACGACGCAGCGAGCGATGGAAAGGAAAATGATAGGTGTAACCTTAAGAGACAGGAAGAGAGCAGAGTGGGTCAGGGAACAAACGGGGGTTAAGGATATCATAGTTGAAATTAAGAAGAAGAAATGGATATGGGCCGGCCACGTAGCACGTCGGCAGGATAACCGGTGGTCATTAAGGGTAACTGACTGGATTCCAAGAGAGGGCAAACGCGTGAGGGGAAGACAGAAAATTAGGTGGGTAGATGAGATTAAGAAGTTTGAAGGTATAACGTGCCAACAGAAAGCACAGGACCGGGTTGATTGGCGGAACATGGGAGAGGCCTTTGCCCTGCAGTGGGCGTAGACAGGCTGATGATGATGATTCAGCAAGCTATATTGAAGCATTGCTCGACCCCGGAGGAACAAATAACGAAAGTTACATATGATATCCACGCCGTGTCCTCTTCACTTCTTACGAGGCTGGGCGATGGCCTCATGCTGACCGAGGATAATGCCAGATTGATTGACAGCCGCTTTGTAGACTAGGCTACGTAGGCCACATACGCCCAGGTAGTCTACGAATACGTCGACCACCATCCACTGATGTTAGTATACGTAGCACAATCCAGGCCTACCAGCCTCGACGGCCTATACCTCGCCAACGCGAAGGGTGGCTTCAGGTTCCGACATGTCGCCGGCTCTGTCGACAGACAATTTGTCGACGAAATGACCGAGACGTCCACAAATTCCAACAGCTCTACTATACCACATACTTCATGGACACCTCGTCACCACGATCACGACCGGATCCTGTAACAAGTCATGACCAGCTGCTGGTGCTCACTAATCACGGGGGTGATGCCCTTGTTCAAGAACTGTCAAGAACTTCTTGCACACATGCACAGGGGTTCGTGAAACGTGCGTGCGTTCTCGGGACACGTATAGGCACTACATATCAGCTTACCGCTTCTGGTGTTGGTAATGCCCAGGTTGCCATTGGCAGCGTTAACCAACCGTAAACAAATGGGTATATAACACATATGCGGCTCTTCAACATATATATATATATATATATATATATATATATATATATATATATATATATATGCGCATCAAATTTATAGAAATCTTTAGCGTCATTTTGTAACGTGTCGCTCAGTAAAAAAAGTTACGCCACAGTCACCTCGCAGTTCGCATAACATCGACTCTCACGCTACATGGGATCTGCCGAATTTTTTTAACTTTCTCTCGTAAGTCATATATTTGTACGACAACGTATTCCCTCCACGCTCATTTGTGTAACTCATCACAGGAAATTGTAGTATCATTTACCGGTGGCTGTAAACAATAACTGCCCTAAAGCCTCCTCTCTCTCTTTCTGTTTCTCTATGAACTTGGTTTTCCGTCAGAGCACATCAGCATACCAACACTCGCGGAATTATTCCCTGACATGGCCACACATTCTGCTTTGTTTGACATTGCAAGGGTGTATAGTGTACTGCACACTATCGCTGTCATCTCCATATGCCCTCATGTCTCCTTGTAGTTCCCTCTGTTCTTTCCTTGTAGACAGATTTGCAGGTATGATTCAATGATCCTCCGGCCACATTGCCCCTGTTCTAGCATAAAAAAATTATACCTCCTTTCGTAGTTTAATGGCTGCCGTCAAGATTAATGGCGATCGCTTTTTTTTCGCAGGAGAAATCAAAGAAACGAAAGCACAGCCTTCGTTATGCAGCCACGTTTTCATTCGATTGTGGCAAAAGCTGTCTAAGTCAACTAATGAAAGGAAACTTCATGTGAGTGCGAAGAGCAGTTGCTTTTCAAGGCCGGACAAGGTGACGTTATCAACTTATCTTCTAGAGTTCAACGTGCATTCACCTTCATAAGTATTGTCCATTATTAATTGATGTCTGTTGCATAGTAAAATATATGACGACCAATTTAGGTTTTATGTTTAATCCCACCCCCAATATCTATCCGCAATTTTTTTTAACACCTGGTAATGCAGGTTGTAGTGAATCATCATCAAGCCTATTCTTATTTCGAGGGTGTCGGTTGAACACAGGTCACAGGCCTAACATAACTGCTCCGTATAGCGTCATTGAAGCACAGAAAAGGGACAAGATGAAATTACAAGTCGGACAGTTGTTCTTGATATGTGGGTGGATGGCTCCGTCTTGACTCACATCTGTCGCCATGGCAGCTACAGCACGCGCAACACCGAAGAGCTGAATTTTCTGTTCTGATGAACTCTTGCAAGGTTACACTGTTATGCTTTATTTCAGGGGTCTCAAGCTCGCCTGATCTAGCGGGCCGCCGTCACGAAATTTAGCCTTGCAAGGGTCGGGACAGGAAAGAATGTAAAGCGGACGGGGGTCATCTAACGCTGCTATTTGAATGAAGGCCTTTCACATATCTCATGTATGGGTGATTTCCAATAAGGATTTGATGTCAAAATTCTATAAACATATCGACACCGTTCTTCATTATGACTAAAATCTGGACTCGCTGATTCTGATGTATAGTTTTTCTACCACGGTTATGTTTCAGCTCATTGTGACCGCATGGAGTGCCTCAAGAAAAAAAATGCTTGAGACCAGTCGCATCTGTGTATCTTACCCGAATAAAACCTTTTTATTCTCAACAGAGGAGAAAATAACCATTTAACAAACTCATAATACTTAAGCAAAACAGCTAGTTGGAATGAATTCATCTTTGAACAGTCTTGAGCGCCACAAACAGGGACGTCCATGTGTGCTCTTTTCTTTCGTCCCTGTTTGTTGCGCGCAAAAGGGTTAAAAGACCATAACAATTTATTCCTTGCGAATCACGAAATCACAGCTAAGTTTTAAACACATTCACTTGGCGCCTCGCGTCGCTTAGCTGCGAGGTGAGAAGAAATGCCTACATTAACGCCTTGTGCGGAGCTTATTCTCATCGTCAATCGCAGCTGTTGATCCTCGACCGGACTTGTTCACCTTTATCAAGGGAACAGTTGTTCGCACAAGTAGATACTTCCGAACGTGGCGATGATCCTAGCAGCCTGTCGACGTAGCGCCAGGCCGTGGCGGAACGCTAGCGAAAGGACCACGGGCCGCGTGTTTGAGACCCCTGTTCTATTTCATAGACAATAGGCAGCGCCCAGAAAGCCATACGAACGTACAGTAAAGCAAAAGAAGTACCACTACGTGGGTTTTGAAGTGTAATTGTTTTAGTCGCGAAGCACCTTTGGGTATCGGCTTGTCTGCGGCGCATCATCGTTTGCTGTCGCAGCGTGCATCATCGTGACCATTTCCTTGACTGCATCGTCATGTCCTGTTCATTTGATTGATCGCAAGAGAAGGCGCCACCGCCAAAGCACTCGCCGTGTGGCGAGAAAGAGCAAACGGCAAGATGACTATGGATACGCTCTTTCTGCGACCAACGCTGAACTACCAGCTCGCTAGGACCGAGAACGCGCCCTCCCCTGCGAGAGACAACGGCGACGTAGGTAGCGTCTGCTCGCGAGTTTCTTAAAAAACCGACTGCTCGTGCTGCACAAGCGTTCACCGGCCACCCCGTACATCAAGGCACTGGATGTTGACCTGCAATGTAGTGCCGCTGAGAGATTTCTCTTCTGCGTAGATGAACAACAAAGATTCGCCGCGCGCACGTCCACCTAAAGCGTACTGCGGGTCTCTGTGTCTAATCTTCTGTCTCTCATTGCCCATTAGTAGTATTTTTCTGTGGGAAACACCGGCGCACAATGCATGCTTCGCCCCTCCACAGGTTTCACGTTAGTGGAGCTGAAACACCCTTCCCTACATGCTTCGCCCCTCCCCATTTTTTTTTTGCGTATCTGGAGCATTTTTGACAGAGAACCATGCGACGGGAGAAAATCGCGCTGTAAGACCTTGTGGCCTACTTGTCCGAATGCCTCTTGCATTTGACAGTTTCACACGTCTTTTGAAGGCATATGTTCAGTGAACTTGAAAATGAGCGTACTTTCGTGGACGATCCGCACGCAAAGTCGTACTCCAGAAAGTCGCCGAAAGACCAAGGCGATGCAGCATCGGTAAGATGATGCAGAATCAGAGTCAGCTCAGATGCTCGTTTTGGGGCAGTATCTGAAGCGAAACGCTTAAAGTGTGCTGCAATCAGAGGAATGACGCTGAGGTTGGTTATCAGTAGCTGAAACTTCGCGGTTTCGCTCATGCATTTTGATGGTTCCTTACAGCTTGCGAAACACTACTGCTAACGCATATTCATTCAGTCCAGCAAATCATTGCGATGTTTTGATTCTAAAAGATGGACATTTAAAAGAAGGTTTTTCTCTACGTGATAGCTTATATTTACAATATGTCTACTAAATATCGATAGTGGTGTCATCAAAAAATAGTGCAGAAGAGATTTACTTCGATTCGCTGTTGATGTTCAGTATACTACCCTGCTTGTAGTACATGAGCAATTGCACGGCTGTACAGTTCCTGGATTCCTTTCTGGAAGTCATCTTGCCCGATAGTGTTCAATTCCTTCGTCACAGCCCTCTGAATGTCCGAAATTGAGTCGAAATCTTTGTCTTTCAACGTCATCCTAACTTTTGGAAAAAGAGAATTGTCCGCTGGGGCAAGGTCAGGAGAAAACGGTGGATGGTTGAAACATGTCACCTGTTTCTTTGCCAAAAATGACTATACTTCAATTGCTCTGTGGCATGGTGCATTGTCGTGCAACAAGAACCAGTCACACGAATGAACAATTCCTGGCCGGACCCGTTGCATTATCTGCACTAAGTGTGCTCAAACGTCTCTGTACATTGCAGCATTCAAATTTCGTACTTCTGAAATGAATTTTTTATGCGTAACACCTTGCCAGTGAAAAAACACCACAAGCATTGTCTTCACACGCGACTTCTGGATGCGAAGTTTTTTTGGTTGTGAGGAATTCTTCCCCACCCATGCCGCTGATTGTCTTTTTGTAGCAGGATCGTACGCATGGAAGAGTGATCCATCACCAGTTACAATTTTTTAAACCATTCGGGGTCACTTTCTTCCAGTCGAACCCACTCATGAAGATACCCGGTTTTCTCTTTGCTCTGTTGTCAGACTGTGAGGCAAATTCGAAATTTTTTGTTTTCGGTTTTAACAAAAGTGTTTCTCTTTTCAAGATGAAAAAGATTTTCCAGAAGCGCCCGACGCCCTACCGTAAGGTCCCGGTGACGCGCCTTAACTTTCACACGTTCCCTTTCGGGCGGGCGGACGGGGCTGCCGCCGTCGTGAATGTGAAAAGAAGTAATGCTTCACGATCGTTACTGCGCTGTCCGAGAATGCACGCGATTTAATCATGGTTAAGCCCGATACGAGAGGTGGTGGTGGTGGTATTGGTTTGAAGAGGAAAAGGCGCTATCTGCACCCGGTCAGGGCGCTGGCGTCGCCGACACCCTGACAGTTACGTTCTTTGTTTGACTTCGTGTTAGGCGTCGGCTCAGGAGTAGTGCAGCTTCCACGTCCAACGGATTTCTCCGCCGCCGACTGCTTCATTGCGAGAGCGCCGACTAACAGAACTCTGCGAACGCGTTGCAGAAAGGACGCGATTTCGACGGGCGAATGGCGTGCCTTGGTGGAGCGAGAGCAGCGCCTGCGAGACCAGCGCCTGCAGGCCAGCGGGACGCACGCGTTTGCGGCTCAGGCTACGAACCTCTACCTCCCGTGTTGCTGAAGCGCAGTGTGTGTTATCTATGCATGAGCACAGGCGTCGGCTACCCATTACTGGAAAGCGCACACCGTGCCGTTTCTCTCCTTAATTGATGACGCTTTGAAGAAGTGCATACCGGGTACCAGTGCTGATTATGAGCTTGTTGATATCATCCTTACGCGGGATTCACGATTCGCTGTGTCCAAATATATGTTCACACCGTCAGCTACCACAACGGTTTAATCATGATCATGGGCGTTAGTCGTCGCGATGAGACATGCTGCCAACATGGGTGCATCCACGTCAAACGGTGCTATAGCTGCCAAATACGAATACACATTGTACAAGCTCTCATATATCACTACACAATAAGCACTACTTATGTGAAGACACGTTTCAGTTTCGTGTTATACCGATTCCTATGACGGAGGGATCAGCCATGTTTTTTTTCCACAATCTTCTGACAACCGGGCCTAAACATCGTTGCTGATATTTAAGGCCCCGCGCTATCACCCTCAGGGACTGACAGCGGTTTTCAGGCAGCTTCTCCTGCAATTTTCAACAGTTTCAACAGTTCTAACGCTTACCGGACGGCCATATATATGAAGGTCGTCTGTGACCGCCTCCATAACCTCACTAAACCATCGATGCCATTCAAAAATGTTCGCTCAAGAAAGAGCGTCAGTACAGTAAGCAGTTTCAATCGTGTGCGTGGTCTCCGTAGTTGTTATGCCAAGTTTTACGCCAAACTTGATGGCTACTCTCCGCTCCACTTTGTTATCCATGACGAGCAAACGAAACGGTGTTGACTGAAATCACTGTTACTCACAAAATTCGCACCACAAATTCATGAATTCTTCACGCAACGCGCAGCACACTCGCCACTAAAGGCTACAGACAATAACCGCTTAGTGGCTCCATTGGCTATCTTGCAGTGTTGCCAGTCTCGAAACTTAGTACACACACTGTGTATATCCTTTCTATTATTTTCTTTCTGTAGTGCATAGTCCACCTGACCATTTGTGAGTACACGTCCTTTAAGGGCACCTTAACAAATGGTCAACAAATGTATAGACTAGGATTTTACTCTTGCACCCTCGTTAAAAGACAGCATAAATAATATTAACCATTGTTATCACCAGTCGACACGGCCAGCACAGGTACTGCGGGCTTCCGTTGCGTCACAGTGGATGGCGAGCGAATAGTGATGGCAACTTTGTGATCAGGACAGGCGGGACGTCATCGAGGTCCTTACTTTGTCAAGAATGGCTGGACCCTGCAAGCAATGAAAAAAACTTGGTCTATACTTACTTGATGCTTCGACGCGGCATTGTAATAACGGAATTTTTCTCTTTTCCAGGTTACATCGGCAACTTGCGAGGAAGAAGCAAAGGAGAAGTCTGAGGGTGAGAAGCTTCTAATACCAAAGCAGGACACTACGGTGTAGCCGAGTGCTGAGTTATTACATGGAACAAAGACGGCTGCGAAGAACACCTGTAAATATGCTGGCCCTTACGATGGCTACCAAGAGTACAAAATAAAGGCATCACTATCGTTTCACGAATGTACACGCTGATTGTCAGGGCCTCGAACATTTGGTGTCTGCTTTTCTTCGTTTGCGAAACAGACTATACATCAACAGTCTCGAGCTGAGAGATGTAGCGAGTATTTCGCGGTTACAGTTAGGTAATATAATTATTGTGGAGTACTACGTTCAAAAGCCACAATATGCTTATGCGGGACTCCATAGTAGAGGGCTGCGGAAATTTCGACCACCTGAGCGTTTTTAACGCGCACCTAGCTCTAAGAACGCGGGGCCCTATGACTTCGCCTGCCGGCGAAATGCGGCCGCCGCGACCAGAATTAGACTGTCACGGCGAGTACAGCTGAATTTAAAATAAGCGCACATTTTCACCATTGAAAACATGGTACTGAAGTTGCGAATTCGTAAGATTGAGGCCAGAACAAGTGAGCACTATGACTGAATATGTGGTTCTCAGACGGTGCCATGGTGTGCGGATGTTGAATATCTTTGAAAAAGTTATTGCTGAAAATAATTTTGACTTTCAGGAGCTGCCAACAACTAAACTACAGAAAGTACACGCGTACGAACAAAATAAAGCGAAGGTAGATTAAAAAATATTCCCCTTCCGGCGATTTTTTTTATGCCATTCACAAATTATCACAAATTTGGAGTCTTCAAGCTGAGGGAACGTGTCCAAGAAACAATCAGTCTGAGGGTGTTCCGTTGCTTCACTGCGCATGCTGGAGCCCCGAGCATTTTATGTCTTGCGGACACTTTGCATGTCGTGTTCAATCAAGAGCCTAGAAGCCAGCGTCCAGGAACCCATCAGTCATAAACACGCGTTAACAGCGGCTAAATCTTTTTTTATAAATTAAAGTCGATCACACATATGCGGTTAGCATATCTGAAACCAGCCCCGATTTAGCGCACATGACACACTTCTTCCTGAAGCATCACTACTGAAGAAGTAGATACCGCTTAATGACACTTCACGGTGGTCTAGTGGTTATGGTGCTCGACTGCTGACCTGAAGGTCGCGGGATTGAGTCCCGGCCGCGGCGCCCGCATTTTCGAAGGAGGCATCATGCTTGGGCACGTTAAAGAACCCATCCCCAGGAGGTCGAAATTTTCTGAGCCCTCCTCTTGCGGCGTCTCTCATATGATTTCGTTGTTTCGGGACGTTAAAACCCAACAATTACTATTATATACTGCCAAATGAATTGAAGAAATGCAAAGAACAGGTGAGCAATATCGAATTTTAATATGTCGGTATTACGGTTTTGTTTACGTACGGCTAAAGCAGCTCGTGAAAAGGCATGGTCACCGTGAGTCCATCTGAAACCAGCTCTGACATGCTCCTGTTCCCTACTTTATCATTTATGAAAGAGTCCCTAAACCACTCTTAGTTGAAAGACGAGACAGCGGTTTCTTTTTCGCCTTCACTGCCCTTCCTACAGTCAATATCACCTCCTCGCCATTTATCTCTTCATAAACCTCCTGTATAATGTCAGCACGAAGCGTTGAGCTAATCAGGATCGAACGCTTGTCGGCGACACGCTGTTATCTCAGACACGGAGAAGACGAAGTGAAATATGCTTGTATTTCCTAATAAACTTTAGTTGCGAGTCAGCGCCTGTCCTGTGCCTTCTTTTACTTCGTCGTCGTCTTGTGAGCGCTGTTTCAACAAAGATGAAGTGGAATCAGTTGGTCGCTCGCTATAGTCATGCGAGACAAGAAAGAACGGGTGGGCGACTGCACGGCAAAGCAGGGTAGGAGATAATTCACAACTGATACTCGTTTTATATGGACCAATCGACAGTTTGTACCTTTATTAGGTCACGTGAATCACCATTCTGGAGTCACGAAATGCGCCAAAGGCACGAGAAATGCCAGGAGATAACATTGTGCTCGTTTATCCCGTTTTCAGAGGCTGTTTAGGAGCTTTTTAGACGAAAGCGTTAGATGCTTCTCCAAACGCGAAAATTTACTGTCGGCGTCGGCGGCGCCAACACGAGTGATACAAAACTCATCACGCGATGACGAGATTATACGACATCGTGATGACGTCGAAAATCGCGACAATGTGTGACGTCATCATAACGTCACGTAACGTTACACGATGACGTCATCGCACGACATCGTCCCAGGGTCAAAGGTGGGCCGATACCCGAGGCAGTGCAAAACCAGCTTGGGTACAGAAAGCTTCCGGAGGGGAGATGGAGGATTAGTGCATCGACTGAGAAGAAAAGATGGCTTTTGCCTTCGAGTCGTCTCTCGCAAATGCACAAGGGACCTTGTGAATTTCTTTAGAGTTGTAAGTATGCACGTAAAAGTGGTTACATTCATTGCGGAAGTTTCATTCCTGACCTACTTCACTAATGAAGGAGCACGATGTGTTGCAACCCCATCACAGTGGTTGCCGGGAAGCTAATTCTACAGGAGAAAATAAACACTAATAATACCCCTCGGCTCACTGTTTCATGCTTTTCTTAAACATTAATGCTGACTGAAATCACGCGTAAACGTATATACGAATTTGTCATGTGCTGGCCCAGGCAAGAATGTTCAATAGTTTGACTTTCGTATTTTTAATGGATAGGCGTTATTTCAACAGAACTGATTGAATGGAGTCTCCAGCGAAACGTGTATCTTGGCGCGCGTTTTGTATTGAGAGTGTCTTGTACAGGAACTTTTGAGGCTACGTATAAAAGCTATTATTCTCCCTAAAATATTAGAATTGCGCAACCCAATTATAGAAACAAAAGAAGCTTGACCCTAATTATTTGCAAGTACATTGATGAAATCAAGAAGATCGGCCACAAGACCAGCAGCTGTGTAAGATAGGCAAAATGTTCTTCCTCCCGACTCGGTAAAGCCACAAATCACACCGAGCGTTGTGATATTCTACTCTGTTAGTAAAAAGTTGCTGCAGCTACCATGCTCATAGGTACGAGCCAATAGCCAACCACGAGGCCATCTTGGAAGAATCACGCAGATTGAAAACCATCCCATGCATTGTGCTTGAAGCAGCAGGCGCATACGGAGACGGGGTGTTGCCATCGAAAGTCATGACCGAAAGCAAGATGTTGCGGCTACTGCGGGTCTCTGTGTCTAGGACCGCAAACGCACACTGCCAGCGGAATGTTAAGCGACTAAGGGAGAATAATATTGAGAACTGCTTACAAGATTTATGTTAAATAGCGGTTGCAGCGCTGAGCAGTTTAGCTACCATTATTGCACGCCATATTCCAGCTGTTTATACGCGGATACAATAGCCTACTGCTTAGTATTATTGCGGTTCAGACGGTACCTAACCAATAATTCTACATGAACATTGTATGCCGTCTCCCGGGCGATGCATGCGGTATCCCGACAAAGAAGAACCGACCTCGCTCTGGTGCCTGCTAAAGTTGTCCGCCCTGCAACTGAAATTGTAAATACATCGTACAAGTTCTTCCCTCATTCGTATTATATTTTAATGGAAGTGGACATTTCCTTAACCTCACCTCAAGGCTTTTCGCAACACCCCGTCCTTATGTACACCTCGAGGTTGGTAGCTCCTCTGTGACTGCTTCTCATAACATCGATTCCCACGATGCATGAGATCTGGAAGAATTTTAGAGCGGAACCTCTGCTCCACCTGGAACAGAACCAGAGTACACCTCGTTGCGTGGATCCTTCTTTCAAGCTCAGTCAAGAACAACGCCGGCAAAGAGCTTCAGTAAAACACTAGTTCGGCGCGTTCGCGAAAGCGAACGGTGGTTCAAGGTGAGTCTTTCGTGATGGCACCGCCAGAGGCGCTGGCTGCATCCACGTTCACTGCGCATTCGCGCCTAGAGCGCCGACGACACAGAGCAGCGTGTGTAGGTTGTGTTGTGGTGCAACAAGCTGGGTCCCTTGTCGCAGCGTGTATTCGAAGCGCGTCGTCCTTGCCTAAACCAACGCAAGCAATGAAATTAAATCTCTGCAAACCAATGGTCTCATCACTTCACACATCAAGCAAAACTAAGTTCACCGTCATCGTCATCAGCCTGATTACGCCCACTTCAGGACAAAGGCCGCTCCCCTGTTTCGGCAACCTTGTGCTCGCTGCTGCCACGTTATCCCTGCAAACTTCTTCATACCACCTGCCCATTCAACTTTCTGCCTCCCCCTCACGCGCTGGCCTTGTTTAGGAATCCAGTCTATTACTGTTAATGACCAGTGGTTATCTTGCCGTCGCGCTACATGCCCTGCTCATGCTTATTTAATCTTCTGATTTCGACTAAGATTTCCTAACTCCTCGTTGTTCCGCAACCCACTCTGCGCTTTTCTTGTCCTATAAGGTTGCATCCATCATCTCTCTTTCCATATATAGCGGCGTCGTCCTCGATTTGAGTTGAATCCACTTTGTAAGACACCAGATCTCTGTCCCTTAGAACACCACCGCTAAGAGGCGGCTGTTATATACCTATCCCTTGAGGGACAGTGGTGAACTACCATCCATTATTTGAGAGGCCTCTGATAACCTCCTTAAGCATGAGGGAAATAGCATTGGAGAACTCGTAACCCCCTGCCTTACGCCTTTCTTTATTAGAATTTTCTCGCTTTCTTTATGAACTACATGGTGGCTGTGGAGCCGCTGTAGATTTCCTGCAGTATTTCTGTATATGGTTCGTCCACACCTTGATTTTGTAGTGCCTGCATGACGGCTGAGATTTCTACATAAATGTTTTCTGGAAACCTGTTAACGCTATATATAGGCGTTGCTTATATTCCGTGCGTATCTCTCTAGGGCAATTCTAAGTGTGAATGTGGTGGCGTAGCCTGCATGAAAATCCTGTTAGGTCCATTTGTTTGTTTGAATACTAAGGTGACCCTTATTTTATTAACTACTGTCTTTGTAAATGTAGAGTGCAGGCAGGAGGCGGTAAGCTGACAGGCTTGTAAGTCCTTGACGTCCCCTTTCTTATGAGTTAAGATGGTTAATGCACACAGGTGCATTCTGCATTCTTCCAAGATTCTAGTAGCGTCACCGTCAAGACACATTCCGTGTGCAGGGTGGCCACTTTTTCGAACATAATCTGTCCACCGTCTTTCAACAGAACTGACGATTACCTGATCCTTACCAGCGGTGTTGCCTCAGTGCCTTCCCTCCAAGGCTTTCTTTACTTCCCCTGTCGTTACAGGTGTCATATTCCCCATTTCCAGCTATTCAGCCTGCTTCTTGCCTACCTTGGAAAAGCACAGCTATCGCTCGACAAACTTAGTTTAACCGGCGTGCAACCTCGGTAAGTTTTCTAAACACCATTTAACGTTAGTTCGACGTACATGAGTTCTGTGAGCAAGGGTCAGCTGCACACAGTTCCTCCATTGTAGAGTACAAAATATTGAGACTCCTTCAGCTTTTATTGCAAATCGTGCCAACTCAACTGCATAAGGAACTTTCCTAAATACAGCTGCACACAGGTCCCTTATACTAAGGCAGCTAAAGAAAAAATATCACCTGTTCTAGAGCACTGCACGGGCCGGATTTTACGGCCCGGGCCCGCTTTATGAAGCCCGAGCCCAGCCCGGGCCAGTGGTTCCAAGTGCGGACCCGGCCCGCGCACGGGAGTACATGACAAAACTCAGCCCGAGCCCGGCCCGGGCCCTTCGTTCCAAGCCCGGGCCCGGGCGTTCATTACTAAACTAATCCAGGGCGCACGTGTTCATGACCAGGCCCGGCCCCGCTAGAGGATATTAGTTATTGATGATGATTATTAATGATGCCTTGTGCTTTGTACCGGGCGAAAGCACCTTCGAGATGACGTTATAGTTAAAAGCACCGGAAGTGATTACGTCCATCATATAAAATCTAGTTTTACCTCCACTAGTTCAAACGTTATCTACATGATCGAATGTTCATATTGTCAAAAACGGTACATTGGCGAAACGGGACAATCTGTACATTTTGACAAATCTGTTCAAGTTAGATTAAAAGGGCATCGCGCGGACACAGCGAAAAAGTTACCCAAAGCAGTGGCACAGCATTTTAATGTAGCACGTCACAACTTCGAAGATCTCCAACTTTACATACTTCAGTCAAACTTCCGGTCCCCAAGGGACAGTCATATCTTATTCCCAAGTTCAATGCACTCCAGCCAGCAGGTATTAACGTGTCTAAGGGGGCTCTTGAATCGATTCGGTATGGTACATACAAAACGAAAACGAACTAGAGTTAATCCCTTCTTCTAGGCATATCGAACCTACTATTGTTAAAATGCCACGTGCTTCCATTGACAATCATTCAGCGAAACGTACACCCTCCCGTCCCCCCCCTCCACCCCCCGCTTTTTGTTCCTTTTTTACAAAGCGAAAGCTTTTATGAGATCATTTCACCGGCCGTTTTTGGCGCCGTACTTGTCCGCCACCGCCGCCGGTGTCCGTAACCAGTATCGCTCGAAATAAGAAAAAAAGCGAAATAAGAAAAAAATTCCGGGATAGAATGAGGTTCGAACATGGGCCCTCCGCGTGGGAGCCCAGTATTCAACCTCTGAGCCATGCCGGTGCTTGAAACTGCTTTGCAAAAAGGTCCTATACAGGCTTCATGTCGGGAAGGAACCACATTAGCATATGCAATATAGCGTGGTAGAAAGAGTAAAATAAGCACCAAGCGTCGCACAACGCGAATTCTGTAACCAGGCGTCACACAATGCGAATTGCGCAACGAGTAGATTGTTGAATGCTTCCAACCCATTACAAAGAGCTCTGTCATAATTCTTCGTCGTCATCAGGCACAGCATCAACAAAGTGCGCATAATTGCACTTACATGCGTTCAGCAGGTACCACGGCTCTCCGTAGAATGACGAAAAATGGCACAGTGCCTGCTGCCCTACTTCTCAAAAATTACAATAATTTAGAGCGTATGGGTTCCTCGCAAGTGCACTTGTATTGGTTGCCAAGGAAGCCCATAAGCGCACTGATCCATTTTCCTCGGGGTCTCAGAGTAAAATTACAATGATTGTATGCGTAGTGGGTTCCTCGCAGGTACACTTGTATTGGGTTGCCAAGGAAGCCCATAAGCGCATGATCCATTTCCTCGGGGTCTCAGTAAAATTACAATGATTTATAGCGTAGTGGGTTCCTCGCAAGTGCACTGTATTGGTTGCCAAGGAAAGCCCATAAGCGCATGATCCATTTCCTCGGGTTCTCAGTAAATTACAATGATTTATAGCGTAGTGGGTTCCTCGCAAGTACACTTGTATTTGGTTGCCAAGGAAGCCCATAAGCGCATGATCCATTTCCTCGGGGTCTCAGTAAAATTACAATGATTTATAGCGTAGTGGGTTCCTCGCAAGTACACTTGTATTTGGTTGCCAAGGAAGCCATAAGCGCATGATCCATTTCCTCGGGGTCTCAGAGTAAAATTACAATGATTATAGCGTAGTGGGTTCCTCGCAAGTACACTTGTATTTGGTTGCCAAGGAAGCCCATAAGCGCATGATCCATTTCCTCGGGGTCTCTGTAAAATTACAATGATTTATAGCGTAGTGGGTTCCTCGCAAGTGCACTTGTATTGGTTGCCAAGGAAGCCCATAAGCGCATGATCCATTTCCTCGGGGTCTCAGTAAAGTGCTTCGCCCCCCCCCCGTCTCTCTCCCACGTCAACGTATGTTATACAGCATGACGGTGGAGGGAAATAGCGACCGGGCGTCACCCAATGCAAATTACATAACTGGTGGGCCGTTTAAAGCTTCCAACCCATTACAAAGGGCTGAACCATAATTCTTCATCGTCATCAGTCGTCGCGTCAACAAAGTGCACATAATGCCTTACAGACGTGTAGCTGGTGCCTCGCTTCTCCGCAGAATGACGAATAATGGCTTAGTAGGTGCTTCCTAACTTCACAAAAATTGTGATTTATGGCGTAGTGGGTACCTTTCTAGTGTACTTGTATTGTAGCCCCAAGAGAGCTTACAACGGGCTCTAGAAACGCCGCTCTTCCAGCTTTCGCTGTGACTGTGCTGCGGTTTCAGCGCAGGCCTGGCGTTTTTTTTGTGGATGGTGGTGCATGGCCGTTCTTAGTTGGTGGAGCAATTTTTCTCGTTAATTTCAATAACGAAAGAGACTCTAGCCTATTAAATAGGTGCGGAGTTCCCGGCATTTTACAACCTTCTTAGATGGACAAGCGGCGCCTAGCCGCACGAAACAGGGCAATAGCAGGTCTGGGATGCCCTTAGATGTCCCGCTTCTCCAGATAATGATGAAGAATGGCATAGCGGGTGCTTCCGTACTTCAAAAAATTATGATGTATTAGGGCGGAGTAGGTGCCTTGCAAGTGTCCTTGTAGCGGACGCCCCAAGAGCGTTTACAATGGCCTCTAGAAAGGCCGCTCCTGCAGCTTTTGCTGCGATGTGCGGCAGGTTCCGCGCAGGCGCGGCGCTTTTTTATGAATCTATTGTCTGTAAATTAGTTACTGTCAGACTCTGAAGTACGATATGACCTGTTCTTTTTTTAACCTATCCAAGCAATACACACCGTGGTACCGTTTGAAGACTACCTACTCAAGCTTCGTTCTTGCGTCTTTCACATTTTTTGCGATTTTATAAACATGACGCAAAGGAGGAAGAGGAGGAGAGAAAGGAAAGGCAGGGATGTTAACCAGTCTAGAAGGACCGGTATGCTACCCTACACTGGGGGAAGGGATGGGGGAGATATAAAGATAGAGAGAGAGAGAGAGAAGGAGAGCACGCACGCACAAAAAAGTCACACACATTTCACTGTCATCATAACGACGTTAGTCTATAAGCGACGGTGCAGGTCTGATGCCTTCAAGAAGTTTAGCACTGCCTTCGTCGCCTTCACCCGCGATGACCTATCAGGACGACATTCCAGAATGGTTCCTGCCGTCATCGGTCTGGGATCTATGCGAGCAAGAGCGACGGCGAGGGATTTCCTCTGCGCATTGTAGCGAGGACAGTCGCAGAAGATGTGCTGTAGTGTCTCCTCGCTACCACAGTTGTCACAAAACGGGTTGTCAGCCATTTGGATTCGAAAGGAGAATGACTTTGTGAAAGCCACTCTTAGCCATAAACGGCAAAGCAGAGTGGCATCATTTCGGCGTAGTCCCGTAGGTGTCTGAAGACGCAGATTGGTCGGGCAGTGGCGGTGGTGGTTGTGCAGTCTGCTTACTGTGTTATAAGTGGAGGAAGTCATTTCTTGTGCAGCCACTCGAAGTTGGCTAGCAGCATCGGTCCTTGATAGGGGTATCGTCTCGATCCTGTCACCTTGAAGAGCTGATCGAGCAGCATTGTCGGCGTGTTCATTGCCTATCAGGCCGCAGTGACTTGGCAGCCACTGAAATGTCACGTGGTGTCCTTTCTCTAACGAAGTATGGAGGAGATATCTAACCTCGAAGACCAACTGCTCGTATGGTCCATGTCGCAGGGCTGATAGCAAAGATTGTAGGGCTGCCTTCGAATCGCAGAAGACTGACCATCGTTGGGGCTGTTCACGGTTCACTACACAAAGTGCAGCGCGAAGAGCGGCAAGTTCTGCTGCTGTTGATGTCGTTGGGTGGTCTGTCTTGAAAGTGACGCAATGGTAACACTAATAGTATGTGCTGACTCTTGATTGAATTTTGATACGCCTGCGGTCTCTCACTCCGAGATTCTTAATGCGTTGCCCGCATTGCAATGCGAAAAAAACAAAGAAATACATTCACCATAAGAACCCACATGTATACACAGGACGAGCGCGAACAAAGAACTGTCGCAGTTGTCAATTCTTTGAGTTTGAGCATCGCGCTGCAAGTGTCGACTATGTACAACCAACTAGAGCCAACTTTGGCTCTTCGAGCTAGCAGCTCAGGTGCGGCCTACAGCTTCAACGCAAACTTTGAGGTGAAAACACAACACGTACAAACCTCCCCCTCACGTGATAAGCGTGCGAGCACGGGCGAGTACGACCTATAGGTCAAAGTACCTGTCTGGTACTGGTCAGAGGCGCGCTGCAAGTGTCGACTATATATACGGAGCATAGAGGCGACGGCAGAAACACGCCGAGAGTGTCCATATAATTGTTGTCGCAATCAAAAACGCAGACGTCGCGATTGTTTCCAGTCCTGCCAATCAGCCCAAGCTTTACTGAATGGGTAGTGATTATTTTATTATATGATGCCAGTAGACATCCTGAGGCCCAACGTATTTTGCAGGTATTCTTCGACGCCACCAGCGTTCCATGGCAAAACTCATAAAGCACCTGGCTAAACTTCAGCGTCGTCCTTTGGTATAAGAACCTTCTCAGTCTGTGATACGCATGTTCTTGCTCCTTCGTAACTTCTCAATGTAACCTAGAAAGAAAGCATTTTGTTTTTTGTTATTGCAAAGCCATATTCTATCATTCATGCAACAATCTCATCAATGGAGAATTGCTATAGCGGTGGCTTTAAAACACGGACTCACAGAACACCACGAAGTTAAATAAAAAACAGGAAGCATCGACGAGCGCATGAAAGGGGCTTTTATGTTGGCCATGTTTCGAATTTTAAAAATACGCTTTCTTCAGAACCCTAAAATTCCATTTTATAACAGCGGGCAGCGCTAAGTAAGCTACAAATGCTTTTTTTTTTTTGCATTGTTCGAATCCTTGAACGAGAGCAAAGCGCTCCACATTTGATCGGTTCGCCATGTAATCTGACGTAAAGTAGATGTCTTAGTTTTACTTCGCAAAATATTGCCACATGGGCGGAGCCACCAACTTGATCTGGGGGCCTCCGGCTCCCCAGATTCGAGTTCCTCAGGACTCCAATAATGTTCTTGTCATGTCATGTCATGCGCTCCTTTCTGTCTATTTTACCGGCCCATTACGTGTGTTGCTACTGCTTTGCGCAAACCTCGTCCGAATGACTGGGAACCTTCCAGATTACTTTAGAACGTTCCTATCTGATTACACGCACAACGCGAGCATTAGAATTTATTCTGGGACTTACGCGGCCACCAGCCATAACGTTGGCATATTCGATGGCACATGTAAAACTGCCGACGCGGTTACCGTTCGGCAGATCACTCGACGGTTGACACTGTTCTTGTCGCTATCAGTGTACAGCCTGAATTGCTTGTACTTTGAACCTTTCATTTTCGGGGCACAAGTTCGCCCATGTAAAGAGTTTTGTCTAGGACACACCGAGTGCTGCCTTCGTCAACGTCCTGGCCACGTAATAATATGATCTTAAGTGCGGACCACTTCTGGGGCCCTGCCTGTCGTATCCTGTCGTCGTACGCTGTCGTAGCCTGGCGCATCGCAGGCAAAACCACGAATAGCACAGCCATCTGTAGCATATTGAGCGCGCGCTCGCGTCAATGAGAAGTCCTCTTCCTTTTGTTCTTCGAGAGTCTTGATTATGATATGTGCGCAGCACTTGAGGGGCCCGGGCTGTCGTATGCTGTGGTGGCTTCGCGTTACGCAGGCAAAACCACGTATAAAAATAGAAAAAAAAGAGGAAGCAAACGAGAAATGGAAAGAGAGAGTAAGAAAAAGGAAAAAATTTTGAAGAAAAGTAGAAAGAGCAAAAAACAGAAAGAAATATATAAAGGGAGCGGATGAAATAAATAGTAATAAAGAAAGAAAAAAGACAGAAAATACGGGAAAAGATAAACAGAAAGAAAGAAAAAACCGAAGGGAAGCAAAGATAGCTGCCTAGCTCCGCACTTCCTTCAGGCTTGACATCCTTAGTCTGAAGCTACCTTAATTTTTTATTCATCAAACTGGTCAGTGATCTAAACTTCTTGCTGGCAGACAAGAGGAGTGACATGATTGTGCGATGAGCGACCATAGTGCGTCGCTGCGCACGCCAACAAACCACTTGCTGTGTCGCCTATTAGAAGCAGCACTGTGCAAAAATTTGTTATTTAACGTAACGTAGCACCTGCGAGTTGCATAACGTGGTTATATTGACGTAGCTACTTCTTGAAAAGCGTCGCAGATCAAGAAGAGCGCCGTGGAGCGCGTGGAACAATACATCAGCGGCTGCACTACTTGCGTTTATGGCTTTCGCAGCGTTGGCCATTCGGCGTAAAATTAAGCACAGCGCCCTATGCTTCAACGTGTTTTGAAGAAGCAGAAAAAATGAGCCATGTGGTATTCAGTAAATAAGCCGTTGCGTAGTGACAGTAAGTTCACTACAAGAGGAAGCCAATCCGCACACGAAGGTCTACTGCCTGTGCTGTCTTCGGGTTGGGTCACGTCTTTTGCGCAACAATAAAATGCGTCTCTTCCGCATGTTTGAAGTAACCTAAAGGAAACTAGAGTACCTGTGGCTGGTACTTAACCGCCGTTCACAAAGAAGACGATAAGCTCAATGATGATGAAACGAAACATGTAATTGTACGTGGCAATACAATGAACATTCCGAGGAGTGCAGTGTATGAAATGGTGGCAGAAAAAAAGAAGAAAACATAGACCGCCTGTGCCTCATATAGTGAACAGAGGTTAATCATAAAAAAGGCCAGATTCATGAAGAAATACTTTGATGGTGAACTCTACGGCACAACTTCGACAGCGTCATTTGAGAATGTCTTGAAGCGCATAGTTATTGCTGTTTGCGCGCACCTGGTGTTTTTCTTCGGGTGACTTTGACAGCCGTCGCCACAATTGAATTAAAACGTCACTGCATAGCGAAGGCTGTGCTTTCGTTTGCTTCATTTCACCTGCAAAACCAAAGGAGAGACGTCTATAAACCTGATGGCTACTCTTCACTTAAGGAGGGGTGTTATTCAGTGCGACAAAGGTAAAGATGTGGGCGCAAGAGCTTTGTATCTTACCCTTGACTGCACCTCAGAGAAGAGGGGCCCGTGGCTAACAGCAGAATTGAGCTTTAAAATCATCAAGAATTTTTGTTTAAGACGTGCAGCTGTATTGTGGGCCGTTATTCACACATTCAATGTACTTTTTATTTGAACTTCGCTGTGTACAGTCATAGGTCGGCGAAAAAATTGGAGCTCACTCGGATTCACTCAAGCATGTATTTACTCTGAGGGCTCACTCAGACTCAGACTCACCAAAGTTTTCCTCAGCCCAGACTCACTCAGACTGAGACGCACTATAACTTGTGTTCAACCGGGCTCACTCAGACTCAAACTCACAACGTATTACTCGCCGGATTCACTCAGACTCAGTC